>NC_139980.1:30145664-30570664 GCF_963993115.1 Abramis brama
GATACTCAAATAAAATCATTAATTAGAAAGTCATAAGTCTGTCCACTAGTTCTACTATCTTTCCCAGAATTCACCTCTCAAGGTGTTTCCTGCTGTTCTAGCTGAGGTTCTCTTCTGTGGTCTCGTCTGCTCTCCAGATACTCATTATAAATTGGAGCGCCTTGAGTTTCTCTGGGTGGGGATAAATGACTGAATATGAGGCACATCTCGCTCTCTCTCTCTCTCTCTTTCTCCCACACCACGTGCGGCCATGTGGGGCAAGGAGAGCCGCTCTGGCCCCTGTGATCTCCAGCAGAGCCTGGATGAGCTCTCTCTGTCAGGAGCAGAACCTCCCCAACCCTCCTGCGGCCCATCAATCACTGCTGTAGGCTCTCTCAGATCTCCACGCAAAAACCCTTCATTTACTCACTGGCTCTGTGTGCTGCTTCACATGGGAACATTTAGGAGGGGGGAAAAAAGGAAAAAAAAGTCCCTTTGTCCCTGAGTTTTTTAGGAAGGGGGGCTGGATTTTCACTGATGCAATGTAGTGGATAATCATCTATTATTAAGGATCCAGGCCACATATATTTTAAAAGATTTATAGCGGAATTACTTCTCTCAGATTTTGCAGTAAATCACAAAGATTATGTAATTCATAAGGGGAACCACCCCATCTCCTCCTGAACAATTTAGGACTTTCTATCAGTCTAATGTGTTCTAAGTAGTATTGCTGAAGTTAGTGTGAATAAATCATTGAGTTGAATTGTTTAACTGCATTTAATGGTCTCTTGTTATTTTTTATTAATATAACATTAATATATATTATATAATGGGCTCTTATGATCAATCACAGAAATAACTACAAAAATCCTTGAAATTGAACTTGCAATTAATTTTATGAATCAAATGCCAGCTCTAGTTCTTGATCTGAGCTGATTTTCCTGCAGGCATTCTGAGAAGCAATTCCTCGTTTATCCAATCGGGATGATTGGATGATGAAAAGTGGTCTCAATATGGCAGATATAAAAGGCAGAGACTATCTATCTATCTATCTATCTATCTATCTATCTATCTATCTATCTATCTATCTATCTATCTATCTATCTATCTATCTATCTATCCATCCACCCATCCATCTACCCACCCATCCACCCATCGGGCTTTTTTGCATACAGAATTTTGGTTTGCAATTGTTAATAAAAGAGTGGCTAAATAAAGATGTCAAATGTATCTGCCCAGAAAAATGTGGAAATAAAAAAATAAAAAACCCATTAAAGAAAGAAATGGGCAAACGAACTCACATATGGCAGCAATCTATGATTGAAAAGCAAGAGAACTGTTATTTAGACATGAGAGTGAAGGGAAAAAGCTTAGTCAACTGAATCCAAACAGCAAACAGCAGGAGTGACACAGAGCACTGAACTGAACCTGACTGTTTGCTGTATGCCGTCTATTCTGAGCTGGCCAATATTGACCTCATAACCCACTTACCAAACTAAAGGCCCTGTTTACTGGAAGCATGTCTCACAGCAGACAATAAAAGTCTAAGAGACAACCGTCATGCCCACAGGACCTCCTCTGACCTACTGATCCCGAGCGTTTGACTGAGATCCAGGGGTCGGAGCCTCGAAACACGCTGGTCCACTGATGCCACGGAAAGTGTGACGTGTTGGCGAATCATCACTGCTGATATCATGTGACAAACAATTATAAAACACGTTGCTCATGTCAGAGCATTATGATAATTAAGTATGATTACAGCACCACATCTCTATGTTTAGAGTGTTTACACTCGTATGAGAGTTGCGGACAATGGGCGCTTTGTACATGTTTGGTGAGCAATCCATACTACATAATAGTAATTTTATAGTCATCCATTTAAGTCACATGTGACATGAGAGCATGTCTACAGCAGGGTTGTGTGCCATTCAGAACTGCGTCAATAAATAAATGTAGTTCAGATTTGATATCAAGTTTAAACAACTAACTGTTGTAGCTTTTAAAACCACATCTCATTGATTAGTATGAATTACCCATAAATGTTATATACATATATATACTGTGTGTGTGTGTGTGTGTGTGTGTGTGTGTGTGTGTGTGTGTGTGTGTGTGTGTGTGTGTGTGTGTGTGTGTGTATTTCAGTCATGACAACTATGGTTTATATATTTTATATATATGTATCATATAAATATATTTACATTTTATATCATTTAATAAATTAACTTTCATTATATGGATCAGGGTGGAGGAGCCTTAGTTTCCCAGAATGTTCCAATTTGTTAAATAATTAATAGATTAAAATTTATATGACAATAATTATTTTCATACAGTGATCTGAAAGAAGACATCTTGTAGAGCCGTACGGGAAAATTAAAAACAGTTTTGTTTTGACAGTGCTGAACTAAGTAGTAAAAATATGTATAATCAGTTCAGAAAACTGATCATGTATTCTAAACATCAAGAAAAAAAAAATATATATATATATCTTTGAATAAATAAGCATAAATCGTGAAAATTAATGTATTAACAGTAAAAAAATTGTGAATAAAACAGATTATTGGAGTATGTTTTACAAGTAAATACTAGTTCAGTGTTTCTGATTATTTCACGATTAATTCAATGGGTTACTTACTTGCCATTTCTTTGTAATTAATTTTCTAGCAATTACTGAGTAATTTTTTTCCCAGTGTATGGTGGACTAATGAAACTCTTTTGTTTTGTTCCACTGCTGAATTTGATTAAATTGCATATTAGTACATTCCTCTTCCTGTCGCACTGATTCAAATTCCAATTCACACTCATGAACTGAACAGAAGCCAATTCTTCAGCCCTCAATATTGCCCAACCCTGTTTAATGGTGTATGTTTTAGATTCTGCACACTGAGTTATGTGATAGTCTTATTATTAGGCCTGCTCCTTTGTGTACTTCCTGTTGTAGACCTCAGAACCTTGTGGCGATGGGGGCTTAAAGTCCCCGCCCACATCAAAAAGATCCCCAACCCTTCCTGACCCCGCAAGATGGCGGACACCCGTCCGCCGACTACGCCCCCTCTGCTCGGGATGTAATGACGGAACCATCAAACAGCATTTATAATCCTGAAGCAGGACGTTTTTTAAAGTGGTCAGCTCCAGGAGCACTGGAATTGTTGAGCGCAATTTGCGGTCGCTGCATTTTCTTGTAAAAGAGCCACGTCCTGGCAGAGTTCAATTTCGCCCAGTTTTTTTTTTTTTTTTGTGGATTTGGAAACGCAGAAGACATTTTATATCGTATAACCATCTCATGCTAATTTAGGATGAGGAAGAGTCATTCATTTGGTTTTGAAATGGAAATGTCGGTATATTAATATGACAAAATGACCTAATCTTACGTTTTTTTATACCTGGAAAATGAAAACGATAGCTGCTGCTGAAATTTCCACTGCTTCAATCCAACCAGCAATTAGAAAAAAACACAAATAATGATAATTGTAATCATAATTTAACCGTCATTAGTTTTATTAGTAAAAGGCTGTAATAGTAGTAATGTGTTTTACTACAGTATGTTTTTATAAAAAATATGTTGGTTCAGTCACTCTGAGGTGGTCTTGAACATTATTGACTGAAGTACATCTAAATCTACCAGGGATTATTCAAACAAACTTGTTTTACTGAGAACTTTAGAAACTAAAATCACTTTTCACAATTTTACAGCTCATAAATGTTTGTTCTTTGTATATTATCCTTCCAAGGTCTTACTGAGGTAAAACTTCATGGCTTATATTTTGTTATACTTTAAATGTCAGGAAAAACTGAGGCTGAAACTCATATACTTCCCTACTATATAGTAGGCAAAAAAAAGAGTGGTATATCCAAATTCACAGTACTCAAAAAGTAACAAGACGTACTTCTCTGTTATGCGCATACATTAAATGATATGGACTTTTTAAGTCTTAAGCTTTGTTCTGACTTCCTTTGGGTGGGATCAAGCTTTAATTATTGGGGTCAGACCGTTATAATAATTACGACCTAATACAAAACTAAAAATGACATCATACCTCCTCAATAAACACACCAATTCTTTTGGAATTCACTGCTCTTTCTCCCTAATTAATGATGCACTTTTAAATGGCTGATTAAACAAACTTTAAATCACAGATTCCTTCGAGAAGAACAAAGCGACAGCAGTTAGGGTGTCATGTGACGGTCCAAATGAGAGCGCTGTCTGTACAGGAAGGAAACGATTCAATACGCTGTGCTATTACTTCCTATTTAACATCCTTGTATTATAAACGAATAAAGGCAGGCTGGCTCTGATCTAAACACTGGCCTTTTTATTTATGTGTCTTGCCCTGGAAGTGGTTGGAAGCTGACAGCTGCCAGAATCCCCATAGATATTTGCCTCGTGTGCGCCGGAGGTTGTTATCAACATGGCTGGGATAAAGGATAAATGATGTCTTAAGAGGCTCGCCCGCCGAAAACTTCACATATGTGTACCAAGCTTAAAAATACAAGCCTTTGAATACAACCCCCTCACATATTGAGGGCTTCATAAATCACTCATACACACACCGACCAGTGCACTCTTGGCACGTCATCAGACGGCCCTCTGGTGACTACTCCTACCTGTCATTCTAGAGAAGCCACGACTTAATTAATGTATAGCAATCGAATTCCTCTCCCTCAGAACGAACACACAGTCTCTGTATCTCGACTTCCCCGGGATTATTTTTCTTGGTCCTTGTTATGCTACGCCACAGTGTGCGTTTGGATATTTATGGATCTGTAAAAATGCGCAAGGACGAATTAAAACTCAAGCTGCTGGGACAGCCCCTAGGTAAACACGAGTGTTTATTCACATGATCCAGAGTTTGATGTGTTTTTGCTGGATGACAGATGAATTTATCAGCTTCACTTTTGTCACACAGCTCCATCAAGCTCTGTGAGGCTTTTCAAGGGAAGTCTGAAATCCCGCCGTAAAAATGTGAATATTTTATTCAATTCTGGAAAACATCAATATATATCTAACGCCCCATTCTGGTTTAGATATTCAAGGTCACGTCAAATAGGCTACATATCTACAGTATACGGCAGAACCTCTAGAGAATGTATGTTCACATCATTATGATCACTTAAAGGTAGGGATTTTAATCATACAAAATGTAATGATTTTAGATCTGATTCCTATTAATAATTCTGGTTCCTTAAAAGAACTAAAAGAATTGTTAATGGAACTGTTTTGGGGGAAAAAATAAAGAAATGGAATTCCATTGCAAAATGTTCGGATCATTTCAATAACATAAATATAATAAATAACACTGAAAAAAAGAGAAATAACACTGTTCAGGTATATAAATAACACATTTTGAATCAGCAAATGCTTAAGAGCCTATGATTGGATCATTATTGCAGTGATTGTGTTTCGAGCATGTTATATGTTTGGCAACAGTTCTTCTAACACTAATTGATGGAGTGTGTAGCCTTTCATTTCTTAAACAACTATGTAGGATGAGACAACATGGCCATATTCCAGGATGACAATGTCAACATTCATCAGGCTCAAATTGTGAAAGAAAGGTTGGGAGGGAGTATGAAGAATCATTTTCACACATGAATTGGCACCTCTAAGTCCAGACCTTAAACTCATTGAAAGTCTTTGGGATGTGCTGGATTAGACTTTACAGAGTGCTCGACTCCTGATCTTGACCAAAAATTGATGCACCTCTTGATGGAAATAACATCACAACTTTTATTTCCATCAAGAGGTGCATCGATTTTTGGTCAAGATCTTGTATTGATAATGCAAGAGTCCAGCACTCTGTAAAGTCTCCTCCAGCACATCCCAAAGACTTTCAATGAATTTACTTTTAACTGATGCACATCTTTAAACTGATCTTAACACCAAGTCTCACAAGCCTTGAGTACAACATAACAGTCATTTATATGTTCTGCATTCTTAAAAATAAAGGTTCTTTATTGGCATTGATGGTTCCTTGAAGAACCTTCTGTTTAACATCCATGGAACCTTTCCATTGCACAAAAGATTTGATATAATGGAAAAAAGGGTTCTTTAGATCATTAATTAAGAACTTTTCACTGAAACCCCCTTTTAGAACCATCATTTTTAAGAGTGCATGTGTTTGGTTCACTATACAGAACCAGCTCAAATGATTCATTCTCGAACTACACTGGTAGTTCTGAATGGTTCTGATTCACTAAAAGAATAGGTTCATTTGTTCAAACATTGGAACAAAGAGGTTGCACTGTAGGTTTTTGATTTGCTAATAAGAACCGGCTCATAGCAGTCATTTTGCATATTTTGCACTGTGCATTCAGATTTTCAATTAAAATCATTTGATTCTGGTATAACATCTCTGAATAAGACCCACTCCATAAAATATAATCCAATATAAATTGTCTATTTATACACTGTTATACTGTATTATTACTTAATTATATTGAGCTCTATGGAGTAAAGCATCGGCTCCAGTGTAATCCCTGGCAATAGCGGTTTCCATCCAAAGTTGCAAATTTAACTTATGCGCAAAATTGGAATATCACATAAAACATTTGCAAGTAAAGCACCGTTCCCATCCTATGCGTTCAGGAGAGCAAAATAGTCACTTCCAGGGAAATTGATGCAAATTATCTGATAAAAGCAGAAGTTGCTGCAATTGGGGAAGCCACTGTGGCTCTTTTTTCCTCCATCAAAAATGACTTGCGTCTCAGAGCGTGCAGATGAAACGCAATAAACATTGTCATGTTATCCTGAGTTCGGCTGCCTGGTGTTTGGGAATGCAATCATATCATATCAAATCATATATGAGATATGAGATAATTCTGGTAGGAAATTTAAACCAAATCATTTTGATGACTGACTATGGCTAAGGCATTTCATTATGATCAAACCAACATTTGAGACGCTGTGTTTGTTGCATGTCGAGGGATTTATTCAGTAAATGTGTTTCCATTGAAGTTTATGCAAGTCTTCTTACGCCTTAATTGAGCACATACGTTTTTATGTGCATTTTTAGAATTTTTGCGCATCTTGGCGTTTCCATCCAGCATTTTTTTAAACGCGATATCCCAAAATGCTCATAAAAATAGGTGGATGGAAACATAGCTACTGTAATGCATTGCTCAGTTAAAACAATTTCAACTGTGACCCCATTTGCTGCTGACCTTTCAAGCCAATGATTGTCTGGCAATTTGCTCTTTACAATGACAAGTCCAAATTTACCCCTTAATTACTGTAGCAGTTTTTACACATGGTTTTGCCTCTCTAATAAGGTAAGGGGGCAATAAAAAAATGCTATAAAGAGATCATTTTTTGGTGGTTATCTGGTTTATTAAGTATGCTTTGTTAATTTAACTTAAAAAAGATCCAACGTTGCCTGGCACAAATCTTGTAAAAGGGTCTTTACAAGCTTAAAGAAATCAGATGGCATGGGAGGTTATATTCTTTTTCTTCTGTTTTATACAAGGTGTAGATTAGATCTTTTTTGCTGTGTTGGAACGAGAAAGCAGAGCTTTCAGTGTGTCCATAATGCAATAGTAAAAACAAACAGCAGTGGTGAGTGTTTGGAAAGAGCTAAATGAATCCCAGGTACTGCATTGTACACCCAACTGCCTTAATACTGTTAAGACATGTCAGTCACAAACAAAGAAATATACAGTATGGAGTTTATAAAAAAAAAAAAAAAAGTTGTGCTCTTCTTAACTCCTGATTCTGCCATTCTTGAATTTGGACTAGTTACAGAGTACTTGAGTGCATTAAAATGTTATCAGTCAGTCATGCATGAAAAAATCTGCCACTTGTGTGTGTGTGTGTATTTTCATGTCTCACATCATTTTCATATCATTCTGTCCACTGTCAGTTTGGAACGGATCGTGCACTATAATCATGCTCAATGATGCACACGTGTCTGTGCTAACATGTTATTTACATTTGATGTCAATTACTGTGTTAGAGCACTAAAGGCTCAGACACGGATTGTGATAGCTTATTATTTTACAGGAATGCTAATGATTGATTTATAGTTCATATACGCTCCACTTAAGCTTAGAACTGTTAGGAATTATATGTTTTATTAGTGCTGTCAATCGATTGAAACTACATGGCATGATAAAATGCAAATTACATTTAAAATTACTGAATGATGAAGAATTATTAATTATGAATGATGAAGAATGATGAAGAATTAAGAATTATTAATTTCATTTGTTATACATACATACATACATACATACATACATACATACATATACATACATACATAGATATACATATATATATATATATATATATATATATATATATATATATATATATATATATACACACACACACACAAATACATGGATATATTTTATTCAAATAGACATATATACATATGTATTTATGTTATACATTAATTTTATTATATATTATATGACTTAGTATCTAATTTAATTAGTTTAAGTTACATTAATAGTACATTAGCAACACACAATTTATATTAAATTCATAATTACATATAGGTATTAAACTGTATAATACTGCATGCATACATAAATATATATATTTACATATATGTGTGTGTATTTGATACATGTCATACATTAATGTTATTATATTTATTGACTTCTTATAGTGAGTTTTAATATATATATATACTGTGTGTGTGTGTATATGTATATATGTATGTGTATATATATATATATATATATATATATATATAGTACATATACACACACACACAAATACATGGATATATTTTATTCAAATAGACATATATACATATGTATTTATGTTATACATTAATTTTATTATATATTATATGACTTAGTATCTAATTTAATTAGTTTAAATTACATTAATCTCAAAATGCCGCTTATGTATCAAAGTTGATTACTCATCTCACTAATTTTTTTCCTCACATTTATGAGGATGTCATAGTGTGCTAAGACAGAAAATATTAGCTCTCCCCTCCCACTCAACATCTGCACCAACAAATGTGTCATCTCCTAACTAGCTTTTAATTTTCTTAGGGTTCGGTTTTGCAAACAGGGTCTTCTCCCTATAGCCTACGAGTCAGCACGGAGAGAGCCTTTGCTCAGTAACTACGCGCGCGGGTTCGCAGAATGACGGCCTCTCGTCAGCTAACACCCATGCCGGCGCCACAAGAACACGCCAAACCCTCCTGGAAAAAAACTTCACTGCTCTCTGGAGGGTCCTCGCTCGACTGTTCGCTCTTTTCCTGTCTATCTTGGGCTGGGATGAAGTCTGTGTTTTTAGGAAAATTCCTCTGGCGCGACCCCGTAGGCCCAGCGTCTTCCCTGCGATCATTAGAAGCAGACCCCCGTCTTGTGTTTGTCCTATGCAAACAGCTCAGCTACCACTTCATCCATCTCGTTTAGCCTGCCCTGAAACTTCATGCTTCTCCTAAATGACATTTTTTCCCCCTATTTTTCCGACACAATCGTATGGGTTTTCCTCCCTGTGGTCTCGGACCTGTCTGCTGCACCTCCTTTAGCTCCCACTGACTGCTGCCACTGCATCAAATATTTATCAAGGAGTTTCAAACATATCCGTAAATCAGCGGTGCGTGTCCGTGTACCCTCTACGGCCGCACAAACGCGCAGACATCCTTCCTTGTCACATAATTCATCTCCAACGCTATTGAAACAGCAGGAAGAGTGAAGACAGGACATTTAAAAGAGGAAATATTGAGTAAGACGGTCACACACGTGTATGTTTGTGCAATGTCGCCATCTCTTGGTGATTTATAGTGAAGCGTTATGTTGCAAGTCTACTGAAGTTCTGGAACCAAAACCAAGACTAAAATAACTCGGATTATAAAAAATCTCCACCAGAAACATGGCATAACTGACTAGTGAATCCACCTCTAATCTTCTCCGGCATTCGAAATAAGTATTCACCTATATGAATAAAAATATCTGACAGACGTGAATGTCAGCATCACAATGTACTTACCATTCTGCTCACACCTAGATGTTCCCAGAGGCCGTGTTAAGAAGTAATGATGATGAGGGGAAGCAAATGAACCGGTCACCAGTGGGCCAGGCAGCTGAGATTTCATTATTGATGACGTTGATGGCGGCTGATTCAGAATGCAAAACACTCTCAGCACAAGTCTGTTATATAACACAAAAAAAGGGTGAAAGGAAAGGGACATGACACATCCATATCCACAAGAACTGCTTTAATTATAATATATGATATATTACACCAATATAACTTAGTTTTTAAATATGTAGAATTTTATATATTTATATATATATATATATATAATATTTTTCAGATTTTATCAGGTATCCATATATATTCATATGTAAAGTTTAGATCTAGCACACACTTTTAAAGGTTTAGATAGACATGCGAGGCCTTATGCATCTTTAGAGACACACAAATGTTTATAAATCCTAAGTAGAGGTTTATAGAATACTGAATAAATGCATTGATTTTAGTGTACTTATATTTACTTATATTTAATTAGATTAATTAAATGTTTAACGTCGTTAACTTTATTTAAATCATTTAACCTGACTGACATTTTAAAGGGATAGTTCACCCAAAAATTATAATTTTGTCATTATCACTCATCCTCACGTCATTCCAAACCTGTACGATTTTCGTTCTTTTTTCAAAACACAAATGAAGATATTTTCAATGAAATCTGAGAGCTTTCTGTCCCTCCGTTGACAGCTATGCATAAACAAATCATTAAACTAATCCATATGAATTGAGAGGTTTAGTCCAAACTTTCTGAAGAGGATCAAACGCTTTTTATGATGAACAGATTTAATTTTATTCACAAATAAACATTCATCAACTCACACATCAGTTGTGATAAATGGAAGCTCAAGCATGTTCGCTTGACATGCGAGAACCAATGAGGTTCATTCTCGTGTTACGCAGCACGTTTGAGCTTCAGCAAGAACCAATGAGGTTCAATCTCGTGTTACGCATCACGTTTGAGAACCAATGAGGTTTGTTCTCATGCGTCAAGCAAATACTGTTGAGTTTTTGTTTATGGGAGTTCTATATAAGTCTACGGGAGGTTTGCATCTCTGTTTTTCAATGACTCTGACGTCGCCGGATATCGACAGCTCTCTATTAAAATGAATGGGATCATGACACTTTGTCGGTGCGTGTCGCTGGTGTTGTGAACGGGGCTTTAGTATCTAAACATAAATGTACATGTATGTATAAATACTACTCAGATAACATTCTGTAGGATAGGATAACAAGATACACACAAAATGTGTTTTGTCGTAACAGTTTGACCATAGATCTTAAACATTACTAGCAAATGCATAAAACGTGGAAGATCAGTGCAAGAGAGAGCTGAGAAACGTGCAGCATTTGGATTTCAAAACTCATTTACCTTTCACACCATCACACCTCAGTAGACGAGAGGAACTGGCAGCCTCGGCACTCTTGATATTGGCGACACAAGAGAGCTCTACCATATCTCAGCTGCGGCCGATTTGGTTGCCTTGGAAGAACAGCAGCTAGAAAAAAATGAGAAGGAGAGGATTGGGTGCGTTAAATCAGTTCCACTCTCTTGTAAATTACAACCCTGCATTTTTAATTTCCTCTCCACATACAATGTTATTCATTGGCGTCCAAGGCAAACACGGGCCGGCAGCCTTTGCTGCGCGCGAGAACAAACCGTCCTCTTTTGCGCTGTCAAAAACATGATGAAATGCACACATTCCTTACGTCAAGCTGAAAAGTTTAGAGCCTGTAGATCAACAGTAAAACAAAAGGGGCTGTTGGAAATGAAAGTGACTGCGGGATGTGACTGACGGGGTCCTGCCTCAGAATCAACCTCATTCCTGTGAGAGCAAAACTTTGTGAGGAGTTTCTTCAATTACACGCATGGAGTTTCAGAGGAGTCTTGTAGGTATATTGTATATACACGTATTTCATGCCAATGATGCAGCAATTAGAGACCAGTGTGTTCGCAATGTGCCTGAAGATATTGTCTTGGCAGTACAAACCACAAGATCAAATGCTGGGAAAAGCTGTCATAATATTGTGTTTTATATCGCAGGCTTTATCTTAATTCCATCTGAAAACCGTGAACCTTTCAATCATATAATCATTTAACGTGCTAGAGGAGATTCATTTAGTTTTTTTGTTTTTTTCCAAATGGTTTTTGTTTTTAGATTTTATAGATTGCATAAATTGCATAAAATGAAAAAAGAAAATCGGTGTAGGATTTACTAGTAAATTTCACAAATAATTACAAAGAAACTGCAAATTACACATTGAGTTAAATTTGGAAGTAAAAAGACTGATACAGTATTTTCTTGTAAAACATACTCAAATAATCCTTTTACTTACACCAACTAAACATCATTTTAGTGTAAATTTTTACATGACTGTTATTTATTAAAAATATTTATTTTGTAAATTCAAATGGAAACCGATATGCTGATTTGTAGCTGGCATCTGAACAGTTTCACATATGCAGATTCAAGAGTCACTTAAATGTCCTCCCTTTGCCATATATAAATGCAACTCCACAGGTCGGCAAGCCTTCACAATACATCACACCAAACTTGATCAAGCAGAAGTGCAAATAAAATTTGAGAGCTACCGTGGAGGGAAGATTTCAATGAAACTGGAGTGGGGAAAAACATCATATGAAACAGGGTGAATGAACAATGACATGGTAGTCCACAGTTGTACACAAGCAATTTTATCTGAGGTAAGATTGGATCGCTGATGGAGACAGACGTTTTTTGTGTAATTTAGCCTGAAATATGTTCAAGTATCATAAATGATAATAAATAATCTAATCATTAAAAACAAGTGTAAATCTGACGGGATATAGCATGTTGTCTGGCACTGGAGATTTAAATGTTCTTGTCCTAAATGAGAAGTTCCATTCCACAATCTTTCCTTCGGATCACAGGGAAGCAGTTTGACCATGCAGGAAAAATCTGCTCCTACAGCAGCAGTCATGACAATAAGCAGTCACCTTCTGAACATTATACAGTCTTTCCTGCAATTGGGAAACAATGTAAATACATGCATGCCTCCCCTGCACAGTGTAAACACACGGTACATGTGCAGCTCAGATCCGTTTCTATGCATCTACTTAAAACAACTAAAGATGTATATATGGATACACACTATTTTTAAAAAGTTTGGGATCAGTATGAATTTTTTTATGTTTTCTAAATACAGTTAAAACAGCAATATTATGAATATTATAACAAATTATTTATTTATTTTTATTTTATTTTTTTAAATGTGTTACAAAATGTAATTTATTCCTGTGATGGCAAAACTGAATTTTCGGCATAATTACATTACTCCAGTCTTCAGTGTCACATGATGATTTGATTTTCTGCTCAAGAAGCATTTCTTTCATTATCATTTATCATAAATTTTCCAGGATAAATTCAAAAGAAGATTTATTTGAAACAGATCTTTTTGTAAAATTATTAAGATTATAAACGTTTTTACTGTCACTCTTTACAAAAACAGTAGTGTAAATATAGGCCTATATATTTGGCCTATGTAATATAATGGAGTCATTATGCAAAAATAAGACCCATGTCCTGATATTGCATTTGAATCTGATATAGCAATGAGTACAAGCTAGAAGTTTTTCCTAGATCACAATGTAGATGTAGTTTTGAGGGGTACTGAGGGGCTGTGTGTGAGCAGGAGGTTGGCGATGACCATAACTAAAATTCACAGTTCGGAAGGAAACCCAGACATTTAACAAACACATTTTATGCTTGGACTCCTTTCTGAGGCCCTCCATTGTCATTTTCACTTGGGACCAGCTCTCATCAAAAGAAACCCCAATGCTTTGGATTTCTTAGCCGAGGCGGGGGAGCTCAAATGTCCCGTACTTTGTGTTTACACATTATTATGTTTTGGTTTCATTTCACGACAAGCCCAGTCTAAACCTGTGAATGAGAGGCGTAATAGTTCTGCTTATTTCATCCAATCGTGAAAAGAAAAAGAAAAAACGCATTCAGCACGAGCGCTCTACAGTACGGAGACCAGATGTTTTCACTTGAGCGTGTGTTTTGTTTTGCTTTCACAATGTAGCGCCACTGCGCTGGCAGCTCCAAAACACTTCAGCTACCCGAACCACTGTTTCAGTCCAACAAGCTAATCAGATCAATGGATCCGAATGTGCCAAAACATCCCTGTAAGAGCAATAAACTGCAACACATTAAACAACCGACTACCATGTTGGATATTTCAAACAGTTTCTGATAGTGAATCAGAACATTTTTCATCAGAAAATATTATGAATGTCAATTACAATAACATTAATTTCAGTACTATTCTCAGTTACGTGGCCTCCTAAGTAAACCAACCTTAAAAGAATTAACCGTTCATGCATATCACAGCGCGGTATGTAATTCCAGGCCTTAAGATTATGTCTTGGCTACTTTGCAACCATCACAGTTTAGTCAGGTATGCACCATTGGACTCATAAATAATCTTACGTTACTCAGAAGAATGACAAGTGACGCCAGACAGGCGCGTTCGCTATGGCAGTCGAGTGAAAGAAACCCTTAATTATCCATTGGCTTGTGGGTCAAACAAAGTCCTAATGATTTGGAATGACAACAGAAGAATAAAAGTTTCCTCTAACCACTTCCGTCCCCCCATCGATAACCAGCAGACCTCAAGCTCTTGATGGCTTCTCCAGAAGGATACAAAGTCCATTCAACTGTGGTTGCTGTTTGAAATTAAGTGACAACTTTTTATGAGCTCTGAAACCTCAGAAACTTTCAGCGTCATGCCAAAACTGATCCTGGCAGATCTCTTTCACGGCGGCCTCTTATAAAATAAGGGATGCCTAAACGGAAATAATTCCCTGTAATTGCTGCCATCATTGGCGACGGATGCTTCAGAGTAATGGTTCTTTTAGCCGATCTAATCTGGATTTCTGAGGCACGCCTGATTGATTGACTAACTAACACACACACACACACACACGATGCATTCTACATTATTTACAAGTGAACACATGTGCCCAGAATATGAACACAACGTGCTATACACACACACACACACATCTTGTTTCCTTCTGGAGCATCAGTGAATGTTTGAACCTTTTTTTAATATTGTGTTTGAGTCCCTCAATTGTCCTCAGTGTGAAAAGATGCATCTCAAAATCATACAGTCACTGCTGGAAAGGGTTCAAATATGCAAAAGAGGCAGAAAAACTGAAGAAATTGCAGGACCTGAAGGATTTTTCTGAAGAAAATTTGGCAGTTTAACTACTCAGGACACACAAGGGACTCGAGAACAACAATCACAAAACAAAAAAACAATCATGGATCATCCAGGTAATGACACACACTATTAAAAATCAAGGGTATGTAAACTTTTGAACGGGGTCATTTTTATAAATTCAGCTATTTTTTGTCTTTTGGACTATGTGTGTGTATGTATGTATATATATCAGAGGTGTAAAGACTTCCTGAAAAGCATACTTGAGTAAAAGAACACATAACTTACACTGAAAATGACTGATTGAGCTGATTGTGCATCCAGGGGACCTACTTATGTAAGGTTCATGAGAAACGTGAGCTGGATCCATTGTCTTTCTTTTCTCAAAGAACCAGAGATCAAGTGGCCTGAGACAAATCCTGACCCATCAACAAAAGTGGATGACAGTGAGTTTAAACACTCAGCCTCAGTGAATCTTATGTCTGCAGTGGATGCTGTGAACATTGAACAAACTAATCAATTATTACTCTGACTGGTACAAATTAAAGACAGCCATGGCACGGATCCTTCATTTCAAGGATATACAGAGCAGCAATCAAAAAACAGCCAAAGACAGATAAGTTCAGAGTTGTGAAACGAAATCCACAGCAGAAAACTGCAAAGCTCCAACAAAGCAAGACTTAAGAAGGACTGAAAATGAAATCATCAATTCACTCAAAGTCAAAGATTCAAAGAAGAAATTTCCATGTTGCAAAAAGGTAATCCATCTGTTAAAAGCGAATAGTTGCCTTTCTAAACTGGATCCAATACTTCAGGATGGATTGATGAGAGTTGGTGGTGTCTGAGCATGTAAAGCATCCAATCATTATACCCCAAAACTCACGTCACAACTTTAATCTTAAGAGACATTCATGAGAGAATAGGACATTGTGGAAGGAATGTGCTTTTGAAGTTGCGACGAAATTCTGTCTTCCTTCTGCAAACTCCATTGTGAGGAAGTTTCTCTCCAGATGTGTGGCATATAGAAAGATCAGAGCAAAGGCTGTAGAGCAGAAGATGTCCGAGCTGCCACACGACAGAATAATACCAGATCAACCAGTGTTGTGGAAGACTATTTTTGACCGTTTGAAATTAGACAAGGTAGAAGTAATGTTAAAATATATGGTGTATTGTTTACCTGCCTGACAACAAGAGCTGTGCATATTGAAGTTGCAGATACACTGGACACAGACTCATGTTTAAATGCCATCCGACGGTTTGTGTGCAGGAGAGCTCAGGTGTCAGTCATGAGAAGTGACAACGGTACTGATTAAATAGGTGCTGAGATTGAACAGTGCAAAGCCATTCAACAGTGGAACCAATCAAAAATTCAAAGCACTCTCATGCAAAAGGGAATACAGTGGATTTTCAACCCACCTTTTAGATCTCATTTTGGTAGAGTGCAGGAAAGGAAGAAAAATTCTAAGATCTGTGCTGAAAGAACACAAACACTTAATGATGAGAGCTTGCATACAGTCTTACAGTGTGAAGTGGAAGCAATGATAAACGACAGACCACTTACCGTTACAACAGATGATCCCACAGATCTTGAACCCTTGACACCTAATCTCCTGTTACTAATGAAAAGGCAACCAGCCTTACCTCCTGGATTTTTAAAAAAAAGAAGACATATATGCACGTCGCAAATGGAAGCAGATTCAGTATCTTGCTAACCTGGAAGCGATGTGTGCGTGAATATTTCCCTTTATTCCAGGGACATCAAAAATGGACTCATGTAAAGAAAAATCTTTCTGTTAGAGATGACATCCTGATAATAGATGACTCTTTCCCAAGAAATTCATTGGTCTTTGGAAGAATCATGAAAGTGTTTCCAGATAATAAAAAAAACTGCTAAGACCCATGTTGGTTAATACCTTAGAAAGGCCTGTTATAAGTTGTGCCTTCTAACTTTTCCTCAAATATCATGGAGTATTTCTCTGCCGTACAAAGAATATTGACATTTCAGAAAATAGATAATGGACACTTAAGTCTCTAAAGTGATGCATGATGTAAATATTATATCAGTATGACTCCATTGTTTTTGTTGAAAAGGTAATTATCAGTCTACCTGTGACACGATTCACACAGGGAACAGACGAGATGGTAAGTTTAATGTGTTTATTTAGCAGAATGGATCGGATCCAGAGATGAATGGCGAGTAAACCGAAATTAGATAAACAATGGAAGCTTAGCTGAATGATAATCAAGTCTCTCTTTCTCTTTGCAGATGATGAAGATGAAGGCTCAGAAGATGGATGGTAGACAGGCTGATGAGGATCGTCTCAGGTAGGTTTTCAGGTAAGTCTTGTAGGAAGGGAGTCTGTGTGTCTTGTATTATGAGTTCCAGGGATCCCCAACTGAGCCAGAGGGACCCAGAGCCGAGGCGACACCACAGGTCTGGAGGGCCAAGGCGGATCTGCAGGCTCATGGGACCGAGGCGGAGAAGGGGCTCTGGAAGCCCGTGGCGTAACCAGTGCGAGGGAGGACGACTGAAGAGCAGGAGGGAAGACGGAGCCCGGTGGAGCAGAAGGGATGCAGGGCAGAGGCGCAGCCGGCAGCACGGAGTCCCGAGGTGGAACCAGGGTGACGGCTGACCAATGCGAGGAAGGAAGGAGGAGTGAGCCTGGTGGAGCTATAGGGCTGACAAGACCCGGCGGAGGTGAGGGCACAATGAGCCGAAGAGAAGCTGCAGGGTCGGAGGACCAAGGTGGAGTCAGAGGTTCAGGGGACTGAGGCGAGGACAGGGGATCCACTGACCAGGGCGATGCTGAGGCCTGGAGTCCCGGAGGCGGCTCCACAGCAACACTGGCAGGTAGCTGTGGATGGGCAGCAGGGTCGACATGGCTCAGTAGAGGCAAAACAGGAGAGCATGAAGACACCAACAGCGGAGGTGGGAGAGGGAGGCTGGGTGGGATCAGCGATGAGGGCCTTGAGCTGGGCGGGACCAGCGGCGAAGAGGGCTTTGAGCTGGGCGGGACCAGCGGCGAAGAGGGCTTTGAGCTGGGCGGGACCAGCGGCGAAGAGGGCTCTGAGCTGGGCGGGACCAGCGGCGAAGAGGGCTCTGAGCTGGGCGGGACCAGCGGCGAAGAGGGCTCTGAGCTGGGCGGGACCAGCGGCGAAGAGGGCTCTGAGCTGGACGGGACCAGCGGTGAAGGGGGCTTTGTGCTGTCGCTGTGAGCAGTCTCGGCTGGGCAGTCGCTGTGAGCAGTATCGACTGGGCAGACCCTTGCTGGCTCTGGCTCGACTGGGCAGACGCTTGCAGGCTCTGGTTCGACTGGGCAGAAGCTTGCGGACTCTGGTTCAGCTGGGCAGACACTTGAAGGCTCGAAATGGTTCTGGATGAGGATGGGTGAGGAAGTGAAGATGACTGGTGGCTGTGGTTCAACTGGGCCGATGAGAGGAGGGAGATCGGAAAAGTCATCCTCCTTGAGTTGCGTTTCGGACCCGAACTGAAATGCCGGCTCGGCAGGAACCAACCGGATGATGAACGGGGCTGCGTAGAATAATGAAAGCTGACTCGTTCTGGAATCCGAAGGATTCTGCATCTTGGTCTGGTCTTCTGTCACGATTCACACAAGGAACAGACGAGATGGTAAGTTTAATGTGTTTATTTAGCAGAATGGATCGGATCCAGAGATGAATGGCGAGTAAACCGAAATTAGATAAACAATGGAAGCTTAGCTGAATGATAATCAAGTCTCTCTTTCTCTTTGCAGATGATGAAGATGAAGGCTCAGAAGATGGATGGTAGACAGGCTGATGAGGATCATCTCAGGTAGGTTTTCAGGTAAGTCTTGTAGGAAGGGAGTCTGTGTGTCTTGTATTGACCAGACCAGACGAGGAGTGAAGGGAGCGTGCTGAATATATAGGGCTTGTTAACGAGGGAGTGCAGGTGATGATGATGATGGCTGATAGAGTGCAGGTGTGCCAAGGAGGATGATGGGAAGTGTAGTGCACACACAGATGAGGAAGACAGACGGTGAATGTGACAACTTGCCTGTTAATTGGGGCCCGGAAATGTAAGAGCCGTATTTCATATTTCAGAATTTTTATTTTTCACATTTTTATGATGTAAATTTGGTTATAATAATTATTTTGTTAAGTAGTCATTTATTGTTGAATATATTTATTTGGCTTATACTTGTTCTTACTGCGCATGTTCAATGACGCCATTTTTGAAGCGCAAGTGAACATTTTGACACACATGCAATAAGTTCAGACGCATGGTGGGAGAACACAAAGCTTTTGACCATTTATCATAATATACAAGTATAGTACCTCTACTAATAAGCTGTTGAGAAGACATTGCTGCACAAGAGGATTATGCTGTATTTAAGAAATGTGATTCTTTACTGACTTGGAAGAATAAACCATGATAAAGGAAACTATGGACTTTGATTTGTATACATGTACATACACAAAGATGCGATCAAACGATTTGACAGCACTAATTTATATATATATATATATATATATATATATATATATATATATATATATATATATATATATATATATATATATATATATATATACACACACATATACATATACATATACATATATATATATACATATATATATATATATATGCACAATGTAAATATACACAGATATATAAAATACTGATATATAGATATATCTATCACTTTAAGCTACAACTTTCCTAATCAACAATTACATAAGACATACAAATTATCTTAATATTCATTGTGCTTGGAAAATATATATATATATATATATATATATATATATATATATGATCAGAAAATTTACTTTTTATTAAAATTTACTAATTATGTAATTTACTATTTTGCTTTTTTTGTAAATTTTCCAAATATTTTTCCAAATATTTCATCCATTTAATTTTTCATCCACTGCGATTTCTAGGTGTTGATTTTGGGGTGCTAGTTGAGTGACTCTGAAGCCAGTATTTGTCGAAAACATGTTTAGAAATTGGGTGTAGGTTGACATATTTTCTCAATTTTCTGTCACACTCGATGTTCAACTCCACTGGACTTTCCTCTGAATGGGATGGAGAGAAGGAAATCTCTATTTGGTTTGTAAGTGTGTCAAGATTCAAAGCCTGACAGGAAATGCAATTACTGTTCATTTGGTCTTGTGACCAGGCCCAATTTCACAGCAATTTCTGCGAGACACCATGTAGTAAGTAGTCCTAATTAGGACTTTCATCTCTTACACACTGTAAAGCACCCATTTGTGGTTTCATTTCATTGGAATTCAATACTCCTAATTTTCTACAAGCTGTTTATACTGTACACTCTCAGTGTGGACACATACGAGGACCTGGAACAAGCCGAGGCCTGTGTTTGTGGAACGCCACCATTAATAAACGGCCAACAAGGATTCAGTTACTATTTGACATTTTTGGGGCCAAAGGTTTCCTATTAGTCCAGGCTGGAACTGAAATATACATTATTTTCATAACCTAGCTGGGTGGCAAATTGGGTCTAGGGTCCTTGCAGTGAAACACACATGGTTGTTGCAGCAAAGACTCAAAATGTAAAAACAAGTCATGAAATTTAAATAGGGTGAATTCAGGTTGATTTGGACACTTTTTCCAAGTCATCTCAATGGCAAAAATTGTCCCAATCACCCTAAATTGTATACTGTAACCCTAGTAAACACATTTTTAGGATTACAGTATTTAAAAATAATATTTAATACTTTTAAAATTGACAACTGCCAATAATTATATTTTATATTACTTTTTTGTTATTCTTTTCACATTTTTGACTACTAAAAAGGAATCTCTCATCTCAACTTACTTTCTTTCTTCCATGGGACACAGAATACAAAGTTTTGCAGATATCCATGCTCCTGTCACACAACAAAGGACACAAAAAAAAAAATCCATAAACACATCACTACAGTTTTATATATCACACAATTTGCATTTATTGTATAGAAACGAACAGCTCAGGGATTCTTAAAAACATCTTATTTTGTGTCCCACAGAAGGAAAGTCAAACCGGATTGAATTCTGGGGTGAATTATTCCTTATCCAATTTTAAATCATCCGTGACATGAAGCATGATATGACTGGAAATATATACATTAAACACACTAAATACATTTGGAAAAATAAGACCTCGTCGGCTTGTGATTTAAATTTTTCCTCCTGCTTTAAACTTCTTACCAGTCATGATTGTCCCTGGCAAGAGCTTATAAAAAACATATCATCTGTAATTTAATTGCTGAAACACCCACAATTAGTGGGGTAAGTTGTATTACATAGTCGTGGAGACTGTTTTCGGTCATCCAAGCCCTTTGCTACCTGTGCCAAGACACTGAGCCCAGCAGCACTTTTGCTGGACCACCCAAACTTCCACAGAGGAAAAACCAACAAGGGTTTCAGCCACAGACTTAGCATAATCTCAGGCTCTTCTTAAAAACTTTGACAAAGGACTGTTCCCCCTTCATTAACTCACAGGCATATGCTGATTGAAGGTTTCAGTTTTCCATGACTGGACAGTTTTGCAGTAGGGTTCATAAGTGAAGCATGCTGCCCAGAGCTGCCACTAGACTGAGTAGTAGCCTTTGGCACACACTTCAAACATGGACACGGTCTTCAGGAACATATTACTAAAACTAAACCCACTGTGCCAAAGAATGATGTTTTAAACCATTCATCTCACAGAGAATCCATTTATTAGGTTTCATTCTGATATGTTTTTACCAGAATGACCAATCATTGTATAGATGTACAGACCAAATACATACAAGCCTCTCTCTGATCTGAGATGGTTTGTAGCCTTGAAGAAACTTGAATGTAGAGTTTTTATAAATTAAATCATGGAATCTTTCTCCATTTGGTTGTGCAATACTGCTCTCTCTTGGTAAAGACTTCAAAATAGTTTGAGCCTGAAGCTGAAAAAAAGAAACATGTAAAGTAAAAAATCATTTAACAAGTTATAATATACATTTAATATACTGTTCAAAAGTTTGGGATCTGTAAGATATTTTAAGGTTTTTAAAGAAGTGTCTTCTGCTCACCAAGGCTACATTTATTTCATCCAAAATACAGTAAAAAATATTGTGAAATATTATTACAATTTAAAAGAACTGTTTTCTATTTCAATATATAAATCCAAAAAAAAAAAAATCCTGTGATCAAAGCTGAAATTTCAGCATCATTACTCCATTCTTCACATGATCCTTCAGAAATCGATGACGATTTGAGGCTCTAGAAACATTTCTGATGTTTCAGAATGTTTCAGGATTCTTTGATGAATAGTTCAAAAGAGCAGCATTTATCTGAAATATAAAGCTTAAATCTGTCTATATAGTGCTTTATTTCCAATTAAGCTGTATTTGTCAAAGAAAGAAAGAAAGAAAGAAAGAAAGAAAGAAAGAAAGAAAGAAAGAAAGAAAGAAAGAAAGAAAGAAAGAAAGAAAGAAAGAAAGAAAGAAAGAAAAAGGGTTTATAAATCATACAAAAAATATAACCAAAACAATTTTCTTACGTAAAACATATGCAGCTTTGTTTTGGGTTTTTTTTTTTCAAAAATGAAGAACCTTCTCCTTTAATGATTCCTTCTGATTAAAACATGAACACAATTAAAAGATTATTTTTCTCTATAGATTAAAGCAAAGTCCCCATTAAACATACAGCAAAAGGAATGCTCTGTCTAATTAGAACAGGATGCATAATTTATGAAACTGGTCAACTTTATACTATATTATTATGAAATCTTAGTGTATTATTATATGGACGAAAAAGATGGTGTAGTAACGGCATGCGCCAGCAGGGGCCATTCTAACCTTCCAAACCCTGACACCTTGTTCACTCACTATAATGGCAGCTGCTTGCTGTTGTTTAGTCACTAGGTGTTTACTACTGTATTTATTATACTTGTTGTCTAGCTACTCTGTTTGTTTGTGACTCTCTTAGGTCTTCTACCTCTCCATCTCAGTGTACGTGAAGCTAACAGGAGACCTGTCTCCTCCGACAGCCTGCAAATCATGTGCTCGACAGCGCAGCAATTGGACTGACAGCATAAGACTCTTACAGCTGTGCTCTGCCACGACCTCATACATAATATGAAAGACATCTAAAACACACAGACAGATCTGACATATATAAAAAAATAAAATACAAAAAAAAGCTTTGCAGGTTTCACAGGATAGCCAAACAACTTGATGTCAGACTTGATTCTCAGCAGGCTGGATATGATGAGTCGAAGGTGCTCTTTTTGGGTCTCGTTAAATTAATTAGATATTTTAGTTTAAAATTAATGTAGGCTGAGTTGTTTACGGGACTGCAAGGAAAGGTTTTAAATCATTTAATCTGGGGAGCTTTAAAGAAAAACGGCTGAAAATATCCTTGAGGGACTCGCTGGAAGAGAGACGGCATTTCTGCAAGTCAGCCTCCTCTATTTAATCATAAATACACTTAAAAGTTTGAAATAGTTAAGATTTTTTAAATGTTTTTGAAAGAAGTAAAAAAAAAAAGTAATATTATGAAATATTAATACAATTTAAAAGAACTATTTTTCTATTTTAATGTATTTTAAAATGTAATTTATTCCTGTGATCAAAGCTGAAATTTCAGCATCATTACTCCAGTCTTCAGTGTCACATGATCCTTCAGAGATCATTCTAATACAGTATGATGATTTTCTGCTCAAGAAACATTTATTATTATTATCAATGCTGAAAGAAAAAAATCCATCGATACACAAAAT
This sequence comes from Abramis brama, assembly GCF_963993115.1. Taxonomy (NCBI): domain Eukaryota; kingdom Metazoa; phylum Chordata; class Actinopteri; order Cypriniformes; family Leuciscidae; genus Abramis; species Abramis brama. The sequence continues at coordinate 30,169,590 of NC_139980.1, forward strand.
TATTAAGCAGCAAAAACTGTTTTAGACACTGAAAATAAGAATCATTTTTAATAATTAATCACCAAATCAGCACATTATAATGATTTCTGAAGGAAATCAAATAGTTATTTTAAATTGTAATAATATTTCACAATATTACAGTTTTACTGGCTTTATCAAATAAATGCAGCACTGGTGAGCATTAGAGACTTCTTTCAAAAATATTTTTAAATATTCCAAACTTTTGACTATGTTACTGGTATCCATCTACTTTATCTTATAACCATTATTTCCAGAATATAATCACAGCTTTACAGAAGATGCATGAGTCACCATTACAATTTAGATTGATCTGTCATCATAGATAACTGTCTAAGAAATGTACATAAAAAAAATCAATAAAAAAAATCACAGTTAGCGAAAAATTTATTAATTTAAACAATGTAATAATTATCCATTCTAATGATTAGTAATTTTTTTAGCTCAGTGAACGAACACTTTATGAGTCTACTACGCTCTTAGAATCTCATAGGTTTGAAGCTGGCAGCTTTAAAATAAAACAGTGCTTAAAGAAACTGAAGGTTGTGACAGCGAGATCCAAACGTCCACAGCTGCCATAACTCACTCTGTAATTATAGAATCTGTTTAGCATCGGTTAATCTGTTTCAACACCGCGCTGAACTAAGCCACTAATGCATCTACAACTCAAGCCTAAAAGCCTCTGGAAAGTCCTGGAACTCATCAGCTCTTATTGGTCACAACACATGCCGTGTAAAAATGTTTACTGGTTCAAAGACCACAATCAACTGACTGGGGCTGTTGAGAAAAGTCTTTATGCTGAAGAACAGTAAAGGTAAATACTTGATCAACTGAGGTTTGTGTGTTTACAACTGTGCATGCTGGTCAAGAGAAGGGTTTCTTGAGAACTGCAAGACAATATCACTGAAGACCTGAATCTCTTATTCAATGTTATAGAGCAGAGAGTCATGGAGAAAAAAAGCAATTCAAATGCAATTCAAAGCCACAGTCCAGTACAGAGTACGATTCATTACTCAAAGTCTTGCAAATGAATAAAATTGTGCTTTCATTGAGTTAACACTGACTAATCACAAAGATTCTTTAGTTTCTTCATGGACCTTGGCTGAGCCATTCAAAGCAAATTCACAATGCCTAGATATTTCTGGGAAATGAGACCTGTACCAAAATCTATTGAGCTGCCTCGCTGCCATTTCTCTTGCCTCATCCGCCATTGTGCCATCTAAATCCAAATTTTTATATAATTTTGAGAGCCTGATCACAAAAGCAAAACTCTCACTATTAAAAGCCATGTCCTAAGCACACAATGATAATGTTCTCATTATAATTTTATGTAGCCTATTTGACAGAATTGTGCTGTGCATGTTGCACTTAACTGCATTTTTGTTTTTTTTTAAGAGATTCCAAACATATATCAAGCAATTCAAAACCATCATTGCAAACAGTGCACATCTGAAATGTCTCAGCTGAAGGAAATAATACATTATTTATCGGCTTTAAAGGGATAGTTCACCCAAAAATGAAAATTCTGTCATAATTTACTCTCTCTCAAGTTGTTCCAAACCTGTATGATTTCCTTTCTTCTGCTAAACACAAAAGAAGATATTTTAAAGAAGGTTGGTAATTAAACAGTTGCTGGTCCCCATTGACATCCATAGTATTTTTTTTTTCATACTATGGAAGTCAATGGGGTCCATCAGTCGTTTGGTTACCGACTTTCTTCAAAATATCTTCTTTTGTGTTCAGCAGAAGAAAGAAAGTCATACAGGTTTGGAACAACTTGAGGGAGAGTAAATGATGACAGAATTTTCATTTTTGGGTGAACTATCCCTTTAATATAACGATAACACCAAAAATTAACATATTTTGGCCGATACCGATATGGTGGCCGATATATCGTGCATCCCTAGAAAAAAATAATAATTGTCTATGAATGTCCCCACAAAACATGAAAACACAACATGTGTGTGTGCACATGCATATCCACACACACATGCACGCACACATCTTTAAAGAAATAGCCTGTAGCCTGTAGCCTGTAACCAATCAGGGCGTGACCTAGAACGTAAAGTGTTTCTCTTTATGTGGCGTGAAGAATCACAGGCCTGCTCCCAATTTGTGTTGTCACTTTGTTTGAGTTTTATAGACATCCATTAATCAAAGCAAAACACTAAATTTTACAAGAGCTGCACTTTTATCCATTTTGGCACACTAAAAGAACTGGGACAGTGACAGTGAAAAAGCACAGTGAGGGCTGAAAACCTATTCATCACCACTTCAGTAATTTGCTTTCAATGCCAGAGCTAGATAACGCACAGTCTGACCGCCTCAGGAAAAATTTCAAGTTTGTCGGTTTGAATGATAAAAATGCATATAAAATATTTTAATATATTTTTGCCACATTAGACATTGCCCATGAACAAAATAAAGATTTCAACCCACTGAAAGCCATCAGGAACCACATCCAAAAAGGGCAAAATATCCTTCAAATTATGAACAGAAAATGATGGACATGAATGATAGTGAACAAACTCTATGAAAAATGTCTGAGCAAGCTACTTTTTTTGAATATTTTAAATGGTTACGTCTTTTGTGTGCATCAGTGGAATTATTATAAGAACTCGCAAACACGAATATGAATTAGGCAGATTTGATTTCTGTTGGCTTAAAAGTCAGGTATGAAGGTAACGGTAAGTCCTTCAGTGAGAGCAGAAGAACCCTTAAAATAGCATGATGCTTTAATAGTTGGTGGTATTGATTGTTGAATACTACAGTCACACCTCTGGAAATTACAGCTGATAATGAACAAAAGCAGTGACATTTGCTTGGAATAGAGAAAGATCGATGGTAAGGTTAAAAAAAAAACAATTCTAGGTGCAATAAAATTCAGTGAGTGACTCTTATGGCAGGGAGCGATAACCCATGACATACTCATGCCTATAACCCAATGATCCTATATGACTGGTTTCATCATCCCAAAGTCAATGGGTTTTTTGAATGGGTTTTTGATTAAATGTCTGAAATAAGGTCTGTGGTGAACACAAGCTCAAGATATTTCCATGTTTTACTCTACAACAGAAATACATCAGTAATACCCTGCGAATCTTATTGTCATTATTGCATGCTCTGCATTTACAGTTTTAGATTGAAGTCATTGAACAAAATGAAAACCTAGAACAAAGTAATTTATAAGAACAGGGACAAAACCTGGAGTGGACCATATGGTTACATTACAACATTACGCTCGGGATTTTAAGTTTAAAAAAAAGTCACTTGCTAAAAAGTGGCAAAATGGGACTAGAGAGGTTGTCGGGGACATTAAACGTCATAACACCGAACAGGTAAACTACTGTGCTTGCTAGTCCACTTTCATAGCCTTTATACTCGTTATGGCCTAACTTTAGATTTTTACTTCTGGCAAATGCATTTAGGCTTCAAAATTCAAGTTGTGTTCATTTGTCAATTTGTCAATTTGTCAAAGTCAATGAAAAAATCCTATTGGTTTTTTGTTGAGGGAACCAAGGTGATGCTAACTTTAGGGTTAGCCTGCAAAATTATGTCAGAAGAACTCCAAATGAGACGGTTGGTACACAATAACATAGCGTTAAAAATAAAGTATAATGCTTCAAAAGAACAGTTCACACATACAGGGGTCTGTAATAAAATGACATGACTGTTGTGTGATCCACTGGTGTTACTGTAGGTTCGTAGACTATTTCATTTTGATAATTTTTGTCTCTAAGAATGAAATAATATCTACCAGTAACACAAATTCCCCAACCTGATGCTAAATTTTGAGAAATTTTGGAATTTAATCATGCAAAATGCAAATGGTGATTGAATATTAAATATGCACACTGAATATATAAAATATCATCAAATAGACTGCAAGAACAGCTTTCTGTTAATACAAAATAGTATACTTGAGCATTTTAGGCAAGTATAGCTATAATACACTTACATAACGATGAGTTTCATGCACATATCTTCTGCAGTATATAAAAGGGTAAGTTTGCAATAGTGACACATCCCAGAATTTCTTGGCATTATCTTGCTATACTGAAGAATTTGCATGAAATGAGGTGGACAGTTTGACGCTACAGACTGTCACGTTGTCACACCAGTGAGTTGCAATCCTAATCAACAGGATGGGTCTCTATAATTCTTATGCAAGCTCAAGTAGCGCACGAGTGAATGAGTTTGTGTGGTCGTCCATGTATGAAGAGGGATTACTCTGAATGAAAAGGTGAGGGAGAAATTAAGTGCGCTGTGCTAATGATTATGATTACAGGATGTCAAATTGGAGTGTTTTTCCTGGCGAAATGGAGATGAAATTGAAAACCCCAGGATGTCATTTGCAGACAATTCAGACTGAGAAGCTGGAATGGATCGATACACCTCTAAACTGTCTCCTGCTGTTGATTATGGTGCGGGAACGTACTTGCTGGTGGTTGGTAAGTGCTGATTTTTCATACTATTATTGAAATATACAAGGTTTTACATTTTCAATATTAATGACAACTCTCTGAATTATTCAATGCATGAAGAAAGTGGGTGAAAAAATGTTTCATAACCTTCTTTCAAGTTCTTTTTAAAATACTAATGATTGTCAATGATTGGAAAAATATTTTCTGAAGGATCCGGATAATATGCATTTAGTTTAAATGAGACTTGAGTGAGAAATTGAATCATTCACACAAAAAATATTCAATTATCCATTAGTTAATTTTTGCAGTTGTTTGATCTACTATATACTTTTTTTTTAATCTGACATTTGACTGTGTACATAAATTCTGTCAGGTATGGTGATTTTTGTATGCAAGGGATTGGTAAACATATCACGTTTCATTTGCTTTACCCCAGAGCCACAGTGTGGTGCCACTGTTATCACTAGACTCAAGTAATTTCCTTGTTCACGATTTAGTCAGGAGGACATTGGCATTTCATTCAAATTAACTTTGAGGGCGCATGCCAGCAAATCACAACCTACTGTTTGACTGTCTGGCTTGATAGACAGTAATCATAACTGGGAGTTCTGGGAGTCACAAAGCGATTCCAAACCGATTTTTGGCCGACTTGAAAATCTTAAAAATTAAGCCCACGAATGTTTTGTTTCTAGTTCCCAGTATGCTTTGCATAAGACAGATAAAGAGATTAAATGTTGAAATTAAGTGTTATTTGTGGTTACCATGAAGAGTGCAGAAGAGTATAATACCAATACTTTAATACTAATAATGAAAAGTCGCCAGTGACTTATATGTTCATTAAATATACACGCTAAATAAGTTATATTTAACATTTGCTATGATAGCTCTGTATTTTAACTCAAATGAATAAGATTAATTGGTTTCAGGGCTTCAAATTAAGAAGTTGAAGCGACTTCATTTTTTGAGTAGCCAACTTAAAAATTAGTGTTTATGTTACAAATTATTACGTTCCTTTAACTCAATATACATTTTTGGTTGAACAATTTCATTTGAAGTTGTCAAAACGCAAAAAAAGAAAAAGAAAATTATGCAAACTATTTTTTTTTTACTTATTTGTAAAAATAATAATAAAATACTGTAATACTATCCCAATATTACTGTTTTTACTGGGTTTTGATTAAGTAAATTGGTGAACGTAAGTGACTTATTTCAAAAACATTTAAAGATTTTTTTTTTTTTTAATTCACAGATTTCTTGTTGTTAACTTTATTAAATAAACATCATAGTTGATGCAAGTTAGTGCTTGGATCAGGAACAAGTTTCCATCTGATTATACAAGCTTAAGGTGGTCAAGCTTGTTAAAGGAACATGGTAGCAGGTAAACCAACTACTACCAGCTTGGACCAGCTAATGACCACCACATACAAGAACAAAACCAGTTTGATCCAAAACATCCATGCAAACTTACAAATTAAATGTTATTTATAATATTATTATTCAATATTGCTTGTAAATTTTGCACACAGTAAATGGTGACGGGATTTGATGCTTAACAAGCTGCAATTAATTAGCCTGGAAATCCAGACCTAAATCTGAAAGATTAATGGTCTGGCATCGACTAATTAAAATCGGCCAGCTTGAGGGGCGGCACCAAGCATGCATTTGAAAATCTCACTGCACGCAATTGGATAACACTACGACCAATCACAACAAGCCCCATATGCTAAGCGACCAGCGGAGCTAACTGGTAGATTAGACTCTTGCCGTATCCGGTCAGCAAAACAGCAAAAACGCCCTTCTTGCAAAGGAACGATTTGAGCGCCGTTTTCTGTTCCTCTTTTAGATAAAAAGCCAAGTCTAACTCGCTCATTGTAGCAGCCAAAGCCATTTCAAACAACTGGTGTTCATCTATAGCCATCTTGCAATGTTTACTAATTAGGGGTGCACCGAAATTTCGGCCGCCGAAAATTTTCGGCCGAAATAAAAAAAAACAGCCGAAAACGTTTAACCGAAAATGAATGTCACCCGCCCCTCCCATCCATGCGCAAGCGCTTAGGTTTCACTCACGGTCGAGCTGTTATCACGCGTCTGCCTATCAAAGATTAAGCATGTCAAAGGGCTGTCACTTATTGCACAATCGATCAGACCAACCAACACAAGTTTCGAAAACGAAAATAGGGAATCGATGTTAACGGCCTTCTCTCGGAGCGCGTCCAGCTCGTCACTACAGTATACGCTCGCAGCGAACGCGCGTCACACAGCAACTGCAGGTTCTGACACACACACACACACACACAGCCTATTTTTGCATAATATAGTGCATAATATGTAGCCTTCAGTAATGCTTTTCATTGATGTTATGGCAGTCCACATTGCTGACTTGTGCGCCCTCTTTACGGTCGTCCTAATGCCTGTTTAGTTGTCCGTGGATTTGCCTATATTTGGCGTTGAAAACGGATCAACGCCAAATATAGGCAATTTACTAACGATTCAATGAACACTTAGCCTATGTCTCAAAAATCGAACAGGATTTATTTTTCACAAAAGTGACAGCCCTATATGAGAGGACACCAAAGTTGCAATATGTAACATTTGTTCTGCAAAAATCTCCAAAATTGTGGATTTTTTTTGCACAACTTTTAAAAAACTATTTTATTTGATGGAACATAAAACTTGAAGAATAATATTATTTGGTATTATTATTTATATTTATTGTTAAAAATATTTTATGTTTTGTTATGTAACTGTTAATAAAATTTGATTATTATATTGTGATTTTTCATTTCAGATCCATTAAATTCAAGCAGTATATATACATTTTTAAAAGAAGCCATTTTCGGCTTCAGTTTCGGTTTTCGGCCAAGAGCATCCTAAATTTTCGGTTTCGGTTTCGGCCCAGAATTTTCATTTCGGTGCATCACTATTACTAATGACTTCGACGTCACAGCGCTGTCGTCATCTGTTTAGCTCGCCTCTGGCCTGCTTATATAAGATAACCCGATGTGATTGGTGCAGCTCGGAAACAAGGGCATAGTTAATGAGCCTCATTACTCGACGCCAGAGTAAACTCGCTGAGCAAATTCAACTTGTTGTGCTCTTGCGAGAACTCTGGATTTCCAGGGTAGCAATTAATTAGAAATCAAACTAGATCTCAGACCAACTAGATGAAGAATGCAAAGTTCAATTCTGAATATGTTTAGCCATGATTTCATTCTTAGATCGGTGTAAGCCTCAAGCACAGATTGATCACTCATTAAGCTACATGAAATGATCATTGTTCAATCCCTTTCAAGTCGCAATCAGATAATTTTTTATAATCTAGATGGAGATAATGTAATTGGTATATTAAGTCATTCACCATTTTTAGCCACAATGTACAGAGATAAATGTCAAAGTCAGAGAGCCATGGAAGAGAGAGAGCCATAAAGTCTATTTTTATAGACCCATGCATGGCTTATTGCGGACAAGTTACATAAATTCCCAGGCATTTAAATGTAGCAGGTGTTGAAAACCACTACGCAAGTGGGTTAATAAATCAAAATCACTTGAATAATCAGAGATTAACTCAGACAGCAACCAGCACTACTGCATGCAAATACAGTCGCAACATGCTCTAAAAATATGTGCTTCTCATCTTCAAATCTTCCCTCGACATACATTCACGATCCCCATGCTCAATAACAAAGATATGAATAGGACCATTTTATGCTCTTTACAACATAAAATACTCTTCTCTCCACAACATACTAATAACTGTGAGAAAAATCACAAAACATCTCTGTAATCTCAAATGTTTCTCCTACACCGCTATAACATTAAATGCTGACCTTTCTTCTAAGATGTTTCTTCTGAGGAAAAAGTCCACAGTAATCTTCAGAAGAGATCTCAACAATTTCAACCAAAGTTTGTCAATGTCAATATCAACTCATCAAATTATTCCAAGTATGCCAACATTACTAATGTGCACCACTATGAAAGCTAAGAAAATATATATATATAAAAAAAAAAAAAAATCACAAACTGTAGCCTAATTTAAGTCTATAATTTAAGGGTTAACACATTGTTTTTTTATGTTGTTGCTGTGACAATGATACCATACCATTGATACATTATTTAAAATATTATTAATTATTTAAAACGTTGGTGAATTGGGCAACACAATTTGTATTTGCACTTAATGTTAATTTACTGCAGCAACCTCAAGGGTTGTGTTATAATGACTTTTTAGCCATGTAAAACACACCATAGCTGAAAAATAAGTACACATACGGCTACTGAAAGCCATTACAGGCCTCTATAAGTCCAGAAGTTAAGTGCTAACTCTGGATATCTGTTTTGATATTTATCTGCAGTTTCACTGTCTCAGGTTATGCAATGCACAAACATGAAAAAAAAAAATCTTACACTTTTACTCTGAGAATCAATTCATGTATAATACCAGACGATACCTATACAACTCTGGGGGATTTTTTTTTACGTTTTCAAACCAGAATAAAATGAAAGCGTCATGCATTAGATCATATTGTGAAGCTGAAGAAATGCTCTTTCTATCTCATTTGAAGGTCAGAGGAGTAAGGTCATTGAGCATGTTTCTCCTATGCCCTCAGGGAGGGTTAGACGTACAGTACACTTGCACACAAAATAACCTTTTGTCAACACAATAGGAGTATTACAGTATATGTGCTCTCTGAATGCCCCTGTTTGACAAATGCAACAAATGTTTATATCTAAAGTATAGATAAGTGGCACTTACAAGTGCAGTGCATTTACATTAGATCTCTAGCAGTGCACGCAATCATTGCAGATGGCTTTGCATTTCTGATGGTGGTAAGAATGAGAGAACATGGCTGTTTCCGAAACTTATGATAGCTGCATCGCTGCTCCTTCAGACAACAACTTAATATGCAGTATTTGAGTAAAAACAGGCACGGCTTCAGGTCTCAAACAGGTTTCAACAGTAGGCTACTTTTTCAAAGTATAGTTCACCTAAAAATTAAAATTTGTTATCATTATTATACAATCTTTGTTAGATTATTAGTTAATGTTAGGGATGCATGATATAGCAGTACCTTATCAATTATCTGGTGATATTAGTGTTTATTAAATCATTATCTGTCAATATTTGATATTGATGTGCAATGCATGCTCATTTCCTCCATTTTTACATTTAGATTACCTTTGCGGTCACCTATAATGCTCATTTACAGTTCATCTCTGAAAGTTCACTTTGATAGTTCACTAATAATTTAAGAACACTATTAAATGTAGCAAATCTCAAAATGAATATGCATTTTTCATACTGTGCATGATGCCTAAATTCACTTGTAGCATTTTAAACATTTGATTTTAGTTTTTAGTGTTTCATTTTTTATATATTTAGTCAAAACAGTTCAGAATGTTTAATATTGGACACTTTTGCACTCAGTTATCAGCAATAACATTACAATTATTATTATCATGCATCCTTATCGAAATGTAATGAATATTATATATAGATATCATCACATTCATGGACCTTTGGTTGAAAAGATCTAGAGCAAGTTCAATTTCAGTTTCAGTGACTGTATATTTCTAGAAATAAACTGGAAAAAAAAATCTAATCTTTTGGTACACACAAAAAAAGGGACTAAGATTTACTTTGAATTACTCAGAAATTGCTCAATTTCACAAATAATTACAAAGAAACGGCAAGTAGAAAGACTGAAATGGTATTTTCTTGTAAAATGTACTCCAATAATCTGTTGTATTATTTAACTTTGAAAAATATATATTTTAAGTAAAGATACTTAAAAACTGAACATTATGGAACTTTAATAGGATATAATCTAAACAGCATGCATATGGCAGCATTTTTCAGCTTTCGGACACAGTTGTGAGCAGAGCGGAGGACAGACCGGCGTTTCCTGATGTGCTCAAGAGAATGTGACTGCGCTCCACTGAGCTGAGGAAATCAGAGTTGATGAACATCTTTGTAATGCTCTCAGAGACGGCTCAGGCGACTGTGTTTATCGTTTACACCAGATCCATGCAAATCCCTAAGAATGCACCAAGAAATATCTGACAGTGATTTATGAATTTGTCCCATTGCTGTCTGACGTGCAATTGCAGGAGTTTAACAAAACATGCATGGCTTTAGAAATAGCTTTAAATCTAGTTATGTAAACAGTTTAACTGCTCAGTACACTATTAAATACTAATTTAATGCTTTTCTGCCAAAGACGCTACAGCATGTCCAGCGCTTTGTCTGATTAGAGTGAGATTAAACAGAGGATAAAGCAATATTGTTCTTTTGCTTAATTACTTTTTGGCAAAAAATCAGACTGCAGAAAAAATAATGCTGTAATTATTTTTCTAATTAGCATTTGCCTGCGTTTTTTAATGCAAGATGATTTATTCATGTCAGAGTGCATCTGTTGTTAAGTGACAGCTTCAAAGAATACCTGTTAGGCTTTTCTGAGAATCTGTTTTAACCCTGTCATAAGGTTAATGTCCCTGCCTGTATTTATACATCTCGTTATGAACACAACATGAACAGATGTTGACATAGGTAAATGTCAGTGATGTGACATTAAGTGTGCTAATGTGAAAAGACCTGCTTCCAACAAACTGTAGATAAAGCACAATCTCTAAAGCCTGCCTTCGTCACACATCAGCCGTGAGTTAACGATAAGTCATATTTCAATTAGAAATTTGCCTCAATAGAATTTTAATATTGCGCAAGCTATTAATTGCGTAACTAGCTCATTGAATTGAGAATTGTTTCATTTGCATTACAAACCCATAATCAATTGTGCCTCTGCCTACATTTTTGCAAAACTCCCCTAGCATACCTATACAATTAGCAGAATATTGACTTATTTTCGCACAGTTCTTTGCAAAATACTACAGTGTGGTATGACCTGCAATGTTTACCTTTTTTCCGCCTCAGGCAACATGACTGGAGCTGCTGGGAACCGAATAACATTAAATTGAATATTACATACAGCTGATCTGCAAGAGCAGATACCATCTCTCAAAAGACACATTTTCTTAAAGGCCCACTGAAGTGCCTTGAAAAGCACAGCACTAATTAGTGTGTTGACGTAATTTCCTCTGAAACAGGAAGACAGGGCGGGACATATTGAACAGCTCCTCGGCCAATAGCGTTTAGTTTATAAACAGCTCAGCCAGAGCCGTTGAGCTCGGTAAAACCACATTTTCCTCCTAATCTTTAACCATTTCTCCTCTAACCTCCTCCATCTCGCTTTAAAATACAGCATTCTGTGCAGAATTCAAATGGGTCAGATACGTTTTCTGGTCTGCGCCAACTCACGCATATGATCCGCTCTGTGCTATCGTAGGCGTTTCTCAATACCAAGTACGCAAATTAAAAAATGGAACAGCAGCGTTCTTGATAACATCACTCAGCCCACGGTTCGCGTGACACTAAAGTGAAACCAGACTTCATTTGCCCCAATGGAAAGCATATCTACACTGTCTGAATCATTCCCTATTCCTTATTTAGTGCACTATGTGCAGTGTGCGTGTGTGGAAAAGTGACCGATTTTAGCCACAACATCAGCATATTTATAATGTGTGTTTTTGGGTGACGGGGGCTGTAGATTCTAGAGAGCATTTTGATTGGACAGAAAGTCTGATGAGAAGCTGAAGTGCAGAGTGATGTCATCAAAATCATTGATACATATTGACGGAAGTGAGAGACTGTACGTTTTGAATGCTTATTCTCTAAATGCTAATTTTTTCATTGTTTTGGAGCACACTAGCTTATAGATAACAGTAAGGCTAACATATTCATACTAAAAAGCCAAAAAACTTCCATTTTGATTTCAGGGGGCCTTTAAAGGGTTTGTTCACCCAAAAATAAAACTTCTGTCAGTAATTACTCACCCTCATGTTGTTCCAACCTTCCAAGACTTTCGTTCATCTTCAGAACACAAATGAAATGAAGATATTTTTGATGAAATCTGAGAGCTGGCTCACTCCTTCATTGGCTGCAAGGTAATTTCATCTGTCGGCCCAGAAAAGTTTGTAAAGACATTGTTAAAATAGTCCAAGTGACTACTGTGGCTCAACCTTAACTTTATCAAGCGATGAGAATACTTTTTGTGCGCAAAAATAACGACTTTATTCAACTATTTATTTTCTTCTGTGTGGGCCTCTGACGTGAGTTCACGAGAACGTCACGACGCACGTGCGAGAACTGCGAAGATTACGATCACGATCATTTGATGGGAAAGTGTGAAAGGTAAGCCATTCATTTTGCAGCATTGGTAAGGCACTTTTACGTTTTCTCGTTGGTTTCTCACGATTCGGACATCAAGGAAACGCACACTTTAGAACCATTTTAAACACTACATATGTTCTCGCGCATGCATCATGGAGCTCTCGTGAACTCACGTCAGAGGCCCACACAGAAGAAAATGAATAGTTGAATAAAGTCGTTATTTTTGTATTTATTCTCATCGCTTGATAAACTTAAGGTTGAGCCACTGTAGTCACTTGGAATATTTTAACGATGTCTTTACTAACTTTTCTGGGCCGGCAGATGAAATTACGTTGCAGCCAATGAAGGAGTGAGCCAGCTCTCAGATTTCATCAAAAATATCTTCATTTGTGTTCCGAAGATGAACGAAAGTCTCACGGGGTTGGAACAACATGAGGTTGAGTAATTACTGACAGAATTTTCATTTTTGGGTGAACTAACCCTTAAGACCATTCCCAAGAACACTGTTGACCACAAAAGGGAATCAGTCAGACTTCTGCCCTGCTTTTTTTTACTGCCGTTGGCTAGATTGCCGTGAAATGCCTTACTGTTCAACCCTGCAAAATTGATCATTGGGTGGATTTTCATCCCAGCATAGATTATGTGGAACATATCTTTTCAGTTGAAGAGTCACCATGATTGCTTAGTGACATTTCGATTTTTCAAATAGGCTAGTGGTCTTTCTTTCTTTTTCTTTTTTTAAATAAACAAAAAATAAATAAAAATGACATGCATAGCCTATAGGCCTACTGTAAACAGAGATGACCTGGTCATACATTGCTGAGATTGAATAGCCAATAGCTTTACAATCTATTTGCAATTTACAGATAGGCTAATTCAAGATTCTGATCCTTTAAAGTAGTTAAGGGTTGAAACTTGAACCCAAACAAAGAAAGTCAAAATAATATGTAAAATAAAAATACGTTTTTTAAAATAAATATTCATATGTATTCGCGAGTAGGCCTCCTATACAGTACACGTTTCAACAGCAACTTCAACAGATAAGAATTGCAAACAAATAGGCTAAAAAGTAGGCTACATCGACAAGGCAGGCCTACGTACTGCCCAATCTATTATTAAAGATTTATTTTAGATTTAAAAGTCTACAAGAATTTGGCTGTAAAGTTATTGGGTCGACATAAGATCTTCGCGCGCGATACAGATGATCACATACAGCTCAATCAAAAACGCCAGATTATAAGAAGCCGTTGATATGAGTGAATAAAAACCTTACCTTAAAATGCTCTTGATGGAATGTTAACAAACATCCAAAAATAATCCAAATCCCAGTAATCCAAGGTGTGATCTGTCAAATATATTAAATCGAAGACTAATTAACATAATCATATTGTCAAACTTTGAGTATGTGGCTTTCGGCAAACGGATATTTCATTCTTTTGGGGGTTTATTTAGCTACTACTTCTACACAACTTCTGTGACAGTCTATTTTATGGGATCGCGCGCGCTCTCCATAAGTAGCTAACAAACAGAATGCGAGAATAGAATGCGAGTATACTTTTATGCACATATATTTTACATACATAATTTTTGGGAGATTTGGGATCATTTTTGTGTTGTGTTGTGATGTCCTGTTCGGGCTTGCAGACTGCACGTGCCTCCTAAACATCGATGGCACGTTGCTGAAATAATATTCATACTTAAGTAGATCGATTTGCTTTTTTGATTCCTGATAACATTTTAATAATATTTTTTAATAATAATAGTTTGTTCAATTTAAAGTTAATTCAAATAATTGATAATTCGATTATTTTGATACTTAACCCTTTCATGAATTGACAACCTCAGTCAGGATTTTCCCCCCTGTGTTTTTATTGCTCTTACCGCATGAAAAACAAGATATGAACTTTTATTTAATTTTTTACACATATTTTTCAAAGAGATTTTCAGATGTCCACTTGAGTAGTCAGTGTGCGTTTTTTATTTTAAATGTAGAGATACTGTGTTATAAAACAAATAACGCTCTATTTAACAAACCAATGATTAAATTATACGAAAATAAATAAACTATAAAATATATATAACACAGTCACAGTATAAGTTATTGTAAACAGATTATTAATCAGAATTTCCTCCAAATCTAAAATAAATTTTTGCCTATGTACATTTATGTACTTTTTTTTTAACCTGCTAGTCTCCTAGGATAGAAGAAACTGATTGATATTCCGGAGCAACTTGGCATTTCTGACTGGACGTCGGCCATCTTGGTTTGGGGGAAAAAATTACAACGGCTTGCCACTTATGTATGATGATGCACTAGTGTCCACTGTAGAGGTTGATGTGCAACTATGCCATCAAAATAGTTTTTTTTTTTAACAGCTGTCCACTGTAGTGACTTCTATTTGAAAGGGTTCAAATAAATGCTTTGGTACTAGTGGTGGATGAATTTAATGTTAGTTATACTATCATACAGTACAGGTCAAGATAATCAGAATCAGCCAGAATCATGAACAAAGACTTTAGAAATATCAAGACGATGCACACTTACCATGAATGGGAGAAAGTGCAATTTTGACAAATGTTTTAACAATATTTGAGCAAGTAACAACGTTTATGGGACAGTTTATGTCAGATTGTTGTTGCTGATTTGAAATATGTAAATGTGAGTATGGCAAGCTTTTTTAAAAGATTTCAGCTATCAGTAACTTAAATAGGACTTGGTCTTGGGTGCCCAAATATCTCCCCTGATGTGTAGCAAATATGGTCGCCGAGTGAACAGACTTTTCTTAAAAGTGACTGTCATAAATCAGACACAATCTTGCTACTTAATTGATTG
The DNA here is from genome assembly GCF_963993115.1 of Abramis brama. NCBI lineage: Eukaryota > Metazoa > Chordata > Actinopteri > Cypriniformes > Leuciscidae > Abramis > Abramis brama. The sequence continues at coordinate 30,185,089 of NC_139980.1, forward strand.
ATCTGAAATTTGATTTTTACTTTGTTTACCACCAATTTTTCTCCAGCCTTCCTCTCCATCCTGGGCAACGCAGCCGTCCTGGTAGCAGCCGCTTGGCGTCACAGTGTTCTCAAAGCTCCTGAGCTCCTCACGGTCAATCTGGCCGTGACTGACATTGGTATGGCTCTCAGCATGTACCCACTCTCAATCGCCTCTGCCTTCAACCACGCCTGGATTGGAGGTGACCCTTCCTGCCTGTACTATGGCCTGATGGGAATGATCTTCAGCGTGGCCAGCATCGTGACTCTAGCCGTCATGGGGTTAGTGAGATATCTGGTGACAGGAAACCCTCCAAAATCAGGTACTGCGCTGATCTCATTGGGTCCCAAAGTGAGATTTAGAAACATTGATTGCTTTATTGATACAATATTTCATTTAATTTTGCTGCATCCAAGCACAAAAGGTCAATATGTGGTTAATGAACTGTTGTTATGTTTTTTACATATTCTGGGCAATAACAGTGGAAATGTTCAATAGCTTTTATAGTAAAAAATTTAAGATTTGTGTCAAAACTAAACACTGAGAAATATTCACTGTAAAAAGTGTGACAACTAGCCCTGGTCTCCCCTATAAAACGTATGGTTTTACACAATAGAAATTAACAAACCCATTTAGCAATTGACAATGTAATCACAGTAAAATAAGAATAAATAGATGAAACATCACTGTGTTTCTATTGTTCGATGATAAAACGAGATTATAAAAGGCAGGAAGCCACAAATTATACATTGTCACCACAAATGGCATGACGTCATGGAATATAAAGGGTTCCATTATGTGCTTTGTTAAATTAAAGTTTTCAATATGAAAAAAGAAATGTAGACAAAGATGTAGAAAAAAAACAAGAAACAATATTTTCTTCTATATCCAAGTGCAACAGATTATTGAAATATGTAGGTGGAAAGACTCATTTCTTTCCATCGGTTGTTGATTGTATGGTTGCAGATGTCAATGTGAGCTTGCAGTCAATCTTAAGACTAATGATTGAAGCATATTGTTTCACCGGAAGATTGAGTTATGACATTTATGCATTTAGAAAATACACTGTAAGAAAAATTCTGTAAAAATATAATTTTCTGCCAGGACATTATCCATTAACAGACATTTCCTTTAACCCTAAAACACAATGCAGTCCATAATTCAAAATATGGGAAAAACACCTGTGAAAAAATCTATGATTCATCATCCAAAATTAGCTTTCAAAATGTTCTGTATCTATATGTGTACATTGTTAGCTAACTGCGTGATGTGTACATTTCTGAAATACATAACTTTAGATCACTCTAAATTTAAATTAGACACATGCATTTTCTGTAAAGCTGCTTTGAAGCGATGTGTAAGCGTTATACAAATAAATGTGAATTGAACTGAATAGATTCTTATGTACTTTTTCATTAATTTGTACTAACGTGAAACACAAGCACAACAATTATGCTTGAAATCCTGAATGATGCACGAAAAGGTCATTGGGGAATATAGACAGACTGATGGTTAATCTGTGATTTTCCAATTAGACAGTTTTTGTTTTCCTTTTCAAATTTACCAACCTGCTAATTAACTTCAGATCTCCTCTGCATTTACAAAGAAACTCTAAGGAAAAATAGGTTATTGGTAATGGGATTTGTTACCTGAGAAGTCTTGGATTTTCTTCATAGGCATGGCTAGACTCAATTTTTATTTCAAATCTGTTCCAGGAAGCAAGTTTCGAAGAAAAACTATAAGTATATGGATTGGTGTCATCTGGCTTTATTCACTGCTGTGGGCAGTGTTTCCTCTTCTGGGATGGGGAGGATATGGGCCAGAACCCTACGGTTTGGCCTGTTCTGTGGACTGGGCCGAGTACCAGCACTCCATAAACGGCTCTTCGTTCATTATGTCTTTGGCCATCCTGTGCACCCTGATCCCATGTGGAGTCATCCTGTTCTCCTACGCTGGCATCGCCTGGAAGCTCCACAAGGCTTATCAGTCCATCCAGAGCAATGATACCCTGCCCAACTCAGGGGCCGTTGAGAGAAAAGTCACCCTGGTAAGGGCCATCCAATATTGCAAACAAAAATATCTTAAGAGCTTTCTAAAAATTGGAAAGCTCCATTCTTACTTTTCAAATTTTCAATATGTACACAAAATTAAGGGTAAGTTTTTTTTCTCTCTTTTAAAGAGCCATTTACTTTGAAAGCTTGTCTTTTTGATTTCTGTTAAGCTTCCAGCAGATGTGTGAACGCTCCAGGGTTTGCACGTACAGTGACACTGCATGCTGTTAAACACTAAAAGGACACCTTTGCAGATTTTCACCCTGCTTTGTATTGTTACAGTGTTGGTTTATAAATTAACAATCTATAGGCTACTCTTTCTCCATTGTAACAACACAAAGCTGGTTAAAAACCTGCAAACTTGTCCTTTTAAGTGTTTAACAACATGCAGGGTCACACAGTATGTGCAAACCCTGGAGCGTTCACACATCTGGAAGCTTAACAGTTTTTCCTGCAACAGTGACAGACGCCGATTCACACCCCTGCTCCATCTTCTGCCACAACAAAAAGATTTTGCTCAGCTGGTTTCCAATCTAAAATCATAAACCTAAGAGGAATATTTTGCTGTTTGTTTCCAAAATTATATAAGTGGGTAAAGTCAAGATCCAATCCAATCCAATCTCCTTAAATGTCACTAATGGAAGTAAACAGATTCCAAGAAATAGCCCCATGGGTGCTTGTCATTTAAAGTGTTTTGTAAGTGTATTGTTAGGGCTGTCCCTCCTGGAGGTAAGGCCAAAATGGTAATCAGGTATTTCTGAAAACTTTTCCCTGTACCTGCCAGCTATGATATTTAAGCACAATGTTGTTCATAAACCTCAATTATTAAATGGTGCATGTGGAACCATCATTCTGAATGAATGCATTAGTGCCCTTTCCTCCAGACAACACGGGAGCCTGTCCAACATGAATCACTCAGTTCAAGTTTCCCTCCTGTGTTTCAGATGGGTATCCTGATCAGCGCTGGCTTTATTGTGTCCTGGACGCCCTATGTGTTCATCAGTCTCTGGACCATGTTTCACTCCGAGGGGAAAGACAGCATGGCGCCCATTGTCAGCTTGCTACCCTGCCTCTTCGCAAAATGCTCAACGGCGTACAACCCTTTTGTTTACTACGTTTTCCGCAAGTCCTTCCGCAGAGAGCTAAGACAAATCCGGATGTGTTGTTACCAAAGCTGCTGGGATGCTGTGAGCAAAATGACAAGAGGAGAACGCTCAGAGGAAAATAGCGGGGCACAAAAGACAGGAGAAGAGTGAACGCACAAGAGGTCACCCCTAAAAATATATTGGAGAGGTGAGGAGATAAGCTCCAATTAATAAATCAAAGGAAAGAAAGGTTGCCGGATGGTTTGCATCCTAGAAACACTTGGTCTTGGTGTGCTAATGCATCTTCAACAGTATCAAGTCTGTGTCTACAGAACACAATAGAGAACTGGTATGCATGAATGTAGGACACAAAATTAAGCAATTGCCTGAGAAATTTTTATTTTAAACTATTGGAAATACTTCATATAGTTTCATTCCAGATATTCTTAGAATATTCTCTGTTCCAAAGGCTGTTGGTGATTTGAGATCCAGCATGAATTCAACACACTCCCTTGTGTTCTCTGTTCACTGACAATCCCATGTTCATCTGTTTGAGCAATGTCTTTTTATTTTGTCCTTTTATCTAATCTTTTATCGTCGAACCTTTTCGCTTTTGTCAGATCATTGTGAGATAAAAGCTATTGAAATCCTTTTATGAAAAATGCTTTCTAAGAAGATAGAATGGTTGTTTGATTGATTTAGCAATCATTATGAAGATTTTATTTTTGCAAAACTTTGTTCCAATGATTTTATGTCTCAGAATGTTCCTTTCAGTTTTCCATTGAACCTGTTTTTCATTAAAACCATTTTCACACTCTGTTTCTTTGTATTTCCCTCCTGTGTTATTTGTTCTTCACTAATCTATGTGCATTTTTATTTATTAGTGCCACATTAATGCATTCAAAACTGCATTTACCATTGAAAGGGGCTGATCATCGGGTGACATAAAGATTGAAAGAAGGACCCTGTTGAAGGCTGTTTGCATGACTCCTTCAACACAAAAACTCCATTGAGACTTGATTTTAAAAAAAAGTCACGCTCACCATGTCAAACTATAAGGCACAGATGGTATCTTACAGTTAGACAGAATTATTTGAAAACTATTTACAGGAATCGTGTTTCCAATCAGAGTCGTCTGATGTGTGTCAGCTCCTTTAAAAGCTGCATTAGGTGCTTTCTTCAGCTGGTCACATTTTTTTAGCTTATTAAAACATTTCATCTTGCATTTGTGGTACTTTGCAAATGCGTTTTATGTACATATTTTATTGTTTTAGCCATTTCCCAGACTTGCAATCTTAAAATCACAAATATTATTTATGAGATTTAATATAATATATACATTGAGAGTTAATGTTAATGATGAAAATCTTTTTGGTTCTCCCCCGACCATGGCTTTTCATGACACTATAGCTTCACTGCGGATCAACTCTCTGTGGGATTTCTGATTTGTCGGCAGTGTCTTACTGAATCAGGAAGCGGATCAAAGTGAAGAGGGCTGACCAGGACACATAGGACACATGTCCCAGCAGCTTTCCATTCCCATCATTATTTTACTAATATTAGAGAAGTGCAAATGGATACAAGTGGACATGTAGGATAATGTTCATTATATGTCTGAACATATAATTATGCTGTGCAGTGTCTTTGATTGCATGGTGTATCAAAGCAATTCATTCATCCTTGCCAAAACACCATCATCACAAATTTATGTTTTTTAATCAATATATATTTAGGATTCTGGGAAATGCAGTTCATAACAATGGTCTGGGGAGGATATCCTGGGCACTCCAGCTGGTGATCGTGACACACATTACTTATGCGTTACCTCCTCCAATACTGGCAATCATTATGCTGGTGTGCTCCTAAAAGTGTTCAATGTATTTTAAACAGATGCATGACTCACCAAGTGAGCATTATATTCAGTATTCAGAAGAGAACTGCATCTTCTGGTTCAAAGACAATAGAAAGACATTCCTCCTTCAGAACCCAGCATTGATGACAAGTTGCATCTATCAGAAACTTAAAAGTTAAAGGTGAAGTGTGTCATTTCTGTGACACTAGCGTCACCAAACAGAATTGCAGAAATAATAAATAATAAAAACCTCGACCTATATACGTCTGCCATTGTTTGAGCCAGAAGTGGACACGTTGGACAGTTAAAATAAACAATACAGTCTCTGAATATTAAAACTGGTATAAGTATTTCATTTCACCTATAAATTTACCTTGAGTGCATCAATTACATCACATGTGTATGCAAGCAGCGATAAATAAAGCATTGACAATTTGCACCAGCAATAATGTTACTAACATTAATTTGAGCCCTGTGAAACTTTCAGAGCTGTAAATCACATTCATAGAAAGAAGGGTTTCAAATTTCTCAAGAGAGATACATCAGAATTAATGTGGCCATTATGTACTTTCAGTCTAAAGTGACAAGTACTTTCAGAAGTTTGGAAACTATGATGAGTGGGATGGACATCATTATGATGAAGCATTAATTCAGATGGAATAAATGGGCTTACAAACAGAGAGAGTTATACTGGATTGAATAGGGTCCAGTCTTCTCTTGTAAACCCACAATCTGCTTACTCAAACCACAATTGCAACCAAACGAACATATTAAATGAAATGTGAGTAGTTATGTAGTCTGGCCATTTCTATAACACCAAAAGGAGGGCACTGCAGGATTCAGTGAAGCCTGGATAATAAAAATAAATAAATAATAATGTCAAACCTATAAGCAGAGAAACTTTTCTATTAAGGGGTGATATTTGCCCCTCTAAAGTCGATTTCTAGAGCCATTTCATACCTTTATTAGCAACTTTTCTAACAAAACCCTTTTAAATGTATGCACCCCCTTCATGTAAATTCTTAAATGGATTCAATAAATACAATTAGAATATTTAGACACTTTGGTCACTGTCTTAATGAGTGAGTCATTGATCCATTCAGTCAGTCAAACAATTCGTTAAAAAGCAAGTCGCTGTCTTTATGAATGGGGCATTGAATCATTGACCCACCAGATTCATTCAAATATGCTGAATCATTCAGGACGAAATATCTCATCCCAAGGCGTCATATACTGACGCTTTTGACATTTCGTCTACATCCAACGCACATGACACCCTTTAGCGTCAATATGAGACGCAGATAGATAGCGTACTGTATGGGCCAGAAGGCGCCTCCTAGCGGTCTAACCCTAACCCTACCCCAGACCTAAACCTACCCATAACCGAACAAAGCTCTGTGCGTGTCATATTGACGCTAAAGGGTGCTATGTGCGTTGGATGTAGACGAAATGTCAAAAGTGTCAGTATATGACGCCCTAGGATGAGAATGCGTTGCCTGATCGGATATGGTTCTGCTCTTTTTGGAACTATTTTCATTGGTGGAATGCGGTAAAAACAGACAAACAAATAACAATTAGAAAAAAACTGATTAAATAAAAAACAGATAAACAATAACATTTTAATATGTTAGATGAACGTCCAAATTAAACATTGCTGAGAAAAAAGAAAAGAAAAAAAAATTCCATGAACGTTATAAATAATGCTTTTGTGCTAACATTTTCAGGACATTATTGGACAAACATTATATTTATGTTTCTGGAATAATGTTTGTTTTGTGAAAACTTAGCCAGAACATTCTGAGAAAATTCCCTGTTAGCTGGGATTGCTCCCTGATTTTTTTTTTTTTTTTTTTTTTTTTTTTAAATGGCACAGCATGTTCAAACCTATTTTCAATCATTTTCATGTTTTCTTAAGACTCATAATTAGTTTAGTGTTTTAGGTCTTCCTTAACAACAGATGAAAGATGTGAAATCCTAATTAGAATTGTTTCAACTATTACAAATTAATTCAGATATAAGAGTTATGAATAATTCAAAGGTATTGACAACTCTAAATAAGCAATGCAAATGTGTTATTACAAAGGCAAAACAACAACATTGCAGGCAAAGGAGCATTTTAAGTGTCCTTTGAGGTGGTAGTGACTGCATATATGACACAGAAATGTTTAAACATGCTGATCTTGTCAATAAATCTTACAACACCTTGCACAGGAAGGGATATGAGAAAATTCAGTTGACAATTAAGGTTACAAAATAATGTGACTTGATGTGCTCCCTTTTGAATTTACATTCAGCATTACCTTAAACTCCAGCCCTATTAAAGCCAATCAGATATCGGAGACTCAATTCTTTGCAGCTTGACACGTTCACAGCCAAACCAACCTGAACAGACTGATTTCCACGTAAAGATGGTCAGTGAGGCATGAGATCTGATGGTTGAGTTCTGCTGTCCGCATCAGTCAAGGTCACTGGAACCCCAAGGCTAAACTCGCGTGCCATCAGAAAAATGCCACGTACAGGGAAGCATTGTGCAACAGTGAATGAGGCTGAGAGCACTTCAATGAGAATAATCATAGATAAACAGAGTTTATGAGTGTTCAGTGAACATGTGCTGCCGGTTATGCAATTGCAGTGTCTTTATACACAATATTGCCAAAAATATTGGGAAACCCCAAATCATTGAATTCAGGTGTTCCAATCACTTGTATCGCCACAGTTGTATAAAATCAAGCATCTAGGCATGCAGACTGCTTCTCGTTAGCCTCATAGCATAATTGCCCAAGCCATATTTAGTCCATATTTAGAAGTCCATTCGTGAAATTTCCGCACTACTAAATATTCCACGGTTGACTGTTAGTGGTGTTATAACAAAGTGGAAGCAATTAGGAACAGCAACTCCGCCACGAAGTGGTAGGCCACGTAAAGTCACAGAGCGGGGTCAGCGCTTGCAGAGTCAATACAGACCTCCAAACTTCGTGTGGCCTTCAGATTAGTTCAAGAACAGTGCGTAAAGAGCTTCATGGAATGGTTTTCCATGGCCGAGCAGCTGTATCCAAGCCTTACATCAAGTGCAATGCAAAGCGTGGGATGCAGTGGTGTAAAGCACGCCGCCACTGGACTCTGTTCTCTGGAGTACAAGACACGCTTCTCTGTCTGGCAATCCGATGAAGTCTGGGTTTGGCGGTTGCCAGGAGAACGGTACTTGCCTGACTGCATTGTGCCAAGTGTAAAGTTTGGTGGAGGGGTGATTATGGTGTGGGGTTGTTTTTTAGGGGGTTGGGCTTGGCCCCTTAGTTCCAGTGAAATGAACTCTTAATGCTTCAGCATGCCAAGACATTTTGGACAATTTCATGCACCCAACTTTGTGGGAACAGTTTGGGGATGGCCACTTCCTGTTCAAACATGACTGCGAACCAGTGCACAAAGCAATGTCTATAAAGACATGGATGAGCGAGTTTGGTGTGGAGGAACTTGACTGGTCTGCACAGAGTCCTGAACTCAACCCGATAGAACACCTTTGGGATGAATTAGAGCAGAGATTAAAGTTCATGTGCGTGTAAAGGCAGATGTCCCAAAACTTTTGGCAATATAGTGTATGTGTAATGGAGTCCACTCGAGGCGAGTTGCAGAAGAACCCAAGCGCAGTTTATTTAAATCCAAGCGTGAGCAAAATACAAAACAAAGACTTGTCATGATCCAATTACAAACATGGAAATAACTTACCACACAGCATTTACAGGGAAAATACTAGACAAAGATGCATGGCAAACATGAGGGCTTAAAGGTGCTCTAAGCGATGTTGGGTGACGTCACTTCTTGTTAACTTTCAAAGTATTGTCAAACAAAACGGAGGCTAGCTCGACCCTTCCTCCTCCTCATCCCCCTTCATGTGCACGTGCACTAACCCCCCAACCCCCACCCCCAAATCATTCTTGTCGGTTATTGGCTGGAACACTGTTTGTTATGTTTCGTGGTCCAGAGGGTTGTTCCATAAAACAAGATTAGAATACAAGCCAGGCTTATTTTGGTTAGTCAGACTTATTGTCGGTGATTTCTGTTTCATAAAGCAAACTTAAAATAGTTCAAACTCAGTTACCCTGGCAACTTATGCTGGGAAACTAGCCTGGTCCAGGGCAGGCTAACTGTCAGGCTAAGCCTCAGTTGTTACACAGATCCTCTAACACTGACCAACAAGAACACAATGATATTACCACTGACACTCTCTCATACCATTATTGGACTTTATTAACCATTATTAGTCCAAAAATAAATACACAGTATACAGAAAATCAACTTAAATAAGGCTACAATGATAAATTAGACAATATAGACATATATATATATATATATATATATATATATATATATATACTGTATATATATAGATATAGATAGATGGGCCTAAATACAATATATATACTACAGGTTTTCTTTTTTTACTGGCTGAATGTTTTGTGCCCAAGATTTAATTAGATTGTTTTAAAGATTTATGAATACATTTCTCTCTGGTTTTGTTTGGCAGCTGTAGTACGTTTATGATTATTAGAAGAACATTAGAACACAATCTAAAAAAAAAGCTTTGTAAAGCAGAAGTTAAAATCACAAAATTAAAAATAAATAATTACAAAAACAGTATGAATTTAGTAATAAACTTAGTAATTGACAGTATATTAGCCTACATTTGATTTACCCCATTACAATAGTCCCTTTACAGTTATTGCTATCATAAAAATACACTTGTAGGTTTAAAATTCTAAATAAGGCACATCTAATGTCTAAATAACAAATATTTTAGCATATATATATATATATATATTATGTACTTTATTATGTCTTTCAATTCAAACACATTTAACACAATTATACAAATTGACAGTTCCTTTAAAGACATCATATTTTCCCCCAATAAATATTCCTTATTTTTCCTTCTACATTTTTTCTTTTGTGATAATACCCACCAACACACATGATTAGAACAATAACCAAAAAGTACATAGTTAGACAATTTTACATATGATTTAAGGGGGAAAAGACAAAAAACAATAAATAAATATTAATAAATATTTAACATTCACATATTTATATCAAACTCTTATAATGACACATAATTCCTAATAGTTATTCAAGTAATATTATTTGAATATCAAATATTCAATATTAAATAAGCAAATAAATAAAATAACAAATAACTAGCCTAGAAATAAAAGGAAGGGAGGGTTATATAAAAATGTAGTTAATGTAGGCTAATATATATTCCTTTATTTTATGGAATATTCTTTGATTTTAGAGTTGCACATATCTTTTCAGAATGTATACATTTGCTCTTAATTTCATGTTATCCTAAATTTCATGTTAAACTAAATCTACTCATTTACAACTGGGGATTCTTGCTTTCTCCAAAAAATTATTGCATTAAAAGCTGTAATTCTCAGCATTCTAAATAAGTATACATCATCTTTATTAAGTAGCATAGGTCCTATACCCAAAACTATATTTTGTATCTTTATATATTTAGTTTCTTAAAAAAAAAAAATCTTCTCTGAATTAGGCTACTTCTGTTCACTGAAGTACTTCTGTTCGCTAGAAGTTCACTGCAACTTATCCAACATCCTAAAGATAAATTATTATAATTAGAAGATATTTCTAGTGTTAAAAAAATATCGCATATTAATTTTCCAAGCAAAATGTATATTTTAGTCAGAATTATTGCGCTCCTATTTGGCGCGCATGCGCGCAGCAGCGCTCGTTCAATATGAAGATTAGCAGCAAAATGGATACATTTGCATGACTTTCTAACATTTACAGATGGAGAATATAACTGTAAAATGTAAGTTTTGCACTGAGGGAAAAAAAAAACATGTCACAAACGCATAAAACAGCACAAAATATGCTGTTTGATGGTGGATCGATTTGATCCACGATCGACCTCTAAGGCTGCTTCAGAAACGCGTGCACACCAATTATCTAGACTTGATAAACCTGGATCAAATTAGTGAGATTGCGTGAACTTCAATTACCTTTTATGGAACCACTTTAGCCCCAACTTATTTGTTAGGCTAATTCAAGTCCGGTTTTGGAGTTTAATCCCCGCTTTTCTAAGCGTCTTTTATGGAACAACCCTCTGGTTGGGCCAGTTTGTTTTTGTTGCCGTTTGTGGAGCCTGGGCTGTCTACAGAGACTGCGTTTTTTTACAGTGTGTTCAGGGGACAGGCAGCTAGCAGATAGTGAGGAGATGTTTGCTGTAGGTTATGTGACAAAAAATGTTTTGGCCTAAAAAACGCGTGACATCGCTAAGAGCACCTTTAAATTCACAAGGACTAGTGACTAAACAAGACACACCTGTGAACATAATCAAGACAAATAACCAATGGCAACATGACACAAGAGACTAGAGGCTTGTTCGACTTGAACCGGACCGATCGGTTTATGACATCAAAGTGCCGCGAGAGCAATTCAAAAGCATACGAGCCGTCTGCTCTCTAATCGCTCTCGCGGTACTTTGATGTCATTCACCGATCAGTCTGTGCAGCGCCGGTTCAAGTCAAACAAGCCTTTAGGTAAGCACAAGGCAGAATCACATGAGGGCAAGGGAATCACATTACAAGACAGGATACATCATGACTGAAACATGAAACATGAACCCAAAACAAAACTATACATGACAATATGTCTACAGTATATATACGGTTTGGAAACATTAGGCTACTATTTTTAATGTTTTTGAAGCCTGCATTTATTTGATCAAAATATAGAAAAAACAGTAATATTGTGAAATATTATTACAATTTAAAATAATGCTTTTCTTTTTAATATACTTGAAAAAAAAAATTATTTCTGTGATAGAAAAGCTGAATTTCCATCAGTACTCCAGTCTTTAGTGTCACATTATCCTTTTTTATCCTGATTTTCTTTAATCAATTTTGGAAACAGTTGCTTAATATATATATTTTTATAACCTGTGATAATTTCTGAGATTCTTTGATGAATAAAAAGTAAAAAAAAGAACAGCATTTGTCAAAAGAAATACGCACTTTTATCTAGCAAGGATGTGTCAAACTGATTAAAAGTGATAGATTTATGTCTTAAGAAAAGATTTCTATTTTTAATTAACCCTTACAATATGGGTAAGGCTTTTGAATGTTCTCTGAACATTCTGAAATAGTAACACTTAAAAACACTGCTAACGTTTTGAGAACATTATAAAAGACTACAAATTTGAACTACCATTCTATTAATATTACTAGAATTATGATATCAGTTCATAACTGAGAAAACTTTGCCAGAGGTTGGCCAAAGTTCAGAGAACTTTTCTTGTGCTGGGTAGATGTCACGGTATAACATTAACTAGAGAGCAACATGAGACAAGTGTTGCAGGAGCGAGTGTGAAAAGAGCAGATGAGAAAAGACAACAAAAAAGTGGTCCATGAAAATGCAACTATCAAAGATGCTCAACCCACTAGCATTCATGCTTTGTCTTTCGTACATCTTCTTGTCTTAATACTATCTATAATACCAGGAGGAAGCTATTTGTTAGCATCCATTACATTTGTGCAGATGTTTTTATCTAAAGCAACTTGCAGTGCATTGAATGTACATTTAATCAGTTCAAGTAACGGTACATATTTTCCATGCAAATAAGCACAATTGGGACACAGCACAGATCCTTTATTAACCACAGTACACTCAAAGTTTTCTGCTGAAAAACAAACAGCTGAAGAAATCGAAATGAGATTGCAGATGAACATATGGCTTTAATTGTGCCCATACAAATTCCTCAGAGAATCATGCTTTAATTGCATAATTTGACAAATTTCTGCTCTGCACACAAACCTTATCTGCTTATGTGTTCAATCTCACAGTTTGACTATTCTTGATGGATTTAAGTTTTCATTTTCATTCAGAGACATCAAAGAGAGCAGAACATAATTGTTTTAGTGCACTTCAAAATGGCTCCAGTTTTGATAATGCAGTATAGTAAATGATTCATACTGGGATGAAGTCCCAGTTTGTTTTGTTAAATTTAATTAAGGTTGGGAATCCAAAAAAAATTACCTTTTACAAAAAATTACAACAATGCTTGTTGATTTGATTTAATTTAATTTCCTCTATGTCAGAAGAATCCATTTATTTCTTTCATACAGTGTTTACTGTGTTTCTGTAATCAAGTGTGTTTTGTGAGGATTGCATGATTGCAATTTACAGCTTTAGTATATATATATATATATATATACATACACACACACACACACACACACACACACACTATAAGGGAAATCTGTTTGGGAGAATCAAGGTCATCTCTCGTTCATCTCTCACTCTTCTCTGTTTATTTATTTCAAAAAGATCTATCTATCTCTGTTCCCTAAACAAGTTTGTTGGAAGGAAGCTGTTGTTAATTTTGATGGAGCAGATCTATCTATCTATCTATCTATCTATCTATCTATTGCAAGAGTGGTCCAGTGATTATGAAGCCCCTCCTGTTGTCTGTTGAGGACTTGACTGAAGCGGACTCTTGTAGAGATGTTATATCAGACGCTGCTGTACAGTCGCGCTGGAGTGAGTGTGTCCAACGCGCACCACTAACTGCTCATGGTGTGTTCTTCTGTTTAACTCCTTATTGAACAAAGACAACGGCATCGTTTCATTCTCTCGGTCTGTTGGTGTGGTCGAAGCTTCATTAAATCGCGTTCTTTATCTCTGTTGGACAACAGATGTTTCTAATACACGACAGCAGTGTGGATCATTACGCGGCGTGTATATTTTCTGTAACTTTTTTCCCAATTGCACTGATCCATGTTAATTTCTGGGAATTAATTAACATCATCTCTTCCCGCTGAAGAGCACACCTCACTTGTCCTCATGGATATTTATTCCTCTAAACTATCACCCGCTGTGGATTATGGAATTGGGGCGTTCCTGCTGCTTATTGGTAAGATTGAGTTTCTGGATCTCCAACTTTTTTGGTAACCGATTCTGGTGCGTAATAATGAGTCTGTTTGTTTCCAGACGGATTACTGAAATTCACTTCTTACATAATTGACTCAAAAGGGATGTGTTATTCCGAAAACGAGTTTGTAGAAAAGATTTATCAATCGATGCTTTGGTAGCCTACTTTCATTTAGGAGAAACCGGGGTTAGTTGTCACACGCGAGAAGTTCTCATGGGGTCTAAATATATCTCAGCAACTACAAGGCTTTTAAACAACAACATTGGCCCAACAACACAATTGCTTTTTTCTTTAGCAATGGCTTTGTTGTCAAATAGCGTTATTGAATTAACTTCATTTTTGTGAAATTTTCCCTTTCAATTTTTTTTCTTTCTAATTTCACTTTATTGTTGGATTTTATTCCAAAAATTGTCTCGCATCCCACAGCGTTTATTGTCTCACATCAGTAGGCCTACCACATCAATTACAGTTTTTCTCAGTCAATGCAGTTCTCAAAACAATTAGTACAAACTGCAAAACCTAGTTGATAACCTGCAAAAGCGTGTCACTTGCTCAAAATGGATAGCTCATTCCTCAAAAGCAAGTATTTATGTCAATGAAAGTGTCAGTGTCATCAAGATGTAAAGTCCTGACACCATTGTTTATGAACAAGATAGTCAAATGGCTTTGTCATGTTTTCATTATGACAGTTTACTCTGTAAATGTTTTCCAATGCAAAAAAGTCAGATCTTGGTGACACTACCTGAAAATGCTCAAGACAGCACTATATACTATTTGCACAGCCATTTGAAAAATACAGTAAAGTTACACATTACTGTATTTAGTGAGGTAACTGAGTACAAGACACTGAATATGTATGTTTCACATTTTTACTGCATATGCTCTTTGCAATTCTAATTTGTTCACAGCATTGTGCAAAAGAAAAAATACACCCTTATTTACAACAAACATAAACTCCATTTGGGTAGAGCTGTGCACAACTGTAAACAATATTGCAGTACATATTGGAACTGAACATACAACACATAGTACTGTAATCATTCATGCACATCCAGACGTTCCTCATCAGCTACCATGATGTGCACAAATGACTAAATGTTGTGGAAGTTGAACTACTGAAAAACTGTAATACATCACAATAGACTAAACAAAACAATACGTAACTGTGGCTACAGTGCATCAATTTAGTCACTTCTATGTTTTCAGAACCCAGAGGCCTACTTAGATCACCAGCTCTATTAAGTAAACAGACTGGTGATCAAAAGATTTCCTTAATCTGTTCATTCCAGCATATGCTAAATCTTCTGTTTGATGGCAAAAGCTATTCCTCATATAAAATATGAGAAGGGTTAGACATAATTTTTTTAGTATATGAATATGAAATATGAAAATATGAAAACTTGACTCAAGCATTTGGCTCACAATCTTTGAACAAATACATAGCAGTCTAGCCAATCGAGCTTTAAGTTGAAGAGAGAGACAGCTTACACCAGATAAATAGCAAGATCTGTATATTTGCTCCAAATGACTGTAGTATCCTCAGAAAATAGTTTATAGTACTTGTATATACTTGTTCAATCTGTATGTTATGTACAGTCACTTGTGTTTGATAGATATTCACTGGAAGACCAAAAATCATTTCCTGTCTATAAGTGAATTCCTTTCACAGCACTCCACTAATCTATCCATACAACACTGATGAATACTAGAATCATCTTCAATCCCTAATAAAGACAAAAGCACAGTATCATCTGAAAACTTTAATATTTATGTGTTTATGATATCAGTTTTACAGTTGTCTGTATAAAAAAGAAAGATGTGCTCACCCAACCTAAGGCTAAATTGACTGATTCTAACTATCTGTATTCTACCTGTCAAAAATGAGTAGTACCAATCAATCAGGTAAGGATTAACTTTCATTTGAATCATTTTTGTCAGTAGAAGCTCTGGCTGTATCGCATTAAAGAGGTAAAGTCCACAAAGAGAGCCAGAGCTATGGTTTAAGACTAATCCAAGATGCTAATCCAGTATTAGTGTTACCACTGCATCCTCTGTACTGCGATTTTGCTTTTTGCTTTTTAAACCATTAAGTATCTAATACCCTCTGACTTTAAAAGCAGTTTTACCACAATTTTCTCTTGAGATTTCTCTTTTCATAACAATAGGAGCTAAGTTTGCAGGCTGGTATTAATCACTTACAGTAATTTCTCCGCCCCTACTTTCTTTGGAAGAGGTATTATATACATTTCAGGAATGATGTGATAGTGTCTAAAGAACACTGAAAATTATCATTATGTTTATTGGGCTATAGAAGTAAACAAACAATTAAAAATCATACTATACATTTAATCAAGAATCAACTATAGCCAATATGACAAAGGTGGATTTATTAGGGTGTTTTTTTCCAAAATGTCGAATTGAAGCGGTCGCATTTAAATCTAAATTTATGCAATTTTTAATTAATTAAAATATTTTTTTTGTCCAAAACAATGGATATAGTGATATTTTTGTATGTTAAATTTACATTTTTGCTGTTTCATAGTTGTTTTGCTCTTTATATTTTCTTGCAGGTTCCATTGTGACAACATTCCCCAATATGGTGTTCAATGAACTTTCCTCTTTTTCTGAGCAGTAAGGGTTGTTCAATTGCTTTAAAGTATGATTTTACGCAGAAATTGATTTGCTATTAAAAGTGTAACTATCCCCAGTCCACCCTATTTCTGAACTGATAAATGCCTGCATCTTCTCCTTCTCTCCCATCCTTTGTCATCAGCATCACTCAGTCATTTAATTCACTCATGTACCGGTAGAATTTATATAGAAAATCTGAGAGTCATGTCATGAATTTCGAGAGGCGAGAGAAAATAACTTAATTATGAAATTTCAGCGGTAAAGCAGCTCTACAGAAGACAACTGTCATCAGCTCAATTTAATTTAATGTTGATTCAAATTAATTTAGTAACAGTTTCATTGTTGCAAAGCTAATCAATTATGAAATTTATGAAATTAATTAAATTCAGCTGTAAAGCAGCTCTATAGTGGGCAATTATTCAGCTCAATTTAGTTCAAGGTTAATTTAATTCTCTTCAATTACAAGATTTGCAGATTTGACCTCCAGGTCACCAAAGCAGATGATATTTCAAGTCTTGAATCTTCTCATGCCTCAAAGTCCACACACTTCAGAAAATTGGGTTGTAAATTACATATTGAGACATCATAAATAGAAATTCAGGTGCTTTCACACTGATTTGGCTGTCGTTTCTCATTCGGCTGCTTTGAGAAATGCCTGTGGATGTTGACGCAGTAGTTCATACCCCACATCATTTTTCAGGTCTTTGCAACTGGGGACATTTAATCTCCTCAATACATGTCACAGCAAACTGCAGGTGTTTGGTAAATCCTTGGGAGCATTGAACCTATTGACGAGCTGAGGATAAGGGGTAAAGCTGATGGCTTATGACTTATACACACTTTACCCATAAGGCTCTTTTGAATGAAGGTCCTCTGTTCCCTAAACAGGTTTGTTCTTTGCAAAGGAAGCTGTTGTTAATTTTGCTGGAGCAGATGTAGGTATTCAGTTTTTTTTTCTGCTTCAGGGAGATTTATTCGTTTATCCTAGAATCTTGCGTGTAATTCTACGTGACTACAGATGGCTCGTATTTAATGTAATCCACATACTCAGCGATCAACCTGGATGAAGGATTTCACCAGCACAGCACAGATCAAACCTGATAATGCTAGTAAAATGTAACATTCAGCAAATTAAAATAGTGTTGTTGTGGGGTGGAGTTGGTCATGGGTTTGATTCCCAGGGTTTACAATATATGCCTTGAATGCAGTAAAAGTTGCTTTGGATAAACGTATCTGCCAAATGCACACAGTAAATGTAGTCTAAATCTCCAGTCTGATTATGAATGGAACAGACCTGTATATTTGGCGATAAAGCACCTCAACATCTCGGTGTGAAACTGTACATGGCTGAAGGGCACAACAGGAAGGTTATCAAAGAGTCAAGATGGCATACTGTTGGTTGCTGAGATTAAAGAGAGGCCGAAGACACAAAGAAAGGACACAAGAGACTGTTTGAAGATGGGGTTACATAAGACTGCAGAAGAATTCGTCTGGGATTTGCCCCTAACATGAAACAAAACACAATATACAATAGAGGAGTGTGGTTTAAACTGTGGAGGAGAGCCAAGCAGTGCCAAGAAAATGGGAAATGGACAAACTGATAAAATGAAACTTAAAGGCAATGCATGTCACTTTGGGTAAAAGCCAAATGCATAAATAAAAATATAAATGCAAAAATAGAACTAATATAGAAGATACAGCATCGGGTTATTCAGCAAGTTTATGGAGGAAAATCCTGTAAGTAATAAAGAGGGATATGTACAGTCAGCTAGTCATTATCTCAAAATCAAAACCCAGATGCAATATGTTATTCATTTTGAAATAAATAGTAAATAAATGGACATAAAATATTGATTTAATACATGTCATTTTAGAGAATGAAGTGATTCTAAGACACAACTAACGTACAGATACGTTGGAGAATGCTTGCCATGGACAATGGTATATATTTGAGAACAGAATTCAGCAGTTGACCAATCAGAATCAAGAATTACAGATATAATTAGTGTTAAGCAAAATGGGATGGTTAATAATAATATTAATAATATGCACGCACACTACTGTTCAAACGTTTGGGGTAAAATATATGCTGTCTTTTGAACTTTCTATTCATTCAAGTAATGAAAAAATGCATAACTGTATTCACAAAAATATTAAGTAAAACAACTGTTTTTAAAATTGATAATAAAACGAAATGTTTCTTGTGCAGCAAATCATCATATTAGAACGATTTCTGAAGGATCATGTGACACTGAAGACTGGAGTTATGATGCTGAAAATTCAGCTTTGATCACAGTAAATTACACTTTAAAATATATTCAAATAGAAAAAAAAATATTTTATATTGTAATAATATTTCCCAGTATTACAGTTTTCACTGTATTTTTAATAAAATAAATGCAGCCTTGCAGAAATATTTATTTTAAGTGAAAAATAAATGTTTTACCATATCCAATTTTGTCAACAAAACACTATAAATGTGATTCTTAGTCAATTACAAGGCATTGTTTCAAATGAGTAAAACCGGTTGAATAACATGTTGCTATATGTACACTACACACCTAATTCTTTTTATGTATATTTCTCCTTGTTATCTTTTCATATGCAGCAATTCTTTCCATTGTGGGGAACTTGATGGTTCTTGTGATGGCGTACAAGCGGTCAAACCACATAAAGCCCCCAGAGCTTCTTAGCGTGAATCTTGCTGTGACAGATCTGGGAGCAGCCGTCACAATGTACCCGCTGGCTGTAGCCTCAGCTTGGAACCACCATTGGATAGGGGGAGACGTCACCTGTGTGTACTACGGCCTGATGGGATTTTTCTTTGGAGCAGCTAGCATGTCGACCCTGACAATTATGGCTATTGTTCGCTTCATCGTGTCTTTAACGCTCCAATCACCCAGTGAGTTCCTCAGGGGTCTATACTTAGACCTATTTCTATTCTGAATTCAGCATGGATTCCTATTGAGTGATTCTTACCATTTTAATGTTCTGTTCAGAATGACAGTGATGTACGTTTCAGAATGGTAGTAGTTCACATTTTCCCAATACATTAATCTGAGCTAATCAAACTCAGTTTACAGATATTATACACGCACACATGCACTTTTCAGAAATGTAACCCATATCCTTTCTAGGAACTTATTTCTGTTTGGAGTCAGAAATAGCTTAGTTGCTTTAGCTTTGACTCTAGCTAAAGCAAATTGCAGATTGACACAGTAAAAGAAATCAAAGAATCTTAGAATGTTGTCACGACCTCCCCGTCTAGGGTTAGGAATGCCGATGACAAACAAAAGCATCAATTGTATTGATACATCTATCCCTTCTCCTGTCCCAGCTCACATACAAATATTACAGAACGAAATAGTGTCAAAAGTAAGTTTTTATTAACATAAGAATGAATAACAGGAAGCGTGAGTCTTCAGGAGGGGTTCAAGCCAAAATAACAAACAAAAATGGTTTTAACTAAAGGGAATTAAATGTAATTTACCTAACAAAAGAAAAACCCCAAAGAAAATACAAAAGACTTCCCTTACTCCCTAACTGACCATAAACAGGAGAAAATTACTCAAGAAAACAAGAATGGCAACCTCCTCCCTACGGCTTCCAAAAGAAACTAATTAAACATCAACTTAATGACATGAATCAGTAACAGCTTAAATAAGAAAATATAAATAAAATATAACACAAAAGAGAAACTTATGATACCAAAGTAACAAGACAGATGTCCTCATAATTCGACGGTGACAACCCCAGGGAAACCTCACTGAACGAAACACACTCCAACATTTAGAACTCCAACAATAAACTAAATGTCTGGGGCAGGAGATGAGGGACGACAACGGGGCTCTACGACGCGCGCCCAAGAAGCTCTCTTGCATTGCCATCTTTCTCAGCATATCAAGACTCCCGCTCATCAACGTGATCTGCCGCAGCTGAGCCCATTCAAGCCTGCACAGAAGGAGAGGGAGAGAGAGAAAAAGAGACAACGGACTGCACAATAACAAGTCATATCACGAAATCAAAAAAACAAAAACAACAACAACAGTACGTCCAGGGACGTAACAATGTATTGCTGGTTTCCATAAGACCCAATACATATCCCAAATTGTCATGGAAGGTGGTTGATGCGTGTTATCTGACATTTTGTTTATAATCTGTTCTCATAAGATTAAAAAAAAAATCTTGTAAATATCTGTAGGTATTAAATGAATAGGCCTATTCCAAGTTTAGTACAATTTAAGGTTAATCAATAGCATTTGATATAATAATTATTACAATTTCCAATTAAAATCTGAGTTTCAGTTCGGCACTTGCAATAAAATGTAAATGTTAAAACGATCACTGTTTCAACAGTATAGACACAAGACAAATAATATGTGATTTTATTATTAATCAATCATTCAATCAATTCTGTGTAAAGTTCTATACAACTTTGTCGCCATGAAAACGACACCGTAAACTCTAAAACCCTAAAACGACTGTAAAAAGGATTTAAACAACTTTACAGCTCAAATAATACACAGAAGAACTAAGCCAAGTGATTTTATAAAGTTTTAAGCTTCACATTTCCGCTTTTAAATCCGCCAGAAATTGGCTCCATTCACTTTAATTGTAAATGCCTCAGCATTTTTGGTTTTATTTTTAACGGAAAATTAGTTGAAATCTTTTTTTTTTTGGTAGCCTAATCAACATTAGGCCTATGCCACAAATGATGTCAAATGAGCTTAACTTGTACCAAACCTGGAATATTACCTTGACCATAATTTTCAAGCTATTAAAATGAGCCTTGAGGTATATTAGACCTCAAACAGAACATGAGAGTTCATTTATACATCAAATATTACAATATCAGTCTTGAGAGTAAAAGTAAGGGTTTTTTTTTTTTTTTTTTTTTTTTTGCAAAGAGCAAGGAGGAATATTTAGTAGGCCAATACAAACTAAAAAATATATACATTTTGATAAGTCTCAAACATATTTAAATAACGAATATTTATTTCAATGACGATAACTTGTCATTTAAATGTTGACAAATGTACTTCCCTAGTTTCAACAGTCCAGCAAAGAAAGCAAATGAGATCACCACTAAGAGTACAATATAAAATAATATCTCACATCTGACATCCTCCAAATAGCAAACAGCCAATCATTTCTGATTTTTTCCACTACAATAGCAAAACAAGGTTTCGATATCCAGGAATTGTTTGACAGACAGAGCGATCCGGTTTCATCTCTGTAAGGGGTTGTGTTCACGCTGAGAGCTGCTGGGGAGCTCTGTTACAGCACATAGTTGTCATTTACACACAAACTCAACATGACAGTTCAGAAAGCTAACTTAATAGAGTTTTTTGGCTGTCTCATGCCCGGGAGAAAAACACTGAATTATTGAAATGAAACTTGGCATGGGAAAACTGCCATATAGAGAAATAAATGGATCTCTGGTTTGTTGTTGTAGCCAGACAAATCCTGATAAAAGAGCTAAAAGAGATACAATGCCAGAAGAGCTCATTCAGTTGGCAGTGTCGAGTTAAGCATCCACCCAACCTAGCAACCATCCAGAACACACTAGCAAATACATAGCAGCACCCTAACATCAATCCCGGGATGGGGACCTAGAAACATAGCTGGGATCAGTCCCGGAAAATTCAGACTGTCTGTCCAAATCTGATTTTTGTGCATATCTGACTGAAATCCGATCAGATTTAGAAAGTGTTAATGGCAACAACAACAAAAAATCACATAAAATGCAATTTTTACAAATCCGTTTCGAGCTACATTCATATGTGGTTTGAAATTCAAATTGTATTTCTGGAAATCCGTTTCAGTCTGACTGCCCTGATCAGATTTTGCGTGGTTTATGTGGCTTTCTCACGCCACGTAAAATGTAAACGTGAGACGTTCTAATAGGGAACATGCTATAATAAGACAACATCTCTATTGCAAACCCCTCCATGGTGCGGTTGTTGTTGGCGTATACCTACCAACGCAACGCCATCGCTATAGAGACCAATGCAGATATTCCGGAAAACGATGGAGTGGCATGGACACACAAATCGGATCTGAACAGTTGCGATACACAATGTGGACAGTCAATAATTTTAGATCAGATTCCATTAGGATACACGAATAATCGGATTTGGACTGACAGTGTGAACGTAGCCTACGGCCCTTACACCTGGTATTAAGATGCGTTTTAGTCGATCGGATCACAAGTGGATGACAACTGACCAAATGCGTAAACATTATAAGAAGCGCACTAGCCAGACGGGATTTAAACTTTGACTGGAGACCCAAGTTTGGTTTGAAGACTAAAAACTACTAAACACAATGTTCTTCCACCACTCCTGATTTCTAACACACACTCACAGCGTTCAGCGCGGTCTTAATAACAGGTGTAAACAGGGCCTAAAATACAATGATTGATAGGCAAAAAATTCACTTTCATTCCTGAAAATTACTTTTTTTGACATGCCACTTCTCCTGTGAGCTCAAAAAGGTGATGGGAGTGTATAATTGATGACATCACCATAGCTCTTCAGTTATTACAACTGTGACCCCATGTTACAACACTCCCCGGTCTCCCCCTAAATGAAAGGATCTAGACTCTTGTTTGTGTTAGTTTACTGGCAGAAGCTTATAGATGTATATCTTGAATCTGGAAAACCACACATTCCCCAGTTTTCTAGGAAAAGACACAGTATGCACAGTATGTTTCCAGCTCTGTCTCTGTCTTAATGAAGCATACAAACACATGGCAGTGGTTTCAAACCGCTCTCTCAGCCAAGTTCAAGCACATCTAGACACAATTGCCCATATTTTTGTGGCATTTAGTGTGAACTCAGCTTAATGTGAGGGCAGTTATACAGGTCGACTTGTACAATTCCCCTTATGTTATTGTTCTTGGTGATGCTTGTAAGCAAAATAATTGTTCAACCACTTACTGTAGGCTAAATGTGCTATGGAGGTATTTAGGCCTTAACTTGTCATGAAATGATTCCATTACAAAGATAAATGTCTGAGTATCTACCAATAAAATAAGTGGAATCACAGGATTTTTTTTGTTCTTTTAAAAAATAAAATGAATTCAGTGTGGACCAAATCAAATAAATGATTACATATATGAAACATATTTAAAAAAATGCATGAGCACAACAATTATTTCATAATTATTATTATATTATTTGTTTGTCTATAATATAAATGGTCATAGACTTAAATGATACATACTTTTTTCATTTTAATCCCCTTTTCATACCTAGAAATGTCTGTCTCTGTCCATAGAAGAGAAAATCAGCAAAAGGAGCGCAAAGATACTTGTGGCAACCATATGGCTGTACGCGCTACTCTGGGCTCTTTTCCCTCTGATCGGATGGGGAAAATACGGCCCAGAGTCCTTCGGCCTGTCCTGTACTCTGGCCTGGAGGGACATGAAGGAACAAAGCCAGTCTTTTGTCATTACCATCTTCCTCATGAACCTCATCCTCCCAGCCATCATCATCATGTCGTGCTACTCTGGTATCGCTCTGAAACTATACGTCACCTACAAGTCTATGGACGACAGCAACCACATACCCAACATGATAAAGATGCAGCGGCGGCTCATGGTGGTGAGTGTGTTTGATTTACAGTGTGTACCAGCTACACTGTTAATATGAAACATAAGATCTGCACATTAAGCTTTCATCTGAACGTGAAAGAGGCTTTCTAGCTTTTATCTTTAGTCATGTTATTTAAATCACAATGGCCAGAAATCAATTGTATAAACTAATTTTGATGGCTGTAACACACTCCAAAAAAGTTGGGACAGAGGCATGTTTACCACTGTGTCACATCACCCTTCCTTTTAATTACAAATTTAATCATTTGGGAATTGAGGATACTAATTGTTGCAGTTTTGCAAGTGGAATTTACACCCAATCTCTCCTGATATAAGACATCTGCTTTAACAGTTTGTGGTAATCGTTGTCTGATTCTCCTTTTCATGATGGGCCATACATTTTCAATAAGAGACCGATCTGGACTGCAGGCAGGCAGTGTCTAGAAACCACTGTGTTGTAGCATGTGCAGGATGAGGCCTGAAATGGTCTTGCTTCCCAGGAAAAACGTCATCTTGATGGCAGTACATGTCTCTGCACAATCCATACACGTCAATGGTACCTTCACACATATGCAACTCACCCATGCCGCTTGCACTGATGCGCCCCCATTCCAAGACAGATGTTTGCTTTTGTACCTGTCGCTGATGAATGTCTGTATGGTCCCTTTCATCTTTAGGACTGAGAACTGGATGTCCGTTTTTTCCATTAACAAGCTGAAACATGGACTCATCTGACCACAGCACACATTTCCACAGTCTTCTAGACCATCTGAGATGAGCTCGGGCCCAGAGAACTCGGCAGCATCTCTGCATCAAACAAATGTATAGCCTTTTCCTTGCGTAACAGAGATTCGAGTAGCATTTCTTGATGCAGCGTCAGACTGTTAAGTGACAATGGTTTTCCAAAGTACTCCCGAGCACATGTGGCTATATTTATCACAGTAGCATGATGGTTTCTCATGCAATGCCACCTGAGGGCTCAGAGGTCACGCACATTCAACGGAGGTCTCCTACCTTGCCCTATACAAAGACTGAGATTCTCTGAAACTTTTCACTATATTATGTATGGAAGATGTTGAAAGACATAAATTCTTTGCAATCTTGCATTGAGAAATGTTATTTTTTAATTGTTTGACAATTCTCTCATGATATTTTGCACAAAGTGGTGAGCCATGACCCACCTTTGCTTAAAAGACTGAGATGCTCCTTTTACGCTCAATCACAAACCCTCACAGTGAGGTTAACTAGCAGGCAAGGGCCTCATATTACCAATTCATCTGATAATTGTGGACTGTTTAAAAAGAGTTTAACTTGGATATTCTATAATCTTTTTACTTTTATTTTGCCTCTGTCCCAACTTTTTTGTAGTGCTGCAGCCATCAAAATCAAAATTTGTTTATGTTTACAAAATACAATTATGTTGGTCAGAGAACTTTGGAAAACTTTTCATTGTACTTTTGTCAGTTAAAAAAGGTTCAAGAGAATTAACAAATCATTGATTGTGGATTTTATTGCATTTTACAAAATGTCCCAACTTTTCTGGAAATGGGGTTTGTATTAACAAAAACTATAATAGTATATCAATGATACTAAAATAAGACTGTTGTGCACATACTAATGAGAGTTCCTGTGAACAATGTGAAAACTCATTTCAGTTTGTTTCCGCTCTCAATGCTGTTGTATGGCTTCAGAAGAGTTAGAGTAGTGAAACAGTTGTATGGACTACTTTAAAGAACTTGACTGTTTCTCTTGTCTCCTGTCAGTATATGGAAAAGGAAAGCCTTGACAAGCGGAAGAAAAAATAATACATTGGGTTCAACCTTTAGTTACCAATCCTTACATCACACCTCACTCAAACTCTGATTCTTTCAGCAATCTCAACCTGGACATTTTTATTCCTAGTGTAATGACGCTGAGGGATATGTTTCCCTGTAGTATGAATTGGAACTCATAATACTCATTCAAAACTGAGCTCTATTCATCCCTAATGCCCTTGAGCTTTCGATAGCAACATTTATTCCAAAATACTGTAAATGATTCAATTATCACTGGCTTTCTTTTCCCATGTTCTTATCTGTGATTGTTCTAGCCACATGAGACCATTTCAAAGCTGCTGTACGCAGAAGCTTCACATCACCTGAAGGTTGTTTACAGACACATTCATATTTTCATAGCATTGAATGTATTCAGAAAGAGGTGCCAATCACTATACTGTAGCATTGCAAGACATTAAATAGGCCGTGTTATTTATAATGATCTATTGGTCAATGGGTGCTATGTCGGCCCTATCTGAATTAGCCCCAGTATGGGCCCTAAATGGGTTCGTTAATGGGTTCCATGTCGGCCCTATCTGAAATAGCCCCAGTATTGGCGCTAAATGGGTTCGTTAATGGGTTCCATGTCGGTCCTATCTGAATTAGCCCAAGTATGGGCCCTAAATGGGTTTGTTAAATGGTTCCATGTCGGCCCTGTCTGAATTAGCCCCAGTATGGGCCCTAAATGGGTTCGTCAATGGGTTCCATGTCGGCCCTGTCTGAATTAGCCCCAGTATTGGCCCTAAATGGGTTCGTCAATGCGTTCCATGTCAGCCCTATCTGAAATAGCCCCGGTATGGGCCCTAAATGGGTTCATCAATGAGTTCTATGTTGGGCCTATCTGAAATAGCCCCAGTATGGGCCCTAAATGGGTTTGCCAATGGTTCCTATTTTGATCCTATCTGAATTAGCCCAAGTATGGGCTCTAAATGGGTTTGTCAGTGGGTTCCATGTCGGCCCTGTCTGAATTAGCCCCAGTATGGGCCCTAAATGGGTTGTCAATGGGTTCCATGTCAGCCCTGTCTGAATTAGCCCCTGTATGGGCCCTAAATGGGTTTATCAATGGGTTCAATGTTGGCAGTATCTGAATTATCCCCAGTATGGGCCCTAAATGGGTTTGGCAATGGTTCCTATTTCGGCCCTATCTGAATTAGCCCATGCTGGGCCAACATGGAACCCATGGACAAACCCATGTAGTGCCCATATCTCAAGCCCATATTGGCCCCACAATGCAATGTTGGCCAGGAACAAACGTCAAAACAGATCTCAGCATGTTATTCTTTGCTTTTACAGATCGCTGTGTTGATCAGCATTGGGTTTGTCAGCTGCTGGACGCCGTATGGCATCATTAGCCTGTGGTCCGTCTACCGGCCTGGTGATTCAATCCCTCCTGAGGTCAGCATGCTACCGTGTCTGTTCGCCAAGACATCCACTATATACAACCCGTTCATCTACTATGTATTCAGCAAGAACTTCAAACGAGAAGTCAACCAGCTGAGCCGCCTCTGCGGGAGATCCAACATCTGCCGTCCATCCGATGACAAAATCGACCCGGACAATACCATCTTCCTGGTGTGTGACCCAAACAAGTCCAAACCTGGAGCGGAGGAACCGACAGTAGAGAAGAGTGCGGTGAATGAGACTCAACTGATGCTGAATCAGTAGGATCTGTGACTCTTGCGCTCTTATGAATGAATATGTACAGAACATTAGTTAACTGGAACGTTTTTTTTATTTTTATGTAATATTACAATACTTATTATAAATTATTTTTCTGTGCACATCATAATTTTTTTTTTAATTCATGTGAGCTCATTATCTTTAATCAAAATAACTTCCCCTCCCTCTTGCAGTAACAACATTCTTTTCTCTGGTGACATGTGAGTCGGCATGAGGGCGGGACAACCTGTCACTCACATGAGATCCACCAATAGCAAACCACAACCATCCAACAATCCACTCAATTCCCATTGCTAAAAAAATCAAGTCCTGCCCTGAAATGTTTCTTGTTTGCGAAGCCGTTTAACTCAGATATACGTCACATTAGGGACAAAAAGACTATCACAACTTCCATTTCATGCTGAATTTAATAGCACAGCATGGAGTGGTTCTTAGTGTGTGTGTTTTTTATTTATTCCACAAGCTGCAATACGGATCCAAATCATCCCAACGTATGGCATAGCACATTGCTGTGTGACACCGTATTATCAAGGGGTTTAGGTGTTATGTGATGGCTTTATATAAAGGGCATTTCATTGAGATATCATATATAGTCTTGTAAGAAAAAAGGATGTGGACGTCGAAGATCTCAAAAATGAAGTTTATTACAGCATAGCAGTGGCAAGGTACACGAAGCACATTCGGTTCACCGGCGTCAGAATGAACCCAGAACATCCAAATCTTAAACCTTTTATCCTGTTAGTTTACCACTCTTAATGTAAATGAAGTTGCTCTTGTTGCAACAGCTGTGGTCTGTATGTTAATGAAGTTGTGACACCCCATTGTCTGAGATGGTTCTCTGTGTCCCACACCCATCCCCATTCTAGAATTGACCATTTGTTCAGGATGTAATCAACCCAAATGTT
This sequence comes from Abramis brama, assembly GCF_963993115.1. NCBI lineage: Eukaryota > Metazoa > Chordata > Actinopteri > Cypriniformes > Leuciscidae > Abramis > Abramis brama. Next base: position 30,213,669 of record NC_139980.1, read on the forward strand.
GAAGAAACAATATAGCTTCACTTTCTTTCATCTCTATGATAATTAAGCCATTTTGGGGATGAGCTCATTCTAAAATATATTTTGGAGTGGAATCTGGGTCGAGGCAGACTACAATTTCTTGCAGTCTGTTTTTTCATGCTAAGTACTCTCAAATATATTTCAAGACCATTGATATTTGCTCTAAAAGTTCACCCAAAAATGAAAATCAAGTCATTATTTACTCAGCATTTTGCTGTTCCAAACCTGTATGTCTTTCTTTCTTCTGTGGATCTAAAAATGCCAAACTCCATAACGGACAAAAAAGCACTCATAAAGTATCATAAAACTAGCCAAAATATGACCAGTGGCCAGTTGCATAAGACTAGTCTTACAAGTTAGTCATCCAATTTTATTCTTTAAAACTGTTAATAACTTTTTAAAGTCAGTAACATTAAAAACGTAGATTGGTCTAATTTGACACCGAACAGTAATACTGATTACCCCTAACTAACTTCTAGTTGATCATACTAGTTCTTAAGACACCGTCTTAACATAATGGCTATGTTTATGCAACTGGCCCTAGTGCACAATATTCCAAGCCTTCTAAACTAATACAGTACCATTGTGTCAGGAGACAGTACCGTTGTGTCAATGGTGTCAGGGTATTTAAACCCAGTGCTAATAAAGTATTGCAGGAATTATGTATTTTTGTAGGCCAAAACCCACTTCCAGTTCCATCTTCCTGAAATCAATGTTTTTTTTTTTAATGGGTTTTTGGTTAAATGTCTACAATAAGATATTCAAGTTATTCAAATGTTTTAATTTATGCCATAAAATACATACACTTACATACCCTCTTGTGATTTTCTTTAAAGCTTTTACTTGTCTTGACAAAAGGTTGTTGCTTAACAAGTGGCTAAATGGGACTACAGAGGTTGTCGGGGACATTAAATATGTCATCAGCCAAACAGGAAAATTCATCTATTCACTAGTTTACTTTTACAGCTTTGTTCTGTTTATAATCGAGCTCTTGCAAAGTATTCTAACTCGAACTTTCAAGGATTTTTATTTATTTAAATAAAGCCTTTGTCAGAAGAGTTGTCAGAAGCTTAGTGATGGTGATGTCAAAGTTGTGTAGTTCATTTGTAGCCAATATTTAGCTTTTTACTTCTGCCAATTGTATGTAGGCTTCAAAATTCATAAAGCTGTGTTCATTTGTGAAGATTATAATGGTGATCAAAACATGTAAGAATCATAAACTTTTGTTATTTTCTGCAATTATCCAAAAACCAAAGAAAAAAATCCTATTGTTTTTTTTGTCGAGGGAACCAGGGTGATGCAAACTCCTGGGTTGGCTAAAAATATATCATTACTGCAGCGCTCTATGCTGCCTTCAAGTGCACTTCAGAAGCTTGTACCTACGAGTCAGGATTTCATTGTTAGGAGGAAATGCATTCAAAACACATGGTATCAAAACTAAATGTTACATAAAGCAAACCATGAAAAGTGATTAACACACTTGTTGTCTATACTTGTAAGTCCTGTTTACACCTGGTATTAAGATATTTTGTCCACTTTCAACCATTTGTGTCCTGAGTTCTTCAGGGGAGGTTCTATGGGCGGGTAAATGTTTGAGTTTTTTCAGATCTTTCGATCTAATGGACAGAATAAGCGTGTGCGATATACATATAAAAGGACCCGAAAACGACGGAAAAACACACAGAGAGCATCAGCTTTCGTTTCTGCTCTGACAGCTGTAAGACCACACTGAACGCTGTGAGTGTGTGTTAGAATCAGGAATGTTGAGAGAACATTGTGCTTGTTATGTTCTTTGTCTTCAAACCAAACTTGGGTCTTTAGTTGACAAAGTTTAAATCCCGTCTGGCTACACTAAAAAAAAAATAGTTTTGTGGCACTATTCTTTTTATCCAAATATTTTTTGTTAAAGTAACACATATATTTCTTTTGCCACCAAAACACTATTGTATTGCGTTTAATACCTTAACCTGTATACATTTTCCACTATTAATTATCAATCATTAAATGTAAAGGGTTTAATTTCGCGTTTAAAACAGCAACGGATGTGACGATTTCCAACGTATTGGATGAGGACGGCGTGTGAAGATGAATAGCTGAATTAAGAGAGAATAAATGTTGAAATTAAGTGTTATTTTATGTGTTTTTGAGAAAATGAGGAAAGGGGAAGACTTGATAGTGTGTAATTTTGTTTAATGTTCAATTACATTGGAATTATTAGAACCATTTAAATTACAGTGGGTTACCATTGGGGAGAAGAGTGGAGCATAGGATGTGGACTGATTCAAAGAAGTTAAACTCTTGTGGCTGAAGGAGCATATAAATCTTAGCATTTAATATGTTAATATAAGTGCTATTAGAAATGAATTTGCGAAATCATGTAAATCCTACACACTTTTATTTTAAGTGCAGTTTTAAATAAACTAAAGCATGTTCACTAAACTTAACTGGTTTAAGTTACAGGGAAGCAATTCCAGTGATTTGGTTGGACATTACTATTTCACATAGATTCTTTCTCATTCAGTTGTGTTGTCACAACACAAGGAGCTTACATAGATTCAAAAAAATCCATTAATGTTAATAAAAAATAATTTGCTTGTGTGGAACCACTAAAGAGTAATTTTTTTTGAGTGACTTCTCATAATGTTTACGCATTAGGTCAGTAGACGGAGAGCAGGCGGACTTTTGTGGCTGTTTAAACACATTCGACCACATGAGCGTTTACACTACGAAAACAATCCGATCTAATGTGTTTTCGACTACCTCTGGAAGTGGTCGAAAGTTGACAAGCTCAAAACATTTTAGACCCCGTTTACACCTGTATTTAGAGTCATCCACTTGTGATCCGATCGACCAAAACACATCTTAATACCAGGAGTAAACAGGGCCTAAGTTGTTTTGACATCACAACACCTTTAAAATGATTGAAATACAGCATGTAAAATTTAAATAAAAGTCCTAATAACAATATTTCCTTCTCCACTTGAAGATCACATAAGTGTCTTATTCAGTTTCCAGAGTTTCAAGTCACAGGTTTTGGAACAATATGAAGGTGAGTAAATTATGACAGAATCTTCATTTTCGGGTAAACCAGTTCCAAGTCATATAGTGGTCCATAATTATTTTCAGTGTATCTGCATCATCCTCATTTTCATGTTAAATGAAAACTTAATGTTAAATGTTTCATGTTAAATGTTTGATTGATTTTGGTGGTTATTTTGAAAGCTGTCGAAACCCAGCACAACTAAACCGTCCTCTGGAAAGAAAGAACATCATGTGGATGCTTTGATAAACAGTGCTTGAATGACTTTACTGTGGCCAGAAGAACCGGGTTGTTTGTATCTTGAGGTGTCGTAAAAGACTGTGGTAATTTATCTCATCAGTGGGAAAGAACAGGCACTTTGCTGTTATGCAGGTAGTTTCCCACCATTGATGAGAGTGCGTTCACACTGCAGGCTGAAGCACATGATATTCTGCTATGAAACAACATTTTCATTGTGTTTAACACTTGGGAAGAAACATAAAAATATTTTAATATATACAGTCAATATTGTCCAGCTATGACTTCTTGTTTCACAGGAGTTTAAATATGAGGAAACACAAAGGCCAAATTCCCTTAATCATCCATCACAATGAGTAAAACCAAAGAATATAGTTCTGATGTGCAGCAAAAGATTGTTGAGCATCACAAAATAGAAAGTGGCTGTAAGAAAATAGCTAAAGAAATGAAAATCCCCATTTTGACCATCAGGGCAATAATTAAGAAGTTATAATCAACTAAAGATGTTACGAATCTGCCAGGAAGAGGACGTGTGTCTATATTGTCTTAATGCACGGTGAGGAGGAAAGTTTAAGTGGCAAAGACTCTCCAAGGATCACAGATGGAGAATTGCAGAGATTAGTTGAGTCTTGGGGGTCAGAAAGCCTATTAAAAAAAAATCAAACAACCCCTCACCACATGTTGTTTGGGAGGGTTTCAAGAAAAATGCTCCTCGCTCCTCCAAGAACAAACTCCAGCATATTCAGTTGTCAGACATGACTGGAACTTCAAACGGCACAGGGTTATGTGGTCAGATGAAACTAAAAAAAAGAGCTTTTTGGCAGCAAACACACTAGATGGGTTTGGTGCACACAAGGATAAAAAGTACCCCATGTGTACAATTTAATATACCATTGGATCTTATATGTTGTGGGCCTAGATACATGGCATTGTGGATTCTATCAAATATCAACAGATAAAAAATCAAAACCTGACTGTCTCTGCTAGAAATCTTATAATGGGCCGTGGTTGGATTCCATCAGGACAACGATCCAAAACAAACATCAAAATCAACACAAAAATGGGTAACTGAGCACAAAATGAAGCTTCTGCCATGACCGTCCCAGTCCCCTGACCTGAACCCCATAGAAGATGAGTGGGCTGAACTTAAGAGAAGAAGCCCCAACATGAAACTGTGAATCTGAAGGATCTGGAGAGGATATGGAGGAATGGTCTCTGATCTCTGGTCAGGTGTTCTCCAAACTCATCAGGCATTATAGAAGAAGACTCAGAGCAGTTATCTTGGAAAAAGGAGATTGCAAAAAGGTATTTAATAAAAGGGTATGAATAATTGTGGCCAACGTGTTTTGGAGAAAAACATTTATTTCATAATGTGATTCCCCCCCCCCCATTTCAATTCTTTTACTTCAATGAAAGGTTAGGATTTTGCCAATTTTTTGAATGAAAGATCAAAAAGATAAACAATGCAGATTTATTTTTTACAGCCATTTTTGATCATATTTACCAGGGGTATGATTAATTCTGGGCACGACTGTATATATATATATATATATATATATATATATATATATATATATATATATGATAGAAAAATAATGGGAAAGAACATACATATATAATACTTAAATAATGCAATTTCGTGTTTTCCTTTAAAATATTGTATCTTAAAATATTCAGTTTCACACTTTATAAACTACCATTCAAAAGTCAGTAAGAATTTTTTCTAAAGAAATGAATACTTTTCTTCAGCAATGATGGACTTAATTGATCAAACGTGACCATAAGGACATCTACAATGTAAAGATGACTATTTCAAATAAATCATGTTCTTTTAAACCTTTTATTCATGAATGAAACCTAATATATATATATATATATATATATATATATATAATATATATATCATGGTTTGCACAAAAATATGAAGCAGCACAACTGTTTTCAACATTGATAATAATTAAAAATCCAATGAAAGCAACAAATAGACCTAAATGAAAAAGATTTGAATAAAATACGAATATTAACCTTAAAAAATGGATGTTGATGCCAGTTGCAGGGACCCAGTTTTCAATATTTAAAGGTACACTATGGCCCTGTCCCAAATGGCGCACTTCATGCGGACTTTCGGTCTCGTGGACTTGAATTGCGCGTGCTCGCTGAGTCTACGAGTCCGTAGGCCGTCCCATTCAGCATTTTACCGCTCTGAAGTGTGCTCAGCAGCGCCCCCTTTGTACCCTTGAAGCGGTCTTCCGCGAAGCCCGCATAGAAGCAGGCTCCACGCACTTTAACTACCCAGGAATCCTTGCGAAAGGCCAATCAGACAACAGATGGGAGGAGATTTCACTCACGGATAATTGTTGACATGGCTGAGAAGAAAATATTACGGGTTTTATGACCTAAATGTACATTTTACCAGTTGTTACCTACAGTTTATACAAACATTATGGTCATCGACCAGTGGTTGATGTCTCAAACATAATAATAGCGTGTTTAATAATACGATCGTGTTATGATTCATTAAATAAATAGTACCGAATGTCAGGGCTTTACTGAGTCATATGTAAACATAGTATGAATATTGAAACCTGTAAATTGAAAAAATTATGTTTAAATTATGTTTTAAAATTGTAATCTTAGTTCAAATGGAACATTATGTAGCCTATTATTATGTACAACTGTAAACATCATTTAAATAAGCATGATATATCTATTGTTTAATGCCCAGGTGATATGCACAATATCAAAATATAGAACTGTAAAATTAGGATGTGTAGTTGACATGCAAATAAGACATCGGAGCGCAAAAATGTGATTTCTCCTGTCCAACAACAACCAGGCAGTTATTTCTGGAGTGCCGATCGAGTCTGTCCCAAAAATACCTCTCAATGCGCCCTCGTGGACTCGCGCCAAGGGCCCTATAGGTCTGCACTACATGACGTCACCAAAGTGTGGACTCTGAGGAAGTCCACAAGTCCGGAGTGTGCCATTTGGGACAGGGCCTATGTAACCTCTAGCAGTTAAACAAAGAAAACTGCATGATTTTTGTGGAAGAACATTATTTTGTTGTGCTTCGGCTCTGTGTGACTGTGTGGATGAATATGGTTATCCAGCTGCTCATAAAAAATTCACTATAGGCTTAAGAGATATAACCAGTTTAGATGGAAAGGATCTCAAGCTGAAGACGTTACTTTACCTATTAATAGACATGGTACTTCCTTGAAGAGATTTTCTTTTTAGATTTACCACTGATTTTTAGTGACAGTCGATATGCATGGGCCACTGGCGATGACAGTTTCCCCCCTCCCCTTTCCCCTGCCGTGGCATACCACACCCACTCCCCTCTCTTCTTCTCACAGCCACCACGCCCATTTAAGTTGCATTTTTCAAAAAGATTGTGAGCTAGACTTGAGCTGAAAGAGGGGGGTTTCATGACCCTTTAAATAAGAGTTTTTTCTCGACAATTAAAAGTGTTACAGGTAAGTAATAATCCACCGCTAGCTGTGCATTCAATTATTTTAATGCATGATGTGGAGGCAAAGTGCTGATTTGGAACTGTGCATTAAACAGTTTTTTGCACACCTTTCAGCCATTCCGAATTGAGTATTCAGACAGACCATGATCAATCTCAAACTTACTGCTGACAATAATGGAACCATGTAGGAGAGAACTGTCAGAAGACTTCTTTGCAAAAAAATATGACAATTGAATAAGAGGATTTTCAAAGTAATGTTTTAAGTGTGAAATGTAGCAAAATAACACAGAAACTCAAACAAAGGACTGAAACAATCACGCCTTTAAGCTTTCATTTCATAATGAGTGATTTTTATTCTTTTTTTGCTAAGAAAAGCACAGGAGAAATGCCAAGCAAGTGTCTCAGAGCTGACAAAAGCTGTGAGGAGTGACTCTTTCATTTCAAACAGTAAGACGCAATGTGCAAGTGAAATGCATTGTTGTTGTCAAAGGAGCTACTGTAACCAAAGAAACTCTTTTAGCCAATATTAACAAAATATAGACTTCTGGTAATCCATATGGTCTCAAGACCAAATCAATCACTTCGGATATAACAGCATCCAAAAATGGATGGCATTGCAGGGGCAGGAGTATTGTGAGAAGTGCCTGGACCCCACAGTGAAATTTGGTGGAATAGTTGTTATGAATGAGTGCTAAAAGGAGTTGCTTAATCAATGGTGTCATGAATTTAAAACCATTGTGTGATACACAATGAAACTGAAAATGCTACCTTCTCCTTATTCCATGCGTTGTTGAGCACTTTTTCAACATGATAATGACTCTATACATTCTCCCAAGTGAAAAGTCTTCAGTATTTCACCTGGTGTTAACACTATAGGGCACCTGTGGGGGATTTTGTAGAGACGAGTTGAGCAAAACTCAGGGCACCCAAGGAGGTCATACATACCCCACGAGTTAAACAGAATAGATGTGAAAATTTGTTGTGAATTTGGACAATTAATGCCAAGAATGGTCAGAGCAGTATATTTCATTCCCGTTTAATTCCTGCTCATGTAGAGATCGAATATTCAAGCTGTTTATTCATTTCGGTTTTATTGTGTTTCCATTTGGCGAATTAGAACAAAGTGTGATGAAAACGAAAATAAAAATATGAAAAAACACACATGAGATGAGTTTATGTTCTTGAGAAGGGTTGAATATGTGATAAATGAATGGTACATTTACATTTAGTCATTTAGCAGTCTTTGTCCAAAGCGGCTTACAAATGAGGACTAAATTAAGCGAGTCATCGTGAAGAGGCAAAAACAATGCAAGACGTGCATGCTCAAAATACAAAGTTCAGGCATTGCTCGGAGTAGCATAAGCTAAGAATAAGCATAATAATTTTTTTATGAGGTTAAGTGCTCACAGAAGAGATGAGTTTTTAGTTGTCTTTTGTATGTTGTCAGGGATTCTGCATTCCGGATGAGGGTGGGGAGATCATTCCACCAGCATGGAACTGTGAATGAGAATGTTCTGGAAAGTGATTTTGTGGCTCTCTGTGATAGAACCACGAGACATCGCTCATTGACCGATCGTAGGCTTCTGGTAGGGATGTAGACTCGTATGATCGAGTGGAAGTAGGAGGGAGCTGAGCCTGTGATAGATCTGTAAGCAAGCGTAATTGCCTTGAAATTGAAGCGAGCAGCGAGTGGTAGCCAGTGCAGAGAGATGAACAGAGGAGTGACGTGGGCCCTTTGGGGCTCGTTGAAGACAAGACGAGCTGCAGCATTCTGAATCATTTGTAGAGGTTTAGTTGCACATGATGGAAGTCCAGCCAGAAGAGCATTGCAGTAGTCAAGCCTAGAAATGACCAGGGCCTGGACGAGAAGTTGTGTTGCATGCTCAGTTAGGAAAGGCCTGATCTTCCTGATGTTGTGCAGTGCAAACCTGCATGATCGAGCTGTCTTTGTAATTTGATCTGTGAAGGTCAGCTGGTCATCCAGTATCAATCCAAGATTTCTGACGGACCTTGATGGGGTGATTGCTGATGAATCTAGCTGGATGGTAAAGTCGTGCCGTAGAGACGGATTGGCAGGGAGGAAGAGAAGCTCAGTCTTTGCCAGGTTGAGCTGCAGGTGATGTTCCTTCATCCATGCCGAGATGTCCGCCAGACAGCTTGAGATACGTGCAGCTACTGTGGGATCATCTGGGTGAAATGATAGGAAGAGCTGTGCGTCATCAGCATAGCAATGGTATGAGGAACCATTATGGAAATGGAGAAGAGGAGGGGTCCAAGAACTGAACCCTGAGGAACCCTGGTGGTCAGTTGATGTGCTTTGGATACCTCACCTCTCCATGCGACCCTGAAGGATCTACCTGTGAGATAGGAACAAATTCGAATTTGTTTCGAGAATATTCACAAAATAATATGGATTTTTTTTAGATTTTACTGGTTTTCTAAGGCCAAATTAGAACCCGGAAATTATATTTTTCCCGCAGTGCTGAATGAGAAGAGCCATCTCTGGAACCATACAGAGAGGTGATTTATAGGCTAATGATAATAAATGTGTCTGAAAATTTTTTAATTGTTTATTAATAAACTAGTGTTTTCTAAATCAGTGTTGGCTGCAAACCTCCATCTCCGCTGTAAAGCGGATGCGCCTTTAGAGAGAAATGCACCTACGGATTACATAATCAGACGGTATTTGCTATCGATTCAAATTTGTTCGTTCAAAAGTGGACATTTCAAGCTTTATATAGGTAGCTCTAGGCTATATTTTGTTTCAGTTCACTTTTGAGACGCACTCCAGTTCAAGGAGATCATGAAAGCGCGCCTGATTGTTTTATTTTATTTGACAAAAGCACAACGTTTCTTGTTATTGTGAGTTTACACAAATAAAAGTAGTTGCGAATGATGTATTATTCTTTTCTGTATGACCAGAAATGATAGAGTATTTTAAGTTGTTTCCACTGTTGATAGGAAAATGCAAGTGTTCGCGCTGGCGCCTCCGTGCCATGCAGTAAGCGCGCTCCACACTCCGCACAAACTCTTTGATATGCGTAAAAATCTTGTGTTTATTTGTGATAATCTTAGCCCTGTATTATTATTATCTAACCTGTATTATGAAAAAAAATAAGTTTAAACACAATGCAATGCATCCCGCACCTAAACAGGTGGCCTGGTTGAATCAGCCGGCACAGACTGGGGAAGGGGCCACAAATCCGTGAGTACAGTTTACAAACCCGTGGGAACGGACTGCGAAAGCGTGGGCACGGTTTATGAATTTAAGGGTAGCCTACAGATTGCAAAAACTGAAGGCACGGTTTACAAATCTGAGAGCGCGGATTAGGAACTCGTGGGTACGGTTTATTAATCCGTGGGCACGATTTGTTAAACTGAGGGAACAGTTAAAGAATTTGTGAGTAGGCTACGGTTTATAAACTGAGGGGACAAATTGCAAAACCGTCGCCACGGATTGTTTTTTTTTTTCCACAGGTGACTTCCCGGGCTCCGTAGTCTCGCGCTCACCTTATCCACCTTATTTTTCACATAAGAGTGGGCGTGGCCAGTTGTAATAATGTGTCTGGCTTCCGATGTCATCCACTTCCAGTTTTTTTTTAGCTGTATAAAACAACTTGTTATGCTGCTTGAGATTGCAACCTGGTATTTCTTACCCTATCATTTTAATGCATTATTGTCGTAATTATAGGCTACACAAGCTGGCTTGTTTTAACAGTTTTACAGTTTACTGCACTTCTTAAATGAAAATTCTTGTTATCTCCCTATAGTGGCTAATAAATCGGAAGTTAATGCATTAACTAATGTTATCAAATGAGACCTTATTGTAAAGTGTTACCAAAAAAATAAATTAAGTGTTACTGGGCTTCTGCTGCCTGTAATATTAACACATGCAAGACTCTATCATGTGGAACACAGCAAGCCTTAAGTCAAGTCTGGGTGAGTCCAGTCCAGTCCAGCTATTTGGTCTGTCTATCTGTCTCAGTAATTTCAGTCAAAGCATGTAAAAGGAAATATGAGGAAAAAGCGTGGCAGATAACATTTTTCATTTTATAGTGACCTGGATCTGTCTGTGCAATTCTCCAACAGTTTCACACCAATTCTCACCCTCCTCACGTCGCATGATGTTTTGATTGCACTCTCTTTAATATTAGCCACTGGGCTCCAACACATCGCACCACATTTCTTCTGAAGGGACCCAGTGCTTTAAATATGTCCCGTGTCCATTATGCTAGACATTTCCTTTCCTGACTTACATTTCAATCAAGTGCTTTTAAAACAGAGAAGTTTATAGTCAGGACATAATAAAAAAAAAATCACCTGGTCTTTAGCAGGTCTTAAAATGAGGTAAGTACAACCTCAGAAAACACATTACACTGTGTCATTATTTATTTAACTAACCTTAGCTAAGTACATCCTATGATTTAATTGCTTGTAGAACCACCTTTAGCAGCAATAACTTGAAGTAATCATTTTCTATATGACTTTATCAGTCTCTTGCATCGTTGTGGAAGAATTTTGGCCCACTCCTCTTTACAACGTCGCTTCAGTTCATTTAGGTTTTTGGGCATTTGTTTATGCACAGCTCTCTTAAGGTCCCGCCACAGCATTTCAGCGGGGTTGAGGTCTGAACTTTGACTGGCCCAGTGCAACACCTTAATTCTTTTCTTTTTCAGCCATTCTGTTGTAGATTTGCTGGTGTTCTTGGAATCATTGTCCTGTTACATGACCCAGTATAGGCCAAGCTTTATCTGCCGGACAGATGGCTTCACATTTGACTCTAGAATACTTTGGTATACAGAGGAGTTCATGGTCGACTCAATGACTGCAAGGTGCCCAGATCCTGTGGCTGCAAAACAAGCCCAAATCATTTGAGGTGTTTGTGCTGATGCTGTGTTTGGTTTTCGCCAAATGTGGTGCTGTGCATTATGGCCAGACTTCTCCACTTTGGTCTTGTCTATCCATAGTTCCAGAAGTCTTAATGTCAATTGAGGTTTGTTCAGATGCAACTTTGCAAACCTAAACCATGCTGCCATGTTCTTTTTCACGAGTTCACACTTACATACAATTAGAGGGAGTAAAGTTTAATGCGTATTTGGCGTGCTGTCCGGGGGGAGGGCTCCGAGCTCGGAGTTCGGCCCGAACCCAGAGTACTCTCCCCCGTATGTAAATGGTTAAGACTAGAAATGTGGAGAAGGGGTGGTGGAGGGATGCTGCTAAACTGTAAATGAATTGAGGTGAGACTGCTGAATATATAAACACCTCTTATCGTTGATTGCTGAGTGCTCTCCACTCGTGTTAATTATCTGAACGTGCTCCTCCCGAACTTTGTTAATAAAACAACATATAGAGAGAAGAGGCTTTCTCCGGACAACCCTTCCAAACATGCCATACTTGTTCAGTCTTTTCTAATTGTACGGTTATGAACTTTAACATTTAACATGCCAGCTGAGGCCTGCAGAGTCAGAGATGTAGCTCTTGGGTTTTTTGCAGTTTCTCTGAGCAGTACACGGTCTTACCTTGGGGTGAATATGCTGGGATGTCCACTCCTATAGTAAAATTGGCAATTGTCTAGAATGTTATCCACTTTTCCACTGAATAAGCCTATTCTTTCTCACTGTAAAATGATGGAGTTCAAAATGTTTGGAAATGGCCTTGTAACCCTTCATAGATTGATGGGCAGCAACAATTGCTCCTCTCAGATCATTGCTGATGTCTTTCCTCCTTGGCATTGTGTTAACACACACATGAATGCTCTAGACCAGCACACTGCAAAAACCTCTGCTTTTAGTGGTGGTCATGCTTGCTGATGATTAATTTGATTAGCAGCGCCTGACTGCTACTTGCCCTCTTAATTCCTATGGAAGCAGTAAGGGTTCACTTAGTTTGTCACACATGGCTTCTCCATTTTTGGCCTAGTTTTTGTATATACAAGAACATGGACACAGACACTACTCCAAAATTAATAAATGCAGTAAAAATGCTATTCATGACTACTGAAAACTACTAGAACACATTAACAGAAAAGAAGGAAGGATGCAAAAAAGATATGGTCAAACAAAACTATATATTAAAACAACAGATATAAAACTATTTACCTCTTCATGGTTCAGTGTTTATCATATGGGTGCAGGGATTCTGGGAACTCTGTCAAACAATGGCACATGCAGCTTTTTGGCTCAAAAACAGAAATGGTAATAAAACAACAAGCCATTAAACATCAAGAAGTTCATTGAAAATGTATGATAACGAAATATAAAGGGAAATGTTGGGGTCGGCAATCAATACCCCATTAACCCCATTTATACTGCACGTTGAACATTTCAACAAAGATCTGCGGATAATTTGAATGATTAACCTGTGCTGTAGAGCCCATCTCCCCTTGACATCTGCATTACCATGACAATCAGAGCTTATGCTAGTGAAAATGAACCATTGCATGTGCTCACCTCAAGCCACCACTTAAGATAACAGGTTTAACCAGAAAAAATTACACACCACTTAAGATGTGAGTAATGGCCAGTATTGACCGCGCTCAACATCCCCTCTGAAAGCTTTTCAAAGGCTCCATTCCTAGAAAAGAGATTTTCTTGAAGCGGAATTTTAAAACTGGGCTGGCTTAACAACTTTTAGGTTTAACAATTGAAGCAAAAGCCTCTAAAAGCCACCCGTGTCAAAAATGAGATAATAATATTGAGTGAATGCTCTCCGCACATAGTATACGCTCAGCAAATACTTCACTTCATACTCACTAAAGCCCAGCCTCAGCCCATTCAGAAATGCCGGCACTTGGGTAGAAATCTATACATAGCCTGATAAAAATGTTAATATTAAACAAACACTTTAGACGGACTTAGAGGCTTTTGCATTTGAAGTCTTCAATTCAATATCCCTCTGAGAATACCAAGCAATGACTGTGAATGGTGTGATTATCATTGTTTATACATTTTGTATTGTAGAATATACAATATAACTAGGCTACAAATCGTACTTAAATTTGCTCTTGAAAACTGAAACTACTGATAACTGAATTTTGCTACCCATACTTATTAGTTTTGCAAAGCTGCTTTGAAGCAATGTCTATTGTATAAAGCACTATATTGAAATAAACTTGACGTGACAATTTGACCAAGGGCATCACAAGCATGCTTTTTTTTTTTTTGGAGATAATCATATTGTTTTACTTAAAAACCTGCATGTAATTACATCTTAACCCACCCTTAAATCTAATCATACCACCAAACCTGTCCCTAACCTTACCCGTATTCCACCTCAATTGAAGCAAAAGTGTTTTGCAATACAACATGAACACAACATGTACATTGTACCAAACAAAAGAAAAAAAATATTTGGATGCAAGTACATAGTAATTAAAGACACCGAACACCCAGTGGGACCAAACTTGCCACTTGATTTTCAAGGGGGAGAGAGAACATGTACATGCTTGACTGTACATACTCTCTATATTTCTTGAGGAGCCATTCCAAGATAGTAGACTGAAATCTGGATGTGTTTATCTCATAGCATTCCTCTGAGACTCCTGGAATGTTCCTGCATCTCACCCAGTAAAGTACATGAAAAGCTAATTTTGCACTAGCAGTGCAGTTGCTTTGAACTCTATGTCATCTTCCCTGTCAGCCAAAAGCTGAAACTTCAGAATGATCAACTCAGAGCTTTTATGTAATGCTCTCTAAAGATTCATTAGGTTACTATAGGTTAGTTTACTTGACTTTTAAGGCCCACAGCTGCATTTGTGAAACAAATCTTTTTTTCCTCAATTTTATACAAGATGTATCCATCATGATTACAAAATAACTACAATTACTCACTCGCTCACTCACTAGTTACACATGTTCAACTGCTTGTTCACACAAATATCTAATCGGCCAATCACATGGCGTCAAATCATTGCATTTAGGCATGTAGACATGAGTGGCATTGCAAACTGACTGAATCCCTTCACAAAGAGCCCTTCCACAAGTCCGTTACAAAGGGAACATGCGATGGTCACATCAAGGAAGTAATTTAATCTTTTATGGTCATGTGACCCAGGGTGGCGAATCCTCACGATTCATTTTAAATCTAGATATGGCGGGATAGGAGGAGTTAACGTATAAACAGAATAATAAAAGTTGCTTTGTTTTGTTGAGATATATTACACACATTTTCTTCAAGCATTTAAAAAAAAGTTTTATAGGTAAGAAATGTGTTTAATGCCTTATGTTTAAGAGCAGATCGTGAACACACACATAAAGCATATTTTAAAAGCTTCATTATAAATGTACATTTATTTGCCTAGCTTTGTTTTGATAACATTCCATGTGAAGCTAATGAGGAAATTGAGTGATCTTTAATTGCTCCCTTCATCAAGTGCATTCCAAATGGATTCATAATGACATTTCGTGTCCTGCTCTCTCCAAAGTCCGCACTTCAATGGCTCTGCCCTTCAGAGTAAGTAGGGAATAGGGAGCCTCACTTCCGATTTGAATTTGCCCATGGTCAAGAAGATCTCCTGAAGTTCAAACGGAGCATCAGAATGGGGAAGAAATGTGATTCAAGCGACTTTACACGTAGTATGGTTGTTGGTGCCAGATAGGCTGGTCTGAGTATTTCAGAAACTGCTGATCTACTGGGATTTTCATGCACAACCATGTCTAGGTTTTACAGAGAATGGTCCAAAAAAGAGAAAATATCCAATGAGCCACAGTTCTGTAGGTGAAAATGAGAAAAGGAAGGTTTCTTCAAGCATCTTGGAGACGTTCCCGCAGTTCTTCTGGATTTAGTCTGTCTCAGTTTTTCTGTTTCTTCATGTAATCACAGATGGACTCGATGATGGTGAGATCAGATCATCCTGGCTGTTGTCAGATTCCTTGTGCATACACAAATCTCACTGGATTATTACAATTAATAATCGTTTGGAAATGTAAACTGATATTTCCTACTGACACACTACAGCAAAATCTATAAATAAATGACTTATATATAATAATGCTCCTCGCTCATCCAAAAATAAACTCCAGCATATTCAGTTGTCAGACACGACTGGATCTTCAAAAGGGACCGGATTCTGTGGTCAGATAAAACAAAAACAAAGGGCTTTTTGGCAGCAAACCCACCAGATGTGTTTGGTGCAAACAGGGATGAAAAGTACCCCATGCCTACGGTTAAATACACTGCTGGATCTTATATGTTGTGGGCCTTTTTTTTTGCTGGAGGTCCTGGACTTCTTGTTCAGATACATGGTATTATGGATTCTAGCAAATACCAACAGATAAAAAATCTAAACCTGTCTGTCTCTGCGTAAATCGTAGAATGGGCCGTGGTTGGATCTTCCATCAGGACAACGGTCCAAAACAAACATTAAAATCAACACAAAAATGGGTAACTGAGCACAAAATGAAGCTTCTGCCATGACCGTCCCAGTCCCCTAAACTGAACCCTATAGAAGATGAGTGGGCTGAACTTAAGAGAAGAAGCACCAACATGAAACTGTGAATCTGAAGGATCTGGAGAGATTCTGTTTGGAGGAATAGTCTCTGATCTCTTGTCAGTTATTCTCCAAACTCATCAGGCATTATAGAAGAAAACTCAGATCTGTTATCTTGGCAAAAGCAGATTGCAAAAAGTATTTAATAACAGGGTGCCAACAATTATGGCCAGCGTGTTTTGGAGAAAAACATTTATTTTATAATGTGATTTACCCCCCACTTTAAATTCTTTTACTTCAATGAAAGGTTTGATTTTTGCAAATTTTTTGAATGAAAGATCAAAAGGATAAACAATGCAATTTATTTTTTACAGCCATTTTTTAGCATATTTATCAGGGGTGCCATCAATTTTGACCACGACTGTATATATATATATATATATATATATATATATATATATATATATATATATATATATATAGTCATATCATCCAGCCCCTAAAACTTGTATAGGTTTTTTTGTCAGTGTTTAAAGGGGTGGTATAATGCCCTTTTCACAAGTTGTAAAATAAGTCTTTGATGTCCCCAGAGTCTGTATGTGATTTTTAGCGAGAGAGACTCAAGGAGTGACAACATGTAGAAGCAACAGGACATTTCTGAATGGTTAGTTGATGAATTTATATAGATTATGTGTAGTTATCTTCTAGTCACTGATTAGCATATTCTGTCTATTCTGCATATTCAGGGGGCGGGGTTTATGTAAATTCTAGGGTTGGTGATGTCACTAACCCAGGAGGAATGTCGTGTAGTCCCGACCAGCTGTTTGTTGAAGTCCTTAAAAAGCAATTTCTTTAAAAGCAAATATCTCCCTTTGCGTTGAACTTTGAGCATTGTAACTTTGCAGATGTTGTTTATGCTCAAACAGCAACATTACACACTAACTAAAGTTAAAAAAGTGAAATCATATTCAACCACCCCTTTAATTAAAAACATCCAATTATGCAGAATATACAATGGTAAATATTTCATTGAGGAGTTGTAAATACAATCTATAACAATACAATATATATGGTATGATTTTACCCCAAATTCAGCATATTCACACAAAATGATAACTGCAAATCCACCTTTCACTGCCTGGAGTCCAGTTGTTTCTATAAATTGCAGCAATCCATTTGCTGCAATCTGATGATCTACCTCTGTTCTGTAGCTTTCGGCAGTCTGTAAAAAATATTCCTCAGATTTCTTGTCAAATCTAGATGTACAGTCAATCGCAAAGCTCTTTCCCGTTTTAGTTGTGTTTTGTGTGTTTTTCGCGGGATTCACGCCGAAAACAAATGATCCCGCTCAGTCTTTCTACCACTTCCATCAACTCCGGCCGACAATGACATCATGCGCATACCCTCTATTCCTTTCATTTTATGAAAAAAAAGAGAGGGTGACGCTGCCGGAGCAGACAAATGCTACGTGAGGAGTAAACACACTGGCATTAACATGAGGATCATGTGAAGTGACTGCTGAGATTTGCTCCCGTTTAGTGTAATGGACACCAAAGTGTGAACTTCCTTTCAAAACAGAAATCTGAATGTGAAATTACCAACATAAAGCGACTATTTTTAAATTAGGATTAGTTCACATGAACATTGCTATATTTAAATAAAGGTTTATCCAGTACTGCAATACAATCAGAGAAAAAGCAGAGAAAGTCACAGGAAGCAGATGTAGCTGCTCACTTTCACATCACTGAGGGTTTACGGTTTCATGCCCGTGTAGAAACATAATCTTAACATCCACGTGCTCTTTTCTACCAAAAGCTGAAACAGATGGTGCTCAATAAGATAGAGATCAGGCAAAAAAAGTCCATAAGGCCACGTTGAGCAAAGACAGACAGCTTCTATTACTGTGCATCTAAAACGCACTATCCAAGTTAATACATTACTGTGCTTACGGTATTTTCTATTGTTGAACAAAACAATAAAACAACTTCACTCTGTTGAGGAAAATATCGTACAATTACACAAGTGTGCCATCTTGTTACATCTGTAAATACCAAATGATGGTTAAGAAAGGGGCTGGTGACCACATCAACACTGAGTTTAATGCATTATGTCAAACTATACACATTTTAGACCAAACTAATGACTGCTTTCACATGTTTTCAAATCAAATACAATTCTGAGAGTCAATTATTTCAAACTGATTTCATCATGTTGTGATATCTGTCGGAATATAAAAGGGTTCTAATTATTCTCAGTCAATATCATATTGAATTGCTGTCTTGCTCAAAGCTTAAGTGCATTTTGAGATGTTGAGTGTGTGGGAAGAACAAAATCTGACTGCTCTCTGGTTACAAGGCATGTCGGTTCTTCTCCAGGCTTTTTTCAATGTTGTCAAGAACCTCCACTGCTGCTTGAGGAATTCTGGTGCCTGGGCCGAAGATACTGCTGACGCCGCTGTTGTAGAGGAATTCGTAGTCCTAAAAAAGAGAAGAAAATGCATCTGAACTATTTCACTATGTCATGATTAGTAAACGAATTAATTGTGTACATTAACTTGTTTTGAACCTTGAACATTTTAAGTGTGCTTTGGAGCACATATTGAATTTGAAACTGATTCAGTCCAACCAATTGCTTTTAGATAAAAAACAACAATCACGGTCATAAACGGTCATATATATAAAATAAACTATAACACTTGCTCATCTGTCTGATTGATCTTTTTAAACCATGATAACCAAAAAGTAACCATTCTGGCAAAATATGCCGATGGATAGACAGACAGAGAGATTTTATCATCAAAGCGTATGACTTGAAATGCACTGTACCAAATTGCTAAAATAATGTATTAATAATATAAAGTACTGTAAAGTCTGATTGGATGCACAACCTCTGACATTAATAACAAAAGACAAGAGAAGTGTTGTCTCCTTGCTTTTGAAGAGCTATAACTATGCACAATTATATGATGAGCTGCATTTTATTATTCACAATCAGCATGATTAATTTTTTGGGTCGTGACCCACTCATTGAGAACCACAAGCTCAGAAAGTGAAACGGCTAAATGCAGTTTTATTATATTTACTTTATTTTAACTGCTATGCCAAACGCTTGTGGAATCTACCTGGTAGATCTGATATGGTATAAACAAATGGATTGTGTGCATGAGATGGATTTCCACGTCTGCTTCAATTACCACAGCTTTCGCCTCCACTGGCCCACACTCATTACAGGTTAACACTCAATAATCATTTAAATGGCACTAAGGCGCTCTCAGACCTCAACGCAACCAAACGTAAATGGAATCTATTTTATGCATATGTGGGCAAGCTCAAAAAGACATCTGCAGTATTCAAAGTATCAAGCATGCCAGTGTAATTGCAGGCATACAGGTTGCTACATACATCCAACGTGCATATACACTAGCTGGGAGCTCATTATGTAGGATTGTGTAGACTGACCTTATAAAGGTCCTAATTAAACCCCACTGTGACTGAGAACGGACCTATATTTGAACGAATCGATCTAGATGCAAATGTATCTGTATTCTGCTGGGAGAGCAAATGGTCTCTGGTTGAAGATGAAAAGATGAAAGTACGCATGTTCATTTTTTGATCTGAATGAGCACAAACAACAGTGTTATATTAAGAAAAATAATATAAATAAAATAACAAGGGTTATTAGTGTTAGATTAGATGATTTAAACACACTAGTGTTGGGGTCAGTAAGACTTTAAAAAAAATTAAAGGAGAACTCATTTTTTGTAAATTTGGAGTGCTGTCAATACAGAGAACAACGACAAAAACAACGACAAGGATGTTAAGAGGCTAAAAGCAGGTTTAAAACTTGCCCCATTTAAGTCAACAGGGTGCAAATTTTAAAAAGAGGATAACATGGTGTAGGCAACACCGATTTTTGTCGTTGTTCTCTGTATTGACAGCACTCCAAATTTACAAAAAAATACTTCAGGGAGGATGCATTATATTGAGCAAAGGTGACAGTAAACAGTAAATAATTATAAGAAATGTTTCTTGAGCAGCAAATTAGCATATTAGAATGATTTCTGAAGGATCATGTGACACTAAAGATTGGATGAATAATGCTGAAAATTCAGCTTTGCATCACAGGAATAAATTATATTTTAAAATAAATTCAAATTGAAAACAGTTATTTTAAATAGTAGTAATATTTCATAATATTACTGTTTTTACAGTAGTTTTGATTAAATAAATGCAGCCTTGATGAGAGAATTCTTGCAACAACACGACCCCAAACTTTTTAACAGTAGTATCTTTACATTTTACACCAAGCTGCATACATTTTTCATCAGTTTATGCATTCCATTGAAATCAAAGCATTAGTCTTGGTATTGTCAATAACTACTATAAAATATCCAATATACTGTATACCCACATGTAGGTGCACATCTGTTAAATTCTATATGAATGCAGCAAGTGTTGCACCATACACTGAATCAGTGACCTTACAATTCAAATTCATTATAAATGTGGCAAAGGTCAGAATGCTTATTAAATTGATTTCCAATCATGTTACTCGGCAGTTATAAGCGGCCAATGCTGTGTGTCGTGCCTAACAACCCTTAATCAATGCTGAAATCAATATAACGTGTCTCCTTTCATCATGACTTACTGCTTTATTAATCAATATAAAAAAAGGTAATTTGACTTTGCACTGAGATTTAAAGATTCAACGATTAATAGAGGAAAAAACCTTGACGTTTCTGCCATGAAAGTTGCTGTTTCTTATCTTTTCCATTCACATTGTGAATGGTGAACTTTCTGAATGAATGCACAGAGTTCAGTCAAGTCTAATCTACATCAGTGTCTTCGGTTCTGGACAGATAATTTAATTTCAGTGTTGTCCATATCAAAACAAAGATAACAGCTCATAAAATGTTCATTTTTATATTATCTTAACTAGATACGATGTGACAAGATTCCAGCAACAAGTAATTTGTCTGTCCACACCAGATGCAAAACTCCGAGACATGACAGAATACAGCTAATCCGAAGAGCCTGTGGATGGAGTCTCTTTGTAAGCGCTCTGCACATGCAACAAAATGGAATTGGAACACATAATCATTAGACCATTTTAACATGATTGAAAGGTTATTCTGACATCCAGCATACGGAGTCTGATAGCAAGTGTTCACACTTGTGGTTCGTTCTTTTGGTCCAGACCAAAAAAGAAAACGATACATTTAGTCCTGATTCGCTTAGCGTTCACACTGTCATTTTTAACACTGAACCTAAAGATAAAAAAAACAAACACCCCAGCTTCTATGACATATACTCTGCGACGGAACTTGTCGAACATCTAAAACAATGCTGTGTGCTGGGCTAAATGCGCTCACTGTATGTGCATACATACAGTGGGGAGAACAAGTATTTGATACACTGCCGATTTTGCAGGTTTTCCCACTTATAAAGCATGTAGAAGTCTGGGTAACACTTTACAATAAGGTTCCTTTATTAAACATTAGTAAATGTATTAACTAACATGAACTAACAATGAGCAATACATTTACTACTGTTTTTGTTAATCTTTGTTAATGTTAGTTAATCAAAATAAAGCTGTTCATTGTTTGTTCATGTTAGTTCACAGTGCATTACCTAATGTTAACAAGATTTTAATAAAGTATTAGTAAATGTTGAAATTAACATGAACAAAGATGAACAAATGCTGTATAAGTGCAGTTCATTATTATTTAATGTTAACTAATGTAGTTAACTAATGAACCTTATTGTAAAGTGTTACCGAAGTCTGTAATTTTTATCATAGGTACTCTTCAACTGTGAGAGACGGAATCTAAAACAATTCACATTGTATGATTTTTAAGTAATTAATTTGCATTTTATTGTATGACATAAGTATTTGATTGTGGAGAGGTTGGAGTCTGATTGAGTGTGTGGACAGGTGTCTTTTATACAGGTAACGAGTTCAAACAGGTGCAGTTAATACAGGTAATGAGTGGAGAACAGGAGGGCTTCTTAAAGAAAAACTAACAGGTCTGTGAGAGACGGAATTCTTACTGGTTGGTTGGTGATCAAATACTTATGTCATGCAATAAAATGCAAATTAATTATTTAAAAATCATACAATGCGATTTTCTGGATTTTTGTTTTAGATTCCGTCACTCTCACAGTTGAAGAGTACCTATGATAAAAATTACAGACCTCTACATGTTTTTTAAGTAGGAAAACCTGCAAAATCGGCAGTGTATCAAATACTTGTTCTCCCCACTGTATGTTGGTATAAGATGGAGCTGACAACTCGTCAAGTCAAGTCAGCTTCATTTATATAGTGCTTTTTACAATACAGATTGTATCAAAGCAGCTTCACAGTGATAACATGAAAATAATACAACAAAGTTTGTGTCTAGAAGAAAATTGCGTCATCGTCCACTTTAAAGTAAGGCAGATCAATAATATTGATCTGAAGAGCTCATCAAATATGTAAAGGGGACAAAACAGCAGCAGGAATCCCTCCGTCACACACACAAATGAAGATCTGCTGCGAGGAGACGCTGTTCTGAAAAACAGCTATGCTTGACCATTCTGTCTTTTTTAGGGTCGCACCTTGTGACATCATGTCCTGTTTTTGGTTCGATTACATGTCTTTGGACAGTGTTGCGATCATATTTTAGTCGAACCGCACCAGATTTCGTTTGGAAGCGGAACGAGACCCATCTTTTCAGGGGTCTCGGTCCGCTTGTTTAGTGCGCATCAGGGTTCGGATGGCAGCGTTCACACTTATTAAAATGAACCGCACTAACAGAGCAATCGCACCAGGGTTCGTTTTAATCCAACCAAACATGCCAAGTGTGAACACACCCTAAAGCTGTGACAGTTTAAGTGTTCATCGAGCAACACTTTATTTAAGTAAGTGCATCATCCTGGTATTTAAAGTGCACTTTTTCTTTTGGGAATTTTCAGTGTGATAACACTACTCACACTATTTATTCTACAAAATGGCACAGAATAGAGGGTAAGTACGCAGTAACACGAACTGGGACACATCTAGATCGGAGGTGAAATATCCATTGTCACTTTCAGTATAGCTATAAAGTCATGCAAAATGATATTCAAACTCACATTAAATTCTTTTAACATTAAATAAAGCACATAATCAGTACCTGTAACCTGAGATTATAATTGTCATACATTTTATGTTGCTGTTGTTCCAGCTGCTGGTTAGAACAAAAACTTAATATGGAAAAGATACATTTTATCGCATGTTGTGGCGTTGCATTAGGATGTGGTGCAAGGCAAAGCAGTAATTACACAAGCTAACTAACTGAGAAAAATGCCTTCTGACTAATTTGATATCAATTTTCATTCTCCGCTTTCTTTGAGATCTGTTCTGTGAAATCTGTCAGTTTCAGTCTAAGAGACACAATTCTCTGCCTGTGTAAGCAGCAGTTCAGCTCACATTGTGCCTCTGCTCATATATCTAGCTGTCTGTCAGGAGTCAGGTGTTACCTGTGGTGGTATGACCCCTCCGCAGATCACCATGATATCTGGCCGGTTGAGGTTACGCAGCTCTTTGATGAGCTCGGGCACGAGTGTCTTGTGCCCAGCTGCCAGCGTGCTGACCCCCACACAATGCACATCTGCATCTACGGCCTGCTGGGCGACCTCCAGCGGAGTCTGTCATCATGGAAACAGACAAAATAAATAAATAAATCCAGTGAAGTGACAAGTATTAGACTGTGAAATTAAAGTGATAGTTCACCCAAAAAAGAAAATTCTGTCATCATTTACTCACCCTCATGCCGTTCCAAACTCGTTTATTCATCTTTGGAACACGAATTAAGATCTTTGTGATGAAATCTGAGAGCTTTCTGACCTTCCACAGACTTCCACAGAGGTTCATTCTCGTGTTACGCAGCACGTTTGAGCTTCAGCAAGAGGTTTGTTCACGCGTGTCAAGCAGGTTCAGTTGAGCTTCTGTTTATGTTCACTAATCAATGTTTATATGTGAATAAAAGCCTAAATTAAATCTGTTCATCATATAAATCGATCAAGTCTCTTCAGAAAATTTGGACTAAACCACTCAAATCATATGGATTAGTTTTACGATCTCTTTATTAACTCTTTGAAGCGTCAAAGTGTCAGTTGCGTAGCTGTCAATGGAGGGACAGAAAGCTCTCAGATTTCTTAAAAAATATCTTCATTTGTGTTCTGAAGATGAACGAAAGTCTTACGGGTTTGGAACGACATGAGGGTGAGTAATTAATGACAGAATTTTCATTTTTGGGTGAACTATCCCTTTAATACTTTTATTCAGCAAGGATGCATTAAATTGCTCAAAACTGACAAAGTTCATTTTAAATTGACAAAAAGTTACTATTTCAAATAAATGCTGTTCTTTTGAACTTTCTATTCATCAAAGAATCCTGAAAAAATGGTTTCCACAAAAATATTAACCAGCACAACTGTTTTCAACATTGAAAAAAATCTGAAATGTTTCTTGAGCAGTAAATCATCATATTAGAATGATGTCTGAAGGATCATGTGACACTGAAGACTGGAGTAATGATGCTGAAAATTCAGCTTTGTCATTATAAGAATAAATTACATTTTTAACTCAAATAGAAAACCTTAATATAAAATTGTAATATTTCACAATTTTACAGTTTTTGGGAAGTTCTTTCCTAAACTACAACAACAACAAAAATCTTACTGACCCCAAACCTTTGAACGGTGGTGTATATTAATGTGTTTAGGGTCAGAGACATTGGCTTTTAAAATGAACATCATAATCTGATGCAAAAATGGTTTTGTCCAGGAAAGTATTCATGCAGCACAAATGAGAAAACTGGATTATTCTTATTTTGAAAACTATGGAGAAATGGGAGCTTAACTCTTAGGTATGCACTTGACCTCTTGATGTCTATGGTTCAGAAAGGACCTCTTAATTGATGATAGACTTGTCTTTAAAGGAAACATGAGTGCCAAAATGTGGGAGATAAACACGATTAGGAAAAGTTAAGCTCCATGAGATGACTTCTTGATCGTCTTTAACACATGGATGACTTTCAGAGGAAAGGAATAACCTCACTTGCAAAAGATTAGTAATGCATACAAATAAAAACTCTTTTAAATGGGAACAAAAAAGTAGAGATGCACCATGATGGATATAGTGTCTTTCATACCTGGAAAAGCGGGCCGACGTCCACATCAAACCCAAGGTCTGCGAATCCAGTGGCGATGACCTTTGCCCCTCTATCATGACCGTCCTGTCCCATTTTGGCCACGAGCAGACGGGGATTTCTGCCTTCATGCTTTTTGAACTGTGCGATTCTGAGAAACAAAAGCACATGGGATAATACCATCAACATACTGACTAAATAAGATGAGGTTTCAAACACTTTTATGGTGCTCCTGTGTCATTTTTGGAAGCTTAATTTTTTTTCACTTTGTGCTGAAACTAAGTCACATGGGTTTGGGACAACATGAGGGTGTGTAAATAATTTTGTGGGTGAGCTATTCCTTTAAAAGTAGAAACTTGTGGTTGGTTACTTCATATATTTTCCTTTAAGACTGTTGTTCTCGTTAACTAAATAACTTCAATTTTCATTCAATAATTGAAATAAAACTGAAACAAAATAAAATATAAATATTAGTTGAAGTACTAAAGAAAAAAAATCTTTTTTTTTATATAATAAAAAATATGAATAAGTACTTCAATAGCATATAAATAATGCTAAAAGAACACTCACTCTTACTAAACAAACTTGACTAAATCTGGTTTTAAACTAAGGTCTGGATAATCAAGAGTATTTATAATATATTTTTATGTAATTAACTACAAAAGCAATTTAGCATAAAACTTAATTCCCCTGTAATGTTATGTACAATGTACCATGTGAGTCTGATATGTTCAGGTTGTAATATCTGGATCATTTGAACGTTTTGTGTTAAATATTTATGGTGTAATGTTTGACATGTACTGTCACACTCTCAATCTCATCTAATCTGTCAAACTGAGGTCAGAATGGGGCGGGTAGACATGCTTTAATCTGACTAAAAAATCCTTAAGACACAAATACAGAGATATAGGGGAATCTCAGAGCTTTTCTCTGTCTAAGCCATCCGGATTTATCATCAATTCAGCAGCTAAAGATAAATCCAGTTACATTTAGTGCTTTATGAAAATAACAATCATGATGCCATAAGGGTCAAAAGGAAGATATCACACTGAATTATGGGGTCAGCTCAAGAGCAAAAAAAAAAAAGATTAAATGTCGGCAAATTATTGTTTAATGCAACATTTGACCTCTTTTGTAGTCTTCATGAGCAGGATTTACCGTAGAGCAGTGTTTCCCAACCACTGTGCTGGTGCCCTGACAGGTTGTCAGGTCAGGTGTGCCGTGGAAAATGATAAAATTCCAAAAAATAAATGCTACAAATAAGAATATATCATCACTGTCAGGTCGAAACCTTGTAACTATTTTTCATCATTTTGCCACTACTACACATTTTTTCATAATATACTTTTACATTTTCGATTATGTCATACATTATATATATTATACTATATATACACACATTTATGTATGTATGTATTTATGTATGTATGTATTATTCCAACTCCTTTCCCCTAGCCTCATGGGAAGAAGTTGGATGCACACCTGGGCAGGACTAGTAAGCAATCTTGGGGTTTTTTTGTCCACTTATTTGGACATACTATTCATTTGATTTACGGCTTTTAGCATACTATACAGTAGGAAAGCAGCCATATATAGGTGAGGAATGAGTACAGTTTCAGGAAGTGGCACTCAGTTTTGGGAAGGGGAATTTGCAAACTCCTACCTATTATGCGCCAGCGATATCTCCTCATGCTCGCCGAACTCGCTGCGGTACGCTCCGCTCACCATGCGTGTGCTGGCCTTGTGCTCCCCGAAAACTGATTTCATGGCATCTGTGATCTCCCCCACCGAGCACCTACAGAAACCAACAGAATCCTTTAATCCACAGATAACCACATTATACATGCAACACAATTCCTTTATTTTTGTTTGGATTGTTATATGATTGAATTTGTGTTTGCAGCGCATTAAACAGGCAAGAATCGCATTCCTTATGTTCAAAGCATGTGATCCCCCAATCTGCCGCTGAGAAACAGCAGCTTTGCACTAAGCTTGGTAAAACACAGACACGCGGCACTAACTCGAGCTCTTCCAGCCAGACATCCAAAAGCAAGATAATATTTTTATAATATGGGAAAAAAAAGAAAATAAAAAAAAGTTACAAATGATCTGAGTTGAGACAATGTCTCAATAAGGTTTATGTAGGGGTGGGCGATATGACAAAAATCTTAAAATCATGATGGGGTAATTTTATTTCACGATAACATCATGGTATAGTTATTTTTGCTTTAAATAAGGTTATGATATCGACATTTTTGACACCATTGATAAACAAAAATAGTAAAAAACTAAAACAAAGAAACTCTCAAGCTTACTAAAGACAAGTAAACAATCAGTGATAAAAGAAGAAACTAATTACAAATAATAGGCCAATAGGACAAAACTACAATAGAACAAATGAAATAGACCTACCTGAAAAACTTCAAGCACTAGGGAAAAAAAACTACATAAATTGTATAAAGTAATTAAATGAACAAAAAAACACTAGTTTTTACATAGTTTTCACTGTGTAAATGAAATATACATGTATTTATATTTTATTAAAGTTACAAAGGTTATTCAGTCAAGATCAATGAGTGATTTTCTCATTTTCTTTTATGGTTAGATATACATTAATGACACAGACAGCAGCAGTTATATTAGGTTGCTGTCTATTTAAGATCGAATGCATGGATCCAATATACCGTTACACACGATTTCTTTCTTAACTGTTTAAATTCACCTAAAGTCCCACTGTCGTCAATAATTTTATCCCTTAAAACTCATCTTTGATCACAAAAATGACATATATAAAAGTTTAATTCTTCAATGTAACTTTACACCCTTGCCTCAATTAGTATACGTGGTTCTATGAATATGCAAATAAGCCCCACCTCCACTCACTGCCTATCACACGTTGACCTGATTGGTTACAAGGTAGTTTGTGACGTCAGAAACACCAGCGAAACACCAAAGACTGTCTTTGGTTCACTGCAGTTTTAAGGAGAAAACACTCAGCAATGGTATATCTTAATCGTTATAGTTCTTGTTGTGAACAGGCCTTTAGGGGTTGGAATAAACCTTTCGTGAGTGTGTTTGTGTTTTCAACTGTGAATTTCACCCAGTTTTCAAAGCCCCCTGCATCTGGAAGTCACATAGGTAGACTCACCGGGCTCTCGCAGCCTCCACAGCGAGCTCCAGGATATTTCCATCTCTGGTACGTGCACACTGCTCGATCGCGGCCAAGCACCTCTTCGCCGCCTCTGCATCTCTGCTCTCTCTGACCTGCAATGCAATGGCAGCCTCATTACCATCTGCAAACACTGGATGAGCCATACAAACATACAGAAACATGGAATTAGTATGGAGTGTATAAACAACATGGGTGGCATTTAAATTCATGCAAATGGAGGTGTGGGAGAGCATTAATACATTGTGGGTGAAAAGAGTCTCAGAAAACACAGCATATAGTGCAGAATCAGGTTATTATAACTAAACTAATTGCTGTAAATGGGGTGAGGTGAACAAATTGTGAAGGCAGTGAAAGACAAGTTAATTTTTATAAAAAATGACTGTTAAATGACGGTGTGTGATCTGGAAGGGATCTCCTTTCAGTGTTGTTTTGTTGAATACAACTAAATAATAATACAAATAATTAAATATAATAATAAAACAAATAATTAAATGATTAGAAATAATTTTTCAGTAATTGAAATAAAGCTAGAAAAAATATATATAAATATTAGGTGAAATAATTAAAGCTTTAAAAATTAATCAAAGTTATATAGGGCTATAAAAAACAAAACAAAATGCATAACAAAATTACTAAAACTTAGATAAAAATGTAAAAAAAAAAAAGTGAATTCAATATATTAATAAATACTATAAGAGCACTTAAATAATGACAAACCCCAAAGTAATAATAGTGATTCCTTTGCAGAATCTTCATAACATACATTACATTTTCTCTAAGGACAACTTATAATATTAGATATTAATATTAAAATAAAGCTGGTCTCATTCAGAGGGAAGAGATGACAAGGTAGTTGCAGGTTCAATATAAGTTAAGCTCTATCAGTTGAATTTGTGGCATAATGTCCATTATCAGATATAATACTTGTATCTTTTTCAAAATAAAATAAAATATCTCAAATAAAAAAATTATGGCAAGTACACAGGCACATTGATTTTGAGGGTTTAAAAAGAACAAATGTGCAGCTTGAAATGTTGTTTAGTTGCAGACTTCCATTTCCAGTGTATTACTTTACACATATTTACTGTTCTTTTTCACAACATGGAGTCTACATTATTTTCCAAGGTACCAAACATAGGTATCATAAGGTACAGTACATACTTTCTGAACTGAAGATGTTTTGGGAAACCATGAAGAGATGATGTGTGAACAGATCCCAAATGCTTCCAGATCAAACAAACCACCTTCAAATATTTGAGCCGTCACTGACAGAAACTATAAAATTCTAATCATGGTTTCATGCATTTACATTTTCAACATCAATATACAAACAGTCATCACATGAGAATTCCCAAGAAACGTGCTGTCGACTTGCATTTATCATCAAACGTCAAACTAAAGTTTATTTCTTAGCGTGTCAGATAAAACAACCTGCAAGAAACTCTTTACTCCAGAGAAATGGCAATAAACCCACAAATTGCCAAAATCACGGTGTGATCTGAATATGCAAAATGCACACTTTATCACATCAAACTACTCTATAGATTCATAGAAAACATGCAGCACAAATAAGTGGTTAATTAGATTTTCACAAATAGCCATGCATTATTAGAAACTCATGACATTTATTTGAATGTCAATGTTCAGAGGGTAGAGTAGGGCAACAAAAGACACTACATACTGTATGGTCTGGTGTATGAGAAACAATTATTAGCAACCTTTTTCCTGTTGTAAGGGAATGCAAACTTCACAACACTTGTATTCGAAATTATTCAACCCTCACTGCAAATTTTAACAAAATTTACTGACTTTCAGCTGTTTGCAATGTTAATCAGGCTTATTGGCAAAATGAAAAAAGAAGTCATTGAAAAATGCATTTTCAGTTGAATTTGGGGAAACCACTTGAAACATTTGTTGTGTTGAGCTATTTCAATTACTTTTGTTTGATTTGTTCATTGCAAACAGCTGAAAGTCAGTACATTTTGTTAAAATTTGCAATGAGGGTTGAATAATTTCGATTACAACTGCAAGACAATCAGGGAAACATTGAACTTGAACATTTACATGCCAAACACACTGATTCACTAAAATGATTTGGTCAATCATTAGCCTTCATCACCATGCTATTTTGCAAAGGCCAACCGACTGCACAGTATCCTATACAGATTCATTGCTGAAAGCTCATTAGATAGCCTATATTAATAATCCCTTGAAGGAAAAGATAAATGCAATCTAATATCAAAGCATTATATCGAATTTGATGCAGGAGATCAAATGATGAGCAAATGAAATGCATTTCAGTGAATCCACTTAAAGAGGGTGGATTTACAGTCCCTCTTATTGTATTATATAATGAATTGGAAATCATAGTTTTCTTAAAACCAGTGTATCTATTCTGGTATTTATGATACAGGGAATGTCTGATTTTGGTATCTGAGAGGTTACTAAAGGGTCTGAACCATGGCAGGAATGCAGTAACATTTGTTCTCTGAAAGAAGGGCTAAATGAGTAAACACTATGTACTTGTTTTGTAATTAATTTCAAGTTAAGTTAAAAAGTTTCAAAGATAATGTCTTTAAATGACCTAATATGCGTAAAGAACAGAATACTATGTTTGGATGTTGCTAAAGGTTATTGTTAACCTATCATATGACAGTCATATGGATAATTAGGTTAACAAATGATAACGTATTAGTGTTAGTTTGAGGCTGGATCCCCTTACTCATTTTGAAGTGTGGAGAACTTTGTCTTCAGGAAACTCTCTGTCAACTTGTTGAACTTCAACTTTGACTCCAGGGGCCAGTTGCATAAAATTAGCCACTATGTTAAGACAGTGTCTTAACTAGTTTGACCAAGTGCCAGTTAGCCAAGGGGTAATCCGTTTTACTTTTCCATTTCAAAGTAGACCGGGTACCTTTTTATGTTGCTGACTTTAAAAAGTTAGGACCAGTCTTGAGGGGGAAAAAAAAGAGGTGGCTAATTTTTAAGACTAGTCTAAGCAGTTTATGCAACCGTCTTCTTTGAGCATATTGGTCTCTTTATGTGGTCTAATTCCCTCACATTAAATATCATTAAAACTGGCTATTAATATTTATTAGCTCATTAATATTCAATAGCTCACACAAAAAGGACAACTAGAAATGTACCACATACATTTGATTTTTTTCTAATGTTTTTGAAAGTCTCTTGTGCTCACCAAGAACAAGTAAAAAAGAGTAAAGGTGCAAAATATCAAATTTCATGTTTAACTAAACATTATTTTAAACAATTTCTATAAATTATAAAACATAATTTATTTCTGTGATGGCAAAATGTCACGTGTCACGTGATCCATTATCATTCTAAAGACTAGGGGACAAACGGATTGTAGTTGATCCGTACGGACCAGACCCCAAGGTTCAGCACACATGTGTTTTGTGGATTAGTTTCACCGTCAATTTGGTACACGTGCGCACAGCCACACACACGGAGGCACGTTTCAGATAGAGTGCGAACAGCGAATTGATTCCTTTTTCGCATCCCCATGCGCTTGAACGGACACATACACACAAAATTATAACAAGATACCCGTCTCAGCAAAACACAGCTTTAAAAAAGATGAATCTATATTTCATTTATACAGTGAAAACTAGAGTTATTTACATTTAGGTCTAATTACTACATGTCTGTACCTGAATTCATACAGTTAGACCTTACTTTATTTGGAATTGTTTTTATTTTGCTTGTAATTAATGTATTTGATTTAATTTTTTTTAATGAAATGTTTTTATTAAATAATAATGTTTGAAAATGATTAGTTAGACTACTAGTTTTTGCTGTGGTATCGAAGTACTTAAAGTGTGCTTTTAGGTAATAAATGGACAGAAAAGCTACATTTGCCGCCCCAATCCCCAAAATAATTTTGTGCTGATCCAAAAAATGATCCGATACGTTAATCAAAAACCGTTATATGATTCAAACCATGAGTTTTGTGATCCGTTGAACCACTAAGACAGACAGTGAAATTAAAAGACAAATTCAATATACAACTTATTGATGATGAATACTATGTACAGGCAACCAGATGAACCCAGAATAGTGTCTTAAGTATTTTTCTATAGAAAACCATTCTAAAGAAAACGCTTGAAAGGTGCAGCAAAATAATGCTTCGCGAAAAATAAAGCAAAGATGATGAAAGAATGACGACTAAGAACAAAAAAAGTTGGTAGTCACCAGCAACAGCTCACCAGCTCCAGAGAAACAATGACACTTAAAACTGTCCTGTTATTACAGCCTAAATTACAACAACAGCATGTTACTCACATTTGGAGCAGAAACATCACAACCTCTGTGTCTGTTTTCAGGCCTTCCCACTTAAAGGGATAGTTCACCCAAAAATGAAAATTCTGTCAGTAATTACTCACCCAACCGCGTAAGACCTTCGTTCATCTTCGGAACACAAATTAAGATATTTTTGATGAAATCTGAGCCCTGTCTCACTCCTCCGTAGGCTGCTAGGTGGCCCAAACTTGCTGGCCCAGAAAAGTTATTAAAGAGATCGTTAATATAGTCCAAGTGACTACAGTGGCTCAATCTTAAGTATATCAAGCGACGAGAATACTTTTTGTGCGCAAAAACAAACAAAAATAACGACTTTATTCCACTATTCCATTTCCTTCTCTCTGGGCCTCTAGTTGGTTCACGTAGTGTTTTTGCGCAGCGCGTCTGTGTTACACGTCACCACGTAGGCTCACTATTGGCCGACGCTGGTCATGTGTGTGATGCGTGATGACGTATAACACAGACGCGCAGCGCAAAAACACTACGAGGCCCAGAGAGAAGGAAATGAATAGTGGAATAAAGTCGTTATTTTCGTTTGTTTTTGCGCACAAAAAGTATTCTCGTCGCTTGAAACTAATGCAACTTCCTTTTCATGCTGACTTGAAGTCCAGATCGCTCCTACAGCCCTGGATACTTCTCTACTTTCTCTGACTGATCAATTATGACCATTTCAAAGGAGCACTTCAAGTGCTCGATTGAATTAAAGCCCTTGATTGTGATTAGGTAACTTCACAGAGTGCTCGGTTGGGAACGGACTATACGTGACCATCTCAGATCATGTCAATACGGATGAAGGCACTCGACATCAAAATCCGTGCTGTGAGTCATCGCCAGAGGGAACTAACCTTCTGCAGCTTTTCAATCTGCTTGTTACGCACAGCTGTGTTGTCGATGGAAAGCACGTCGACGGATTCTTCCTTCTCCAGGCGGTACTTGTTGACCCCCACAATGACCTCAGAGCCTATAGTGAGACATAGACAGTGCGAGAGGGCATCAGTAGCAGAGCCTAAAAAATGAAGGGCAACACTAGACACCAGGAGCTGAAATAAAGAGCTGAAATGCATGCCCTGTAAGTAAAGATCAGAGGGTACAGATTTAATGAGCTCAATCTTCTCATTATGAGGCGAGGATATTCATCCACATAGAAACGAAAGCTCGCAGGGAGTGTTCTATTACCTTACAACACGTTCATTAAACACAAACCTGGAGAGATATCATTGCAGCTGTCTTGGGTAGTCAAGAGTTTTGGCTCTTGGAATCAAGTTTAGGTTGAATCAGAATGAGATTTATTGACAAGCATCTCCAACGAATTTGTCTTTGAAAATAATTCAAATAAAATACAGACAAGTGAATAAAATATATAGAGTAAAGAAATAGACAATAGACAATATATGCATGTACAAATATGTAACATTTAATTATTCAGGGGAATGCGAATAAGATGAAAGGATATGTTAAACAAATATAAGTCTGAATGTTTGGTATTGCACAAATGTTTTTTATTGCACAGGGGATGCAACAGTCCATGTTATATATTATTTAGGGCCAAAAC
The DNA here is from genome assembly GCF_963993115.1 of Abramis brama. Taxonomy (NCBI): domain Eukaryota; kingdom Metazoa; phylum Chordata; class Actinopteri; order Cypriniformes; family Leuciscidae; genus Abramis; species Abramis brama. Next base: position 30,248,079 of record NC_139980.1, read on the forward strand.
CACCCAGGAAGAGTGAGTGGGAAAATTTGGAACCGATGATACAATACTGAATGAGAATAAATGTAAAGTCTTACAGTGATGATTCTTACATTAGACTTTTGTGGATTTTCATTCATGTGTGTTGCCTGGATACTAGCTACTTATTTTAGTTTAATTGAGATACTATTATACATTTTTATTCATATTTTTCATTAGTTTTATCATATTAAAGCTTTAGTATTTTTTTGTATTTTTTCAATTTTATTACAGTTTTTCTCAATTGCTAAAACACTAAAACCCATTGGCTGAAAAAAGTTCTCAGTTGCCTGAACTCATTTAGCTAATTGTGCAGTCTGTTGTCAATACCTTAAACCATTTCACATGGTAAAACACAATTTGCAGATCTCACTTAGACTTTTCAGCAAAAACGCTAAACACATTCTGCACTCTAATGCACATGTCATCCATACTGGTAAACACAAGTGGCAACAATCAAATACAAATAGAGAGCACACGATTCAATCGAGTCATTGACTGAACACAACCACTCAAAATTGATTTAACCTGTTTCAAATGATGCCCAAAGACAAGAAGAAGCACACTGATCACGTTTACTCCTTTGATTTTTGTCCCTTTTAGTATTGTATACTGTAGTACAGTGCATTGTAGGCTGTATACTGTACAATGAACACAGTATGTCCCTGAACATTGTGCTTTCCATTTGTTAACAGTACTGACTGCTCAATAGATTTTGACTGGTTGCAGGTTCATATCAACAAAGAACAAGAATTACAGTATCACAGAGACAAAGGACAAGTTTGTGAGATGCAGGGTACAGTACTGTAATAATAGGGGTACAAGGAGGAGGAAGAAAGAAAAAATTGCAAAGAGCAAAGCAGGGTAATAACTTCTGATCAATTTTGAGCTACTATGATAGAACATGTTTTCGTTCATCAAAAGACAATGACGGAAAAATATGAAATTTGTTTTGAGATTAAAAATGTACTTCTCCCTGAACTTTTTGATGGTACAGTAAGGTGTCACGGGTAAGTCTACAAACAGAATAGCAGTCCATAGATATCTTTCAAGAACTATATGTTTTGAACAATGTGTTTTCTATTTTTTGGTGTATTGTTTACTGACTGCTTGATAGTGTATATGTGACCCGACATCACAAAACCAGTCGCACGGGTATATTTGTGGCAATAGCCAACAATACATTATATGGGTCAAAATTATCGATTTTTCTTTTATGCCAAAAATCATTAGGATTAATTAAGTAAAGATCATGTTCCATGAAGATATTTAGTAAATTTCCTGCCGTAAATATATAAAACATTTATTTTTGTGAGTGAATGCTGTACAATTGTGAACAAATGCACAAATTTAAAGGAGATTTTCTCAATGTTTTGATTTTTTTGCACCTTCAGATTCCAGATTTTAATAGTAGTATCTCGGCCAAATATTGTCCTATCCTAACAAACCACACATCAATGGAAAGCTTATTTATTCAGCTTTCAGATGATGTATAAATCTCAATGTCAAAAAATTGACCCATGTGACTGGTTTTGTGGTCCATGGTCACATATCATTTTGATCACTTTGTCTATGATTTGAGAGCAGTGTTTGATTTTGAACACAGGTAAAACTGTTTTGAGGCGAAAGTCAGAGGTTCTGTAAATAGTGCTTGAAGATGAGGTTTTGTGTCAGAAAAAGGAGCAAGGTTTCAGAAATTGTGTTTTAGCAATTGAGAAAAACTGTAATTTATGTTTTTTTTTAAATAGTTATTTCATATTAGTGAACTGCTATTTTATTTTTGTTATGTTATTTTGGTAATGAAAATGTTTTTTTGTTTTTTTTATGGTTTTAGTTTTAATTTTAGCTAACTATAACAACCCTGCCCCTAAAATATGAGAATATTTTTAGCAGAGTTACACTACCTTTACAAAGTTTGGGGTAACTTTTCATTCACCAATTATACATTAAATTGATCAAAAGTGCTATTTAACATATTTATAATATAACAAAAGATTTCTATAGAAAAAAACAAACAAATCTTCTAGACAGAAGATAAATGACAGGCTGGTCCATTCATACATATTTCACCAATCATGCACATGAGAAAAATCTACAGAGGGCCCTCAAGATCAATGTCTTGACTGTCTGGGGCCTTAACAAACCCAGGGAGCTTCAAACATCTGCTGAAAACCCAATATGCGTTAAATTCTGTTTGAAATGTTGCTTCTTGCATCTTTCAAAGACCCTGAGTCCATTCAGTAAATATTTACACTAACATCAAGACCACACGGATCATCTTGGATTTGAAGTTTGTAAAAATAAAGTTTAAAGATTCTGTAAAATGTAAAACAAAGAAACGTAAAATGAATTAGAAATATTTCAGGTAGTTTAGCCCAAGCACTGCTGTCATTAAAGCAAAAAGAAAATGTTTTTTTTTTTTTTTATTCAACTTTACCTCAAATTGTTATGCTAATGATAAAAAGTTGAGAAAAAAAGAAAAAAAAAAGCAAAATACTTCCTGCAGAAACTTCTAATTTCTCGCTCATTCTTGAGAGCAGTGTGATAATAGGCTCTAATAAGATGTGTGTGTGGTTCATGGCAGGTGTTGCTAATGCTTCCACCATTTCATTAATGTGATTATTTATTTACACACTTTCTGTCGTCCCAGAGTCCATCAGGACGCATTAGAGTGGCTTCTGAAGTCTTTAGCGATAACTGTGTGGCGTTCACCCAAAGAGAACATCACTTGCGCTAGCCTACAGCCACTAAAATATCCAGCTGTGCGGCATCTGTGAGTTATTTAAATTATGCATAACTCCATGGAGAAAGAGCCACTTGCAAAACATTACCTGATGTGAAGCAACATTCAATTTAAGACATCAAACTTAAGGCCTCAGGACTGGAAATAGAAGCATGCATGCGAAAGTGAAAATCTTGTGTTTCAAGTTTTTCATGGAGGCATTTGGCATAATGATTATTGTATGTGCGTGTCATGCATGTTAAAAGACTGCCCCCTAGTGGCACTGTATTTCTCAATCAGCAAAGCATAGAGAAATGGGAGCCAGTTAATGCATCACTCAAGCATGTCAATATCGGAGATCTCGAACTTAACGTTTAGACAACACAGACAGAATGATCAATTTAAAAAAATAATCATTGTTAATATCTCTGCATCTGCAGTTCTGGTTCACTATTGATCAGAGTCATGCACATCTGTGTATAGAGATCTTACATGGCATCTCTACTGCCATCTGTCACAAGTCCTCCGGTGACGGCAGAGAAATCTACTTCAAAACAACAACAGCAGATGCCACAAGATGCAAAACAAAATGTTCACACTTTTCTCTCACTAGTTGAATTTGTCCTCGAATGTCCAAGAATTTACATTAATTCAGCCATTTTTGCCATTTTCTTCCCCCTGAAAGTAATGAACTTTTTGCATCACACTGTCCATCACACATTCCATCACATCTAAAATTATGTATTGAACAGCGTACAGGTGGAAATTACATTTTAAACTTTTCTGGAATGAAATGCCCAATTTCTTTCCAACTCTAATTACATAGCTAGCATATTTAGGCATGCATACTAAAATACACACACACACACACATGCACGCACATACTATATTTTCACATTTTGGCAAAATTAGTGCTTGGTTGGAAATTATGCACAATAAAATGTTTTGTTCAGAAGTGCTTTACCATGAGTTTTGTTTATCGTCAAAGACACAACAGTTGTAATTTGTGTAAACATGAACAAAAATGTATTAATATAAATTAATTTATAATAATTAATTTATTTATATAAATTATATAATAAAAAAATTAGTAATGATTTATGATTGTTTTAATTTTTATTGAGACCGTAATAGCTTAAAAATATAATAATTAAAGTATTTTTCTAGGTTGAAAGTCTAGTGACAAGGGCAAAAAAAAAAAAACATTAAAAAAAATTATATATTAAAAAAAAAATCGAATCTAATAGTATATAAAAATAAATATCATATTTTTAAAACAATTAATAAAATAATTTTTATAAAGACAGCAGAGAGCCATGCTAATATTTCAAAGCCGTGTAAATCATTTCTGATATGTGTTAACTTATGAGGTTTCCATTCCCTTTTCAATTCTAAAATTCCCTGCTATTCCTAGGTTTTCAACGACTGTGAAAGTGCTAAAAACAAGACACTTTAAATTCTTTCCAGGCAATTGTGTTCCAATTTCTGAGCCTGTCACACTGATAACAAGTCACATAATAAACAGAGCAATTCCAAAAGGGTCCTCACACCATCGGCGCTCGGGCCCCAATTAGGGCTTACCTTCGAGACAGGTTGTATTACTGCTATTGAGTTCAAAATGAACAAGTGCCACCCTAAAAATACGCCCTACATTCAAAAACCTCTCCAAACGGTGCTGATTTTTCATGGCAAGCATGTCAGTGCTTCTGAAAACTGTCTGTCACCAGAGTGCATTGACAAGCCGTTTAGAGGGCGTGTGGTCTGTGGCCCCAGTTTTCGCTCGAGTGATTGATTGATGTCTCCACAGCGGGCAAGAGGATCCTAACGTGACATCTGCCTCAACACCCACTCACTGCTTTCATCTATTTATTGTTAAAGAAGAGGAGATGTCAAATCCTCTCTGTAAATACCAGACCCTTTCCCGTTGAAGCAAACCCTCTCAGAGTCAATCATCAGGAGCATCAATCACTTCCTGAAATGGTTACAATGTCATCGCTAACCTAGCTTCTGTAGTGATGATGCTTTTTTTTAAGTTTCCACCTTATTTTTCAGGTAAGAGTGGAAGTGGCCATTTGTAAATTGAATGTGTCTGGCTTCCGGTGTCATCCGCTTTCAGTTATTTTTAGCTGTACAAAAAAGCGTGTTTTGCTGCTTAATATTGCAAACTCGTATTTCTTACCCTATAATTTTAATGTATTGTCGTAATTATAGACACATTGGTTTGTAGCGCAAATAGTTTTACCATTTACAGCATTTTGTCTTGTTATTTCCCTATAGCGGCTAATGAATCGGAAGTCTCGAACATTCACACAAAATAGCTTAAGGAGAATATAGGAGAAGCCTGCTGTTGAAAAATTAACTGGAGAAAATGTAACGTCATCCAAGATATTCATGTATTTCTTTCTTCAGTCTAAAATAAATAAGGTTTTTGAGGAAAACAATCCAGGATTTTTCTCCATATAGTGGACTTCAACAGGAACCAATGGTTTGAAGGTCCAAATTTCAGTTTCAGTGCAGCTTCAAAGGGGTCTACATGATCCCAGCCGAGGAATAAGGGTCTTATCTAGCAAAACAATAGGTCATTTTTAAAAACAAAACCCCAAAAAAATTTTAACCACAAATGCTCGTCTTGCACTAGCTGTGATGCGCCACACATTACACAATCACGTTGAAAGGTCATGCGTTACCCACCTAGTGTTTACAAAGTGAAAGTGCAGACTAAGTCAAATGCCCTTTAAAAAAATAAAGTAAAAAAAAAAATAAAAAAATAAAAGGTAAAACAACGATGTCGGACGATTTTGAATTTGGAGGAGAAAATGAGATGGAGTTTTTCGCCCTACCCTACATTTTCCGACTACGTCAGGTTACCTAAGAGGCAATGTAGAGAAAGAATTCTCTGATAACCGAGGCACTCCTTGATTAAAATGTCTTTATTACAAAAATGACATGTCCTAACTGGACAACTTTAAAATGCCCACGCGTAGCGGCATGGAGCCTTCTTCAGGGCATAGTGAAGCAGATAGAAAACTGATTTTTGTAATAGACATTTTAATCAATGAGTGCCTCGGTTATCAGAGAATTCTTTCTCTACATTGCCTCTTAGATGTTCTACCTTGGACCGAAGAGCACCCAAATTAAACTCAAAAGGAATTGAGCACGCCATTTATCTTGAATCTACGTCAGGTTACCGCCTGACCTTTCCAACGATATTACGTAATGCGTGAAGTCGTGGACGTGCAAGACAAGCATTTGTGGTTAAAAAGTATATAAATGTTTATTTTTTTAGAAAATCATAAGACCCTTATTCCTCGGCTGCAATGAAACTGCAATTTGGACCTTCAAACCATTGGTTCCTGTTGAAGTCCCCTATATGGAGAAAAATCCTGGAATGTTTTCCTCAAAAGCCTTAATTTCTTTTCGACTGAAGAAAGAAAGACATGAATATCTTGAATGATGTGGGGGTGAGTAAATTATCAGGAAATTTTAATTCTGAAGTGATCCTTTAATGCATGTGACTGGCCGAGGTCACTTCCTTTGGTCATGGAGGTTTTTAAAAGAAGCACTACATAGTTAAATGGGACATTAGTCACATGTCCTGGGGTCTCATTTATAAAACTGTGCGTAGGAACCTTACTAAAAGTGTACGTGTGCCCGAAAGCCAAAAATGGCGTACGCAAAAAAAAATTCAGACTTTTAAAACCGTTCGTACGCTAGAACCTGCGCAGAATTCACTTTATAAATCCCAGTCAGTGGAAGATTGTGCGCACATGCGTCTCCTCCCCAAAATAACCATATATGGAGCTTACAACGCCTAGTTTTACTATGCAGATCCTCATCTGCATATGATTATTCAAGACACATTACATTAATAAAAATCAAGTAGTTGCCTATCCTTGCCTTGTTTTTGAATACATAAATCAAATAGTGTAAAATACATTTCAGAGAAAGTTTTTCTCAATCTTTTCCACTGGCCGAATTGTATTTTTAATTGATTTATATTTTTAATGGAAACAGATAGGCCTTGGGCATTATTTGCACGAAACTATTTTCTCAGACAATCTGGTATTATCATGATAAGCAATTATCTCTGTGGTTAAAACATTAAAGCACGCCAGAGGAAACGTGTTCAAAAACATCGCATCCACAACAAATATTTCTATTGATTGAATATAAAAATGTTGTAACTTCTCAGTAATAATTTCATGTTTAAGTGTTTAACTCCATTAATTTGAATGGCATATTTAATCTAAATGTTTATATCAGAAGTAAAACATAGTTTAAATCATTATTTTATTTATTTAAACTGTTATTTGCGTCAGTTTCACAAAACGGCTCAACGCACTCGCTGGCGCGGACATTTAAGAAGGGATGGATATTTGCTTCAAGACAGGCTTGGTGAGTGAAATTATATTTGTATTATCTTTCTGTATATGTTTAATTTTCTTTAGATTTTCTGTCTAAAAGTGACCAAAAAGACACTTAACTCCAGCTCACCATCTGTGTCGCCAATTCCCTTTGTCTCCAGAATGTGCGTACGCATGGCTCAAAGTTTGCTTAAAGGTGCGCACAAGTTTGTTTTTTATAGATCACAACCTTTGCGTGGGAACTGGCGTACGTACGTTTCCAGCCCCGTTTTGTGCGTACGCACGCTTTATAAATGAGACCCCTGGGCTGTAATTATGTATGCAGGCTTGTGTATATGAGTGTTTTGCTTTGGTACCTGAATCAATGCGCGCTTGTCTGCGGGCGGCACATTCCTCGATGCGCAGTTTGGGAATTCCCTCGGCCACAGCACGAGCCATACCTCCCATGTCCTCAATCTCAGTGATGAACTAAACAAGACACAACGAGAACAGAATTCATGTAAACGTACACAATCACATAGATTGCTAGACCTTAAGCAACAAATCGGAGTGTTTAAAATTACTACTTATTTTCATAAACCTAAGAATTATTTTTACGACAGATAACTGATATGGCCGTCAATTAATTATTATTTGTATTATTATTATTAATATGCATTAAATAAAAATGTAGTAATTATGATAATTTGAAATTATGCAGTAATAATAGTACTACTACTACTACTAATAATAATAATATTCATACAATCAATACAATTTAACACACTTATTAAATTAATAAAATGTATGAAGCCAAGTCAAATGACATTTATTTATACAGTATAGCGCTTTATACAATACAGACTGTTTTAAAATTTATGTTAATTTAATTTGTAAATTAGATTTTACAAATTAAATTTTAGCAGTAAAAGTTCTACATCAGCTCTACTTCATATACAATTAATTTTAACAAGACAATAAAACAGATTAATACATTTTTATTTCTATCGTCACTTTAATTAAATATTTATTATTTTATTACCATATTTAAAATGCATTACGTAACATTTAAATGTACAATAATAATAATTGATATTTGCCATTTAAGTCAACACATTTATTATTTATTTTAAACATGATTATTAATTTCAGTAATGATAATATTACTATTATAACAGTATAGATTTATAATACTGGCTATATCGTGTCAGTTATTAGCCATAACATCAAAATAAGTATCAGCCAAAATGAGGGGGAAAAACCATTAACACAGATTATAATTAAATACATTTGTCACCACTGATTATAATTCATGATGCATAACATTAGAGATCCACACATTTTATCAAGGCAATATAAAGCAAGTTTATATTATATCAAGGTTTATAATGTGGTACGAACCGTGAGCGCTGAGTTGTACACATCATTGGTGAGGGCCTCCATCATGTAGGACCCACCCCAGGGGTCAGCCACCTTCGGGATGCCCGACTCCTCCTGGATGATGATCTGTGTATTGCGGGCGATGCGTGCGCTCTTGACCGTGGGCAGACCCAGAGCCTCGTCAAAAGAGTTAGTGTGCAGAGACTGTGTGCCGCCAAATATTGCAGCCATGGCCTCGATTACGGTGCGGACCACATTGTTGTAAGGGTCCTGGAGGACAGATGGGGTACATTTAATCATGAGACCCGTCACAACATCACTAGAGGTCGACAGATTCATCGGTTTTGCCGATATATCGGTGCCGATAGTTGATTGGTGGAACTATCGATATCTGCAAAAATCAACACCGATAGTTTTTCCGGGTTGCACATTTAGATTTATTTCATTTAGCACATTTCAGTTCAGCACTATTTTACTTGGAGTGTTATGTTTGTTTTTAATCCAGTATTCTTTTTTTTTTTTTAATATTGGTTGAATAATCGGTTATCGACATGTACGGTCAAACCTAAATATCGGTAAAATCCACTATCGGTCGACCTCTAAACATAACTTATGCTAAAAATATGGCTGGATTTTGGACCAATGATATTTCCCCCGGGGACGTCACTAGTGACTACCCAGCATGACATCACAGAAATTGAAGAAATGTCACATACTGCCCGTCAAAGATGCGAGTTAACACTGTTACGCTTTACTGCACCACCACGGCTTATTTAACAAGCTATTGTCCATCATCTTTCAAAGAGCAAGAGAAACAGCTGTGAAATCACCAGCTGTGAGTGTGAACGAGTCAGCGGTCACAGTACCTGCTCAGTGAGGGACCATCCAGATGTCTGACAGTGAGTTCTCAGCAGGAGGGATTTGGAGTTCTTGGGTTGGAACTTCTCTTTGATGAGTGTCGCCCACAGACGGCGTGCGGCCCTCAGCTTCGCTATTTCCATATAAAAATTCATGCCGATGCCCCAGAAGAATGACAGTCTAAAAAGAGATCGCGCACAGTAAATCACAGTACTGTATATAAAACCTTTAGAAAACTCAACATGTGATCAGCTAAAGACAAAAAAGAAGGAAAACCTGACCACGCCCCCAATGTAGTTATATGATTACATCACAACCGTAGATATCTGATGAGCCACATCACTTTGCTCCCACCACCATGCATTTTCAAAATTCATATAAAGTTACCGGGGAACTGGTGAGTAACACTGTTTCAACACAGATTTCTACTCGCATGTGGCGCTTTGAACACTGGCTAACATGTTAATAGTGTCCGCAGATGGCGCCACGAAACGTAACAGTCACAGATTTAAGCAATTAAATCTGATATATAAATACAGAAAAATCACATCACTGTGTGCTTTTCTTTACTATTATTATTATTATATCATTATCATCATCTTTATGATCTATGTAATTATTAATTAATATGCATTAAATAAAATGTATAGTAACTGAATTAATTAGAAATAATGTATTCATATATAGTAGTAGCAATAATAACAACAATTATACAATACATTTTATGTATTTTATCAATTTATAAAATGTATCAATTGAAATTGTATTAAAGAAACAGATGGATTAATTATATGCATTTCTAATACTATTCATATTATGATTAATACTGTTAATAATAATAGTGGTAGTAGTTATAATAATGTATTTTATTATCAATATGATTATGATTTTTATAATATGTATTGTGTAATATATAATTTAACATGTTTAATAATAATCCTACTACTACTAATAATAATGTGTATACAATCAATACAGTTTAATACATTTCATTAATAATTAATTACATTTCATTACTAAATAAAAATGTATTAATTCAAGTTTGTATTAATGACAAAATTAAATAATCATAAAATTGATTTTTTATTATTATCATTATGTATCAGTTATTTTATTATCATTATTATTACCATTATTGTTTAATAAGCATTGTGTATAATATTATTTAACATGTTTTTATTATTTTATATTATTATAATTAAAATAAATTCATGTTAAATAATATATTACACAATAATAATAATAATAATATAATATAAGAAATACTAATAATATAGAATTGTAGAATTGTAGAGAGATGAATGGAAATGTCACTGAATGTCAGAGTTAACCTGGGAGCGAACTCATCGATGGTGAGTCCAGCCTTCAGTCCGGTCCTGCAGTATTCCAGTCCATTGGCAATGGTGTAAGCCAACTCCAGGATGGCATCCGCGCCAGCTTCCTGTATGTGGTATCCACTGATGGAAATAGAATTAAACTTGGGCATATTCTGTAAGAAGACAATTCAATGTGTTACACGGAGTCGAGATTCAACAAAGACAGTCAAAACTACGAGGGTGTGAAAAGCACATATGCAAGGATCACAAAATATCAAAGTGTCAGAAAAAAAAAAATCACAATTCAATATGTAAATATAACAAAGGCAACATCACTATCATATGCTGAACATTCTATCAATACAAGTCAACAAAACAAAACAGATTAATAAATTATTTCTATCATCACTTTAAATATTTATTATTTTATTACCATATTTAAAATGCATTACGTAACATTTAAATGTACAATAATAATAATAATTGATATTTGCCATTTCAGTCAACACATGTATTATTTATTTAAAATATGATTATTAATTTTAGTAATGATAATATTACTATTATAACAGTATAGATTTATAATACTGGCTATATCGTGTCAGTTACATGTCCGTGAATCTTAATCTTCTTAAAGGTATGTTTATAAAAAAGTAGTTTTTAAAGTTCATAGACAAAAAAGAAGCAATTATAGAAGTTGTGTAGAAGGAAGAAATTTAAAAAGAATACGTCTAAGTGAGAGAAAGAATGACATTTATATGTCATGTCACGCAAGCTGTACCTTTGAAGTGTAAGCGAAGATATCGGCGATGGCGTGCATCGACGGCTCTGGAGGGAAGATGTAGGTGTTTCGCACCATGAACTCTTTGAGAATGTCGTTCTGGATCGTGCCGGTCAGTTTCTCCTTGGGCACACCTTGCTCTTCTCCGGTCACGATGAACATGGCTAAAACGGGAATGACGGCTCCGTTCATCGTCATGGATACCGACATCTTCTCCAGCGGGATGCCGTCAAACAGCAGCTTGGTGTCCTCTACGGTGTCGATAGCTACACCTGCCATTCCCACATCCCCATGAACTCTGGGATTGTCCGAGTCGTAACCTCTGTGTGTCGCAAGGTCAAAGGCCACAGAGAGGCCCTGCTGGCCCGCTGAAAAGGGAATTTATATGACTTTTAGCTTTTTTTTGGTCACCTGAACCCCTTTTAACTTAAAATATTTATTTTAAGACCCTCTAAGATTTTAAGTTAAAGGGATAGTTCACCCCAAAACAAAAATCCTGTCATCATTTACTCACTCTCATGTCGTTCCAAACCCACAAAACTTTCGTTCATCTTCAGAACACAAATGAAGATAGTACGGCTGAGCTTCTGTTTACCATAATTGAGTGCTCTGTGTTCTCTGATTGATGTTTATATGTGAATAAAAGCCTAAATTCAATCTGTTCATCATATAAAGCAATCGAGTCTCTTCAGAAGACTTGGATTAAACCGCCTGATTCATATGTTTTTTTTTTACAGTCTCTTTATGAATGTTTTGAAGCATCAGAGCTTTGGGAGAATAGACTATCAATGGAGAGACAGAAATCTCTCAGATTTCATTAAAAAAATCTTCATTTGTGTTTCAAAGATGAACAAAAGGCCTTGCAACAACAGGAGGGTGAGAAATTTATGACAGAATTTTCATTTCTGGGTTAAATATACCTTTTTAAATTTTGTTAAATTTGTTAAAAATTATTTTTTTAAATAATTCAACAACACATTTACAGTTCTCTGTCAGTTAATGATCACATGAAATGCAGATAAACAAACAAAATATTTATACAATATTTATATAATACACATCAAATATTTTTATATACTATTTTAATTTGATTGTGATATTTTATATTATTTATTTGAATAATTTAATGAATATATTTAACTCAAATTTTCATGTGAGTGAACTGGTATATTTTTAATATTGTGATTTCATACCTTTAAGATTGTCTCTGTAAAACTTGTTGCTTTCCTCTACAGTGCTGAAGCCAGCATATTGCCTGATGGTCCAGGGTCTGTAGGTGTACATGGTGGGGTACGGCCCTCGGGTGAACGGGAAGACTCCGGGCAGCTCATCTTCCACCGCGGCCGTGTCCGTCTGAGTGTATACGGGTTTAATGGAGAGGCCCTCAGGGGTCTTCCAGATCAGATCCTCTGGGTTTTTCCCTTTCAGCTGCTTCTTGGCCAGGGCAGCCCAGCCCTCGTGGATCTTCACTTCATCTCGGTGTGGGGTGGCCGTACGGAACTGTCTGGGGTGGCGCTGGAGGTCAAAGGTCGAGGATACAGACGCTCCCAGCAGTCGTCTGGCTGTCAAAGACAGGCATGCCTTCCGTGCGGTCAACATGTTGTATGCATTGGGTATATGAGAGCGAGTTTAGTTACTCAAGGGTATCTAATAAAAAAGAAATAAAAAGAAACAGGCTTTCACTTCAAACAAAAAATTATTATGTTTTATTATGTGTGTGTGTGTGTGTGTCTGTATGTGTGTGTAAATAAGTATATGGTGATTAGCATTCAGTCTTTGATACTGGATCCTGAAAGTCACCCACACAATACGACTGTTATGACTAAAAATACCTGGCAAAGCCTCCACTAGCAAACATGTCATCAAACAGTACCTTTTATATTATAGCAATTCTATTACATTACATTTCTATTACCATTAAACAAAATATATTAGCAAATGTCACATTTAAAGCCGTTTACATCACGGATCATCAGCCACTTTCACTATTATCCATTAAAGTTTGCAAACTTACAGGCCTGTTTAGATTATCCCGTTTGGAGCCTTTGCATACAAACAATAATTGATCATTTAGGACCGACGAAATAACACTTAAATGCAAGCGGTGACATTATAATGTTGTAAAACAGAATATTTAAGAGCAAACCAAAAGCTATTTCTGACCTTGCGTTCTTCTATTTACCAGACACTGATGATGACACGCTGACAGGCGTATTGCGCTCCAGCCAATCACATTTAACAACAAACCAGATTCAGCCAATCAGCATTATCTCTGACCCGGATGTGCACTGTATAACTCCACGGATGATATTGAGGCTTTGAATCAAAGGTTCCGTTTAGTGTTTTTTAAAAAATATTAGATGTTTTTGTGGATAAGACCCACCAAAATTACAGTTATAGTTATAGTATAGCTTGTGTAGTATAGTTTAGTTTTGTATAGTGAGATACGTCACCGTCTCGCCGATTATTATTTTGACGGCCTTACAATCGTTACATAGATATAAATACGTAAACCACAATTGATTGCTTCAGAAACGTCGGTGCGCCCGCCATCTTGGAACGGTCATCATGTCGTGTTAAGCTGACGCCTTCGTCTAGCTGTATTGTTAGTTAGTTTAGCAAAATCATCTGCTGTAGATATTCACACTATATGTCTAACTGCGGTTGCAGACGCACAGTCAACTTGTGTTTTTTTACCGTTCCAATATGGCAGTCCAATGGAATATCATGCAATCGTTATGTCACCTTAATTCCAGCAGGTGGTGACATATGCCAAGTTATATATAAATATACGCTGCAGGTTTGCACACAATTATTTGTCATTATTACAATTCATAACGACTGATAATTTTGCTAAATATTGAATCTCTTTCAGCCAATTTAATTTGTATTTTATTAAAGAAGAATATTAGCTTGAAAAATGAATGTTTAATGTAAAATGTAATGTCTCGCTTCCAAGTTATGAAACACCAAATATTCTTATCTCCTGCACTCTCTTATCTTATACACAGTAGCAGAACAGATAATAATGCAGCATCATTACACTGTTCCAAGAGTTCAAATGTCTTTATTAAGAGCAAGTTGATAAAACGTTCATTGAAGCCAAAGCACTCCATCGTACATATTCAGTTTGTTCCACGAATGAGACTTACAGCAAATATTTATAAGGGATGGATTTATATATAAAATATATAGTAAATACAGTAACATTAACCTTATATCACATGCATTCAGCAGGATATACTTTTATCAAAAGTGGCAATGCAGACAGTGGTTGTTAATGCCCCACGGAATACAGAATTATAACCCATTATATCCTTCTGTAGAATACTGACCCTACTAAATTCAGTAAGGCGGTGGATTCAGTCTGGTACAAATTAAAATACTGATTTAATGATTCTATTGTATTCACATATCTTCAGGAAAATGTAGTATGAAAAAAAAAAAAAAACTGCATGTAGCAAAATGAAAACGAGATGCCAAAATAGTAAGTAGAATGAGTAGAAAAGATTTAAAGTAACTAAACAGTGTGTCTACATATTGCATTTGTTGGCAAACAAACACAAAAGATGATGTCTAGAGTGTTTAGATGATGAAGGTTTTGTTGGTGGGGCGGGGACTAGTGTTTCTCCTTCTCCGTTTGAGGACTTCAGCCCTGTAGCAGCTAGGGGTTTACTCCAGTTTCAGCAGCTCCACATCAAATACAAGGGTGGCGTTGGGAGGAATGACACCAGGGTGTCCTGTGGCCCCGTAAGCCATATCTGGGGTGCAGGTGATCTTCGCCCGCTGACCCAAACTCATCTGAAATAAGGTAGAAATATTATAGAGCAAGTATACTCCAAAGAAAGATTAGCTCCGGAGTACATGCAGCACATCATCAGACTCGAATACCTGTGCAACTCCTTCCTCCCAGCCCTTGATGACTTCCTGTCGGCCAATCTTGAATTTGAAGGGCTTGTTTCTGTCTCGTGACGAGTCAAACTTCTTTCCGTTCTGCAGCATCCCTGCAATTTAATAGCATACAATTTAAATACACAATTATCATTTTTTTCTTTTCTGAAGAACAAAAGAGAAACACTCAGTTCAGAGTGTTCTGGGTGGTTCCCTAAAAACGTTTACTGTTCATAACGCAAAAATCTAATCCTAAGATTAAGGAGAAAATGCTGCCACATCTAAACAGACAAGCAGCTGATGAAGAAACAAGCACGATTGCAGTTCCCAGGCTCACAGGAGACAGTAATTGCAGCCTTGGACCAAGAGCTCAACAGATACCATCAGCACAACATCCTCAAGCGTCCATTTAACTGCAGATTCAAACTGTGCAACATGGTGGAAAAAAACTGACAGCCCAACACTGGTCCCAAAACAACAGCTGGTGAAACAGACAGTCCACATCAACCATCCGCCACCTGTGGAGTGCCCACACAAACAGATCCAATAATCCCAGCTGTTTGTACTGATGTCATACCCAGTAATACCCAGTGACAACTAGATTTTTTGACATTTTCTCAAGCAACTTTTGCACAGGCCGTGAAGCTATGGGGTTCTAGGGGGTAGTTAGGGTGTTGCTAGAGTCTTTAGAGTTTTTAGAGTATTTCTAGGGTGTTCTGGATGTTTCTAAGATGTTGCTAGGGTCTTCTGGGTTTTTTTAGAGTATTGCTAGGGTGTTCTGGATGTTTCTTGGGTGTTGCTAGGGTCTTCTGGGTGGTTTTAGAGTATTGCTAGGGTGTTCTGGATGTTTCTAGGGTGTTGCTAATGTGTTCTAGATAGTTGTTAGGGTGTTGCTAGGGTGCTCTTGCTGGTTGTTATGGTATTGCTAGAGTCTTCTGGGTGGTTTTAGAGTATTGTTAGGGTGTTCTGGATGTTTCTAGGGTGTTGCTAGGTTCTGGGTGTTTTTAGGTGGTTGCTAATGTGTTCTGGGTAGTTGTTAGGGTGTTGCTTGGGTGCTCTTGGTGGTTGTTAGGGTGTTGCTACTAGAGTGTTCTGGATGTTTTAGAGTATTGCTAGTGTGTTCTGAATGTTTCTGTGGTGTTGCTAGGGTCTTCTGTGTGGTTTTTAGGGTGTTGCTAGGGTGTTCTTGGTGGTTGTTATTGTTAGGGTGTTGCTAGGGTGTTCTGCATGTTTTTAGGGTGCTGCTAGGGTATTCTGGGTGGTTTTTAGAGTGTTGCTAGGGTGTTCTTGGTGGTTGTTATTGTTAGGGTGTTGCTAGGGTGTTCTGCATGTTTTTAGGGTGCTGCTAGGGTATTCTGGGTGGTTTTTAGGTGTTGCTAGGTGGCTGTTAGTGTGTTCTGGTTGGTTGTTAGGATGTCGCTAGGTGGCTGCTAGGGTGGTCTGGATGTTTTTAGGGTGTACTGGGTGGCCCCAGAAGTCTGTGTGATATTCTGGTCTCCAGACATGCCTTAAGTTTCTATTTAAATGTAAGTCTATAGATTTTTTTTCCTTTACATTTCCTTTTGTGCCATGTAAGAATCCAAAAGTGAATCCTTTAGAAAATAAGAGAAAATTTGTAATAAAGAGGTCGATGCTAAATTAATTTCTCTTTAGTAAACTCCTTCAGGATGTCTTCTTCAGGCTTTAAAATCAGGCATGGTCCACTAACACACAGCTGACCCATCAGAGGGAGCACTTCTGTGCTTATCAGAATCTCCTGTGGAATCTGAGCTCTTGTGATCTAAATGAACAAAAAGAATGAAATAAGAAACACTGGCCTAATTCAACAGATTATTCAGCCGGCCACCCAAGTAGGTCACCTTTTGCCTCCGTCTATATCAAAGGAAGAAAAAGAGAAATAGAGAGGAAGACGCACACAGAAACACTCTGGTCCTCCATTATTATAGTCTAAGCATGCATATAAGAATAGGTCTTTAGTCATAAAGGCCAAATGTAAAATAAAGCGTAATAAAAGATTGTAATATTTAGCAACAAAAGCTACCTAGTTCTGTCAGATGTACAGTACTTAAATAAGAATTGCAAAAAAATAACAAATAAATAATGCCATTCTAAATATCTCCTATTTATACATTTATATTTTAACTGGGGTGTCAATCAAAATTTAAATCAAATTGAAAATAATCTTTAACTAAAACTTTAATTATGAATTAATTATACGATTAAAAAAATAAAAAATATATTTCACCTTTAATAAATATCACCTTTAATTGATATTTTTTTATTAATCAGCAAATTACCATATTAAATTGACTTCACCAATTTAAAAAAAAAAAATACCTTAATAAAAAAATCCAAACCTATACCTATTATAATAAATCCAAACCTAAATCTAATCTAAATCTTAAAATAAAATTATTAAAATATATTATGTCAAATAATATAATATTTAATATATTTCATATGAAATATTAAATTTTTTCAAACAATATTTCACAAACAATAAGACTTTATTGGCAATAATAAGGCTGATTATTATAGAACATTAATATGGTTACAAACGTGCTACTTTAAAAATTCTTAATTTTCCAAATGTTCCAAGTGTTTCCCCCCTTTTTTAACAGCGAAAAATAAACACTATAACATGGGGAGTCTGTCTGACACACCATTATTCAGCATTCATTTCAGTTTGATCCATGCTGAGGGAGATATAAAGGTTCCTTCTGCTGAGAGATGGTTCTCTTACAGTACAGTAAAGTATTAGCTTTCACTCCCCCTTGAATTTCACTGGGACTTCCAGGAAGCTCTCTGCGCCAAGATATCTGCAGAGTGGGCTCCATTCCAGAACCAGACAGTATATTATAACAGAAACTTGTTCTACTACAAGGACGAACTAAAACATATTTATGAATGAACTTAACTGACTGAAGTTATCCAGCGTTGCTCTATCAAACCTTTGGAAATTTTATCAGTCTGTACAATTACCATTTATAAACGTGATTTTTACATTTTCAGAATGTGAATAGTGCTTGCCCGAGCACAAGTTTTTAGCATGTTGTTAAATTGTTCCTAGGGTGTACTGTTATAATTGTCCATCAATTTAAAAATACTCCAAAAACAAATATAAGTATAAATCAAGTCATGTTTTTTTGTATATATACTATATACAGTAGTGGCCAAAAGCCTAGGACATCTTGACCTGGAGCATATTGCGTAGTTTTGCTTGGAGACAATTGTTTTATTTGTGAGAACGCAATGAAGAATTTTTGAATTGAATTAATTTTTTTTAATGGAATATCCCAGCATATATTATAAATTATTTATCCATGCATATTTTATAAAAAATGAATGTGCCTCGTAAACTTTAATCAGAAGAACTTCCCCTCCCTCCTGCAGCAACGTCTCTTCTCTTCTCTGATGATGTGTTTAGCGGCATGAGGGCGGGGCAACCTGTCACTCATGAGATCGACCAATAGCAAACCACAACCATCCATTCAATTCCCCATGGACAAAATCAAGTTCCACCCAACATTTTTTCTCTTTCAAAAAGCCGTTTCACTTGGATATGTCACAATAGAAAAGAAAAAAAACATTGCATCTAACACAGAACATGTGTTAAATGTTCAAACACCAAGGACCATGTTGGAAATAAGTGTTCACACTATAACATGCTATCCTTTTGGATTATGTTGTCTGTCAAATCCAAAATAAATCAGATCAAATCGCAACCCCTAAAGTCAATCTTGGATCCTGAACGTGTGCGTGAGAGATCGGTGGGAAAGAGTGTGAAGGCGGAGGCCAGGATGGTTATTTTTACCTCAGCTTACAGTATCTGTCTACCCGAGCTGGCAGTCGGTTTCTCTCAGTCAGCGTCAAATGTAATCAGATGCACACGCTACCTGAATGCACCTGCCTCTTATAGATTTGTTGGCACATTTCAACTCAAAAACATGTCAGCAGAAAACCACGTGGCATGGCAAACTCATGGGTTCATGTATCATCAAACAAGAGTATTCCGGCGGAAACATCAGATGCAGAGAGAAAGCTAAAACAGTGCTTTCAGATGGTGCTGGATGATGATTAAGTCAAACAATACTTGGTATTTCAATAAAATGATGGTGTTAATAAATATTGATGTTAATAAATATTAATGCTCCTATTTTAATCCTTAGCTGTTGATATTAAAAATGCAGCTGACTTCTGATAAATTATCTCAACATCAAAAAACAGCACATATAAGACATCACTTTTTAGTGCCAAGTCTATATTTATTTGATCAAAAATACAGTAAAAACAGTGAAATTGTGAAATATTACTAATTAAAAGAACTGTTTTCTCTGTGACGCAAAGCTGTATTTTCAGTATTATTACTCCAGTCTTCAGTGTCACATGATCCTTCAGAAATCATTCTGATTTGATGCTCAAGAAACATGACTGTTATAATACATTTTTAAAGCATGTTTTTGTGGAAACCATGATACGTTTTTTAAGGATTCTTTAATATTTTAATTTAAATCGATTTTTTCTGTCTTTTTCAAGTCTTTAATGCCAGTTTTGATCAATTTAATGCATCTTTGCTGAATAAAAGTATTAATTTCTTTCAAAGAAGAAAATCTTACTGACGTTTAAAAGGTGTCGGTCTTCATTTTGTCCAATAATCTCCACACTAACTCAGTCTCATATTACAGGCTGCTGAGTGGTGACCTGTACAACTCATTCCCAGAACTTGAAACCCTGGCTGCATCCCAATTTCCAGACTATCCATACTATACAGAATGCCAGAATATGCCAGCATGTAGAATCATAGTTTAGTTGGAAAAAGGAAAGCCAAATGTGCCCGGATGGTATAATATTTCCAGATGGGATTCAAAGCCTATTTTTCAAATATGATTACTATACAAGCTCTTGCACTATGGATGAAAAACAATTTGCTGCGGATAAGACCAAAAACATTTATTGTACAAACAAAGAGCAGCTTGGACAATAAAACATCTGCAAAACATCTTTGTGATCCATGCAATAAAGTAGGTTTTCAGTGCTGGGTATTTCTTACAAATTGTAATTCATTACATGATGAAAATTGTAGTTACTAACGTAATCTATTACATTGCATTTTAGGTAATATGATCGGACTACATTGCATTTTATCCGACAGATTTGAATGGGATAATCTTGTTTTTAAATGATATAAAAATACAAAGAGAAAAAAATGATGTTGAAAATTTGTCATCAACAAAATGAAGTGTATGAAACGTTACATTATGTGTAGTAGGTAAGAATAACTGCAGAGACCATTTTTGTATCGGGGTCAATTATTCCTTTAAAAAAGGTAAAAGCATTGAACTGTGGCTCGAACATAAGGAAGTATGTTCTAAAATCTAAAGAATGGAATATACCCATAATAATTGCACATGACATCACTACTTTACTGCCTCTGAATGCCTGGGAACTGGACACCTATAGTGGGTTTCTCTTTATTACCATTACAGTGCTCTCCTATAGCCACCACCAATCACATGGGTGTCTCTTCAGAACATATTTATACATCGTGTTGCCATTGTTATTAATAGAGCCGCCAGTCACGAGAGATCTGATGGCTTCCTGTGCTCTAATAATAAACCCCAGGAGACCCAGCGGGACTGGGCTAATTGATTTGTTCTGCCCGCCTGGGTCAGAGAATAGTAGGTGTGCAACGGGGTGGGGGTCTCTGCTAATTCAGGCATGAGCCCATAATAAAATCCATCCCGTTTCACTTGGCCATGACTGCTGATAATAAACAACCTGTCCAGATAACATGGAATGTTCTTAGAATGTTCTCAGCAAGGTTCTCTCAAAGTTGTGAACAAACGTTTTTCCAGTAACATTAATAGAACTTTTGTTCAAAGTTATTCAGTTTTTAAGAGACCATTCAGAATTAACATCCCCATAATGTTTGCAAAATTATAAAATGGAATGTTCCCTACTTCCCTTCCATTTACACCCATATAACCAAGGGGAAAAAATGTTTTTAAAAAACTGATGTTTTCAACATGGATAATAGAAATGTTTCTTGAGCAGCAAATCATCATATTAGAATGATTTCTGAAGGATCATGTGACACTGAAGACTGGAGTAATGATGATGAAAAATGAAAATATGAAAAATGCCATGACTATGCTATAAATGCTGAAAATTCATTTTTTCACGAGTTTGCACGGGCCGTACGCTCTTCTGCATGGTCAAAACAGGAGCCGTGTGCTTTCATGTTCTGTTTTGTCTTGTGTTTTCTTTCATGTCATGTTTTGTGTGAACACGAGGCTTATGAGTGTTCTCATTACTAACTAGCTGTGTGTTCCTGTTCTTGTTCTGTTTGAGCACATGGCTTGTGTTGTGATTGTGTTCATTGGCCACATTTTTTTCATGTTTGGTGTGAGCACATGGCTTGTCATGTTTGTTTCTTTGGCCATTTTCTCTCCTGTCTATTGTCTTAACCCCATCTTTGTTATCCGATTATTGGTTCATTTGCCCCACCTGTTCTCCCTCATTACCTGCCTTGTTTGCTTGCTATTTGTGACTCTGGACCACAAAACCAGTCACATGGGTCAGTTTTTTTTTATTGAGATTTATACATCTGAAAGCTGAATAAATAAGCTTTCCATTGATGTGTGGTTTGTTAGGATAGGACAATATTTGGAAAAATATTCCAAAATCTGGAATCTGAGGGTGCAAAAAAATCAAAACATTGAGAAAATCACCTTTAAAGTTGTCAATTTATGTTCGCGATTGTGCAGCACAAAAATAAATGTTTTATATATTTACGGTAGGAAATTTACTAAATATCTTCATGGAACATGATCTTTACTTAATATCCTAATGATTTTTGGCCTAAAAGAAAAATGGATAATTTTGACCCATACAATGTATTGTTGGCTATTGCCACAAATATACCCGTGCAACTTGTGACTGGTTTTGTGATCCAGGGTCACATTTATTCTGCTTGTGTTTGTTGTCTTAGGCCTGGGACACACTAGACGATTTTCACGTCTTAACCAATTTTAAAATTGTGGGAGACCACAGACATAAGGGCAGTTTCAACCGATTTTTAGCATTTTAATCATTCGAATACACAAACTCTGAGATTCGTCCGGACCACGAGACCGCACACCTATCGACTGTAGTAACATTTTCACAGTGAGAGAAGATCTCAAGGAGACTCGCGAGATCAAACGTGACTTGAGAAGAAAAAAAAAATAGAGGACGATCAACGTCGTCAGCTGGTTCTCCTGGTGTGAGTTTTGTAAGAAAAACAAAGGAGAATAAAAGAATAGGGGTGATCTTCTTTCTCAATACTCCAGTTTCGTGGCATGTTTGTGGCTGCCAAGTTTAGAAGCACGCAATATTCGGTTGGTGAAGCTTGCTCACTCTCATTGGCTATCGCAGGTATTACGTAAAAAAAAAATTGGGCAAAGTCGCTTGCGACTAGCAATATCGAGTTAGATATTGCCTCGATACCATCGAGTATCAAAAAATCTCTTGTTGTTCGATACCTAAGAAGTGAGCCAATATAAGCATGCAGCATGATTGGCTGTGGCGAGACATCAAGGAAAAACACTAGTTTACGCCGGTTACGACCAGAACTCATACGTAGTGAGTAAGCGTCCCAAACCCCCATAGATGTTAAAGATGTGGAAAAGATCAAAAGTGTGGCTACATTTCACCAGGCTCGATGCCAACAGTGCACAATGCAATATTGGCATTAAGATAATTGCTGCCAAGACCGGCAACACGACAAATCTGATGAAGCACTTTGCCAGTGCTTTGCGGCAAGCTTTATGTGTGCGCTTGACCACGAGGCATATATGAGTCATTGAGTCATAAAAAAAAAGTCAACAAACTGAAAAAATAAAACCAAAGGTAATGTAATGTAATCTTGTTAAAACAGATTTCATAAAATTGGTTTCGGAAAAAGTGTCGTTCAGTAACCGGTATCGAAGTCAAGGTATCAGTATCGAAAATTTTTGAACGATGCCCAGCCCTACTTGCGACAAGCACTGAATCTGGCCACGCCCCCTCGATCAATTGGGGGTGCAAATTGGGCTCAAAATTGGGCTTAAATTCTTTAAGTGTGTGGCCAGCCTTACATTCCTTGTGTCCTGATCCCATGTTGTGTCCTGCTACCGAGTCTTATCCTGCCAAGTCAAGCTGACTGGTCCTGTTTTCCCCTATGGGGTAGTTTTTGTCTTATTTTTTATTTAACAAATAAAATATTTATTAAATATTTGCTAATATCTCTGCATCTCTGAGTCCTCATCTCACCCTTTACCTCAACCCTGACAAAACCTTGCTAATGTAAGTGTCATAAGTGAGTATTTACCATACAGCAGGGATAGGCAACTCCGGTCCTGGAGGGCCACTGTCCTGCAGAGTTTAGCTCCAACCCTAATTAAACACACCTGAACAAGGCAATCAGTGTTTTCAGGATTACTAGATAGATACAGGCAGGTGAGTTTTTATCAGGGCTGAAGCTAAACTCTGCAGGACAGTGGCCCTCCAGGACCGGAGTTGCCTATCCCTGCCATACAGCATTATATTCAGTGT
Source organism: Abramis brama (assembly GCF_963993115.1). Classification (NCBI taxonomy): domain Eukaryota; kingdom Metazoa; phylum Chordata; class Actinopteri; order Cypriniformes; family Leuciscidae; genus Abramis; species Abramis brama. The sequence continues at coordinate 30,271,959 of NC_139980.1, forward strand.
CTCAGTGTAACACCAATCATTCATCACAGCTGAGGCTGATTACTCTGGTTTCCATGAAAAGAAGCTTTTATAGTCTTATGCAGACTTTGTTGTGTCATCTTAGGACACATGGTGTACAAGTGACAGTCAGTCACAAAGCTTTTCTTTTAGTCACCCATTTGCATTGTTTGATTTAATTCTCTGATATGAGCTAAACAAAAATAAACAAATAAATGGTCTAGAAAACGCTTTCTGTTGCTTATGGCATCTGACATAATTTTGTATCTGGTCACTGCAGACAGATTTTAAATTCTAAATCTTAAGCCCAAACTTTCCTCCTGCTCCGAATCTCCAATCATTTGCCCTATTGATTTTTGTCCATTTCATCCAAAAAGACTGTGGCTGAATAGTGATGACTTGCCTGTCTCTGTATCTGGTTCACTCCAGGGCTCGAGGGCTCGAGGGCTCTCAGCAAAGGCCCTGCAGTGCTATATTAAGTGCTGCAGAAGGGCTGTATCGACGTCTGCAGTGAGTCTGACCCTGTTTGCTGCTCTGAGTGCTAATGATCTCACAGTCAGAGCTGCCTGAATCTAGCTCATAATAACACTGAGAGTTCGCTCTCAAACTGTTTACATCAATCCTAGTGCAGATCCCTTTGAAAAGACAGGAAAGAATCATATTTTTGTCTTTTTTTGGCAGTATTAAAAATATTCCGTAAGAAATATCAATTTTGTCCAACAGAGACAAAAATAATCACTACAGTTGAAACGTTTGGGTTCTATACGATTTTTTGTTGTATTATTGTATTATCGGCAACGGTATGAACATAATGAGTGCAAAAGGCATCGATTTTCTGATCCAGTTGGCAACGTACTGTGTGTCATGCACAATAGTTCAAGCAATAATTATAATGGCTTATTTATGTAGTTAAAGACCAAGCAATTCAATACAGGGAAAGAACTGCAAATTCTACCTGTGTTTTCAAAGAGAATGGGAAATTCACTGGGATACCCGAGAGGAAAGAAAACATTAAACTAGAGGAGACAGAATGTTGTTATCGACATCCTGTTTCCCGTCTGTCTGAGTTGGTCGTCTGCAGGGCGCACCAGTCGTCTAAGCGAAACTCCAACAAACAACATATGTGAGCATTTACATCAGCAGATAGTTTACCTATGTAATGCACAACGCATGTCTGTCCTTTCTTCGGAAAAGTTCTTCCTGTGAAGAAAGAAGAGAATGAGACAGTTAGTGCAGAGAATCATGTGAACCTTACATACCGCAATATCCACTGGCACCATCACAGTCTGGTGATGAAGAAGCTTTATCAACTTGTAATAATGTTCTCAGTTCATTAACTCCTAGTAAAGACGACACTGTTCACTGATCGTCCGATGTCCAATCTTATTGGCTGGCTGACACACAGCTTCAAGACTCACGTCTTAATCAGTCAACTGGGTAACAAGGGTTACCAGGAAACTGTATGTACAATGATCACTTCTAAGGCTTTTAACAGATTGACTGTATTTCATTTGGTCCCCTTGGCAGCTTCCCAAACAGGAAGAAAGGTCTGATTGGCATGAAATCAACCACAGTTTCTGATTAGCATTGGCTGCGTTCGAAAATCGCATTCTCTCTTGACTAGGTCCTTATTTTGAATAATAATAATTAGCTACTTCACGACCGTTAAAAAGTATGTTCTATATAGTATGAGTGTGTGTAGTATGAATGCAATCCAGACGTACTACATTCAGCATGTTGTCATTATTATATGACCCACAAGCATCAGTTGCGTCGCTTCACTGTCATTCATAAATCCTCTACCGTGGCCTCATGGGATAGTAAAGTGTCTGTCATATGCACACTGAAAGTTGTAGGTCATCTGGGGACTTTTTGTCTGCTCTTTTATGAGTATGTAAATTCAGACATGCTTCTTTAGTCACATGCTTCTTTTCACCTACTATATAATAGTTATGCAATTTTGGATGCAACAAGAGTTTGTCTAAAATAGATACACAAATAATAGACCACAGTGGAAAAAACTTGTTCAAATAATTGTGGAAATAGCTTAATTTAATCCACAAACCCTAAAGGGATCAATAAAAACGCTTATAAATCCATGAGCAGCTCCTACAGTCATGAGACTTGGGTATGGTCTTTATCTGCAGACCAGGGCAGATCAGAAAAAGTGTGTGTGTGTGTGTGTGTGGTGGAGGTGGTGTCTGATTAATGTGTGGGAGCTGGACAGGAATGTGAGCCACATGACAGCAGGCTGGTGAGATAGGATGTCAGTCGAGAGCGTCCCACAGACGCAAGCGACCAGAGCAGAGCAAGAAAAATAAAAGCGCCATTACGCCGCATTCATTCCTGACACTGGTGACCTCGGTAGGCAGTTCTTGAGTTTGATGACTTGTGCCAAGAATTTTACGACTGAAAGGTGTCAAAATCATATGAGCTCATGGTCACTCCAGCACTTATTTACAGCTTCTATTTAACATTTCATAATAATGCTCATTATTATGACTCACTGGCCTCCTATTGGTCCATATAAACTTATAAATGAATAATCAGACTCTCAGCCCCAAATTCTGAGTATAAAAAAACATAAACACAAATGTAACCATTTTAAGCATATAGGCATGTTGAGTGTTACAAGAGTGTCACTTCTCTGATGTTTTTAGCCAAAGTGACTTAAATACAGTAAAGTAATAGCCCAATAAAATAACTTGGGGTAAAAAGTCTATAATTTAAAATCATAGACTGGATTTACCTTTGATGTTTTCTTGGTGCAATATCGGCAAGCTTTATATAAAATAAATAAATGATATAGATAGCCTACAGTGTCACATGAAATGATATGCACATTTGTACTTAGATATTAAAGATAATTTAGTATTCTCTCTCTGTGTGTGTGTGTGTGTGTGTGTGTGTGTCTATATATATATATATATATATATATATATATATATATATATATATATATATACTGTATATATACATACACACACACACACACACACATATATATATATATATATATATATATATATATATATTATTCAGCAAGGACAAAATAATTGATCAAAAGTGACAGTTAAGACTTTTAGGTTGTTACAAATAAATATACTTCACAAAAATGTTGTTATTTTGAACTTTCTATTAATCAAAGAAAAAATGTGTCATGGTTTCCACAAAATTATTAAGCAGCTGTTTTCAACATTGACAATAATAAGAAATGTTTCTTGAGCAGCAAATCATCATATTAGAACGATTTCTAAAGGATCATGAGACACTGAAGACTGGAGTAATGATGGAAATTCAGAAAAAAATTAATTTTAAATTTATATAAATTTTAAATTGTAATAATATTTGATAATATTAGTGTTTTACTGCATTTTCGCTCAAATAAATGCAGCCTTGGTGAGCATAAAAATCTTACAGACCCCTTTTAGTTATACTCTATATCAGTTTGGCCAATCAAAAACAAGATATACATCCATATATAAATGTCAACAATTCTGGATTGTGTCAATGAAGTGGCATCATGGCCAACCGGTCAGTTTGGTGCCACTGCCACCTGCAAACAGGTAATGCAACAAGTGGCACACATAACAGCACCTTACTGTGCCATTAGACCAGACCAGCAGAGACTCTGCCAACTGTGCCAAATTATCCCGCAAACCCCCCTCGGATTAACATCAAAGCTCATGTCTAGCCAGGGCGAGAATGCTGCCATCTGAGACATACACGATCAACAGCATCTACCTGCGTTTCATCAGCAAAATCATTCTACAAGCATGTTGTAGAGGAAATCCTGAAGGCACATTTCTGACAGAGCAGTGAGGAATCATAATGAGAAGAGTGTTGGCACGCATGGCACATTATTCTGCTGGGCACAGACACACGATAAATCCCTGACTCGACAGTGAGCGGAAACATCCTCATCATAGCGATGGGTATTTCGTTGAATCTGTATTAGTGTTGACTTCTTTACAACAAATAATATGCAATGAAAATTCAAGAATGTTAAAAGATTATGTAATTAGAGCGACAGAATGTTCCCGAAATTCCGCTTTTACGGCTACAATGTATCAAAACAATATTCGAATTCGCCAGTCGTTCTAGATAGAACGTTTGGGAATTTGAAATTCGAACTTATTAGATCATAGCATCTTACCGTCTCCTGGAGATATTGTTTCAATCTCAACACCCATTCTGTTCGCGCGGATAGTTCCTACAGTAGTGTGTGAGAGAGAGACACAGAGTGAGAGACTACAGCGCTACTGCACTCCGCCCACTGTCATATCAGCTTAACTATATGCGCGATGGTCAACCCGTGGTGAAATATAATATTGGGCAACATTCCGTTCTGATGACCTCAATTATTATGAGATTCTGGAATAGTGTGCTGTGTGTAACATCCATTAACGACACTTTTAAATTGGTAATTTTTTTTATGTTTTTTATGTTGTTCTGAATGTACATTGACTTATAGTAATAATAAAATATGTGTGAATTAGTCTAGCCCTTTAAAACGAATTGTTCGAAAGAATCGATTCGTGGAAATGAATCAGACTTCCTATCGCGAGTTTGAACGTGTGTGAACTACAACTCCCAGAATGCCCGAGTCATTCTCTTTCCGTTTGTCCATGACTTCAAATGTATCCGCGGGGAAATGCGGATTCTGTTCAGGTTTACATGATTTTCTCTCTGTGGAGTTGCCATGGTTTCCGCAGTGTTGTCAATAGCATTATGGTATGTTTTTAATATTACCTTCTGAAAATGCTGGTTTGCTATTTATCTTATATGTGTCCTCTTATTTTCAGGATTGTTCTAGATCTTCACATGCTAGCATGTGGGATTGTGGCAATGCATGTGAATAAAATAGTTTCGCGAACGCAGCTTACAGAGAAATTAGACAATAACTTAACTTAGTTGTTTTTGCGAATGATAATTATTGTCACTACTCTAAACTTCAAGTTTAAACAATGCAATAAGCTTTTAGAATATTTTTCTGGTATAATATGGTTAACATGGCAACTTTTAGTAAGGGGTTATTTTGTGGCATGGATGTCCAATGTTTAAAGTTAAATGTGATTCTTCTCAGTCTTTGATCATGTCTGTTGTGGTAAACTGACTTCCCATTACAAATATTAATCAGTTTTTTAAATATTTATTTTTTTATATCATTTTCTATACAGTTTTTTTTTACTACAAGTAGCATTAACTAATTAATTATTGATCGATTGATTACAATGCTGGCTAATTCAAAGCCACCACAGTTTTATTGTAGTTATAATAGCTGTAGTAAATTACCATAGTAATGTTTTTTTTGTAAGGGGCTGTTTTTGATATCAGCATACATTTTCCAAAGTGATATTTCTGTGATGTCCAGTCTTTGCATATGTCTTGTCTTACATATATTTTTGTGTATTTCAGGCCTGGGTCAGAAAAAAAAAGACGTAGCATCCAAACCTCTGAAGGTTTTATGACGTCGGGGGTCGTCTCAGCCTAATCTGGTCATCCTTGAGTGGAGCCTCACTCAGGCCAATAGGATTAGAGAGTGAGGGAAGAGGCTTTACCTATTCTTGGAGTATGTGATGGCAGTCTTCTCATACTGAAGCACAGAGTTACATCTATCGCTCAATTCTGACTCAAAAACCCCTTCCTGTATGACCAGGAACATTATTTTCCTTTCCATTGGAGAAACTGAGCCAAGCATGGAGCTAGGAAAAGCCAAACTTCTGAGAACGGGGTTAAACACCCTGCACCAAGCCATTCACCCTTTGCACGGAATAGCCTGGACGGACGGTAAGCAGGTCTGTCTCACGTCGTTGTATTCTGTTGACGGTGAGCCCAAATTTGGTGACACCAATGTCATTGGACAATTCGAACATGTCTTGGGACTCTTCTGGGGGCCGTTGTGCTGCTCCGGGTCCCCAGCGTTGCTTGCCGTGCAGCATAAGAAGCACATCACGGTCTGGCAACTTCAGCTGAGCGCTTCGGAGCAAAACAAACTCCTGTGCACGCAGACCTGCGAAATGAGCGAGCCGTTCCCACTGCTGTCCCAAGGATGTGTCTGGCATCCTAAAATGGACATCTTAGCTGTTTTGACTAAGCGGGACGCCTCGGTTTTGTTTACTGTGCGGGTCGATAATCGTCGTGTGAAGGCCGACATAAAGGGCAGCGGTCTGATCCATTGTGCCTGCTGGACTAGGGACGGAACCCGCCTTGTGGTCGCCATCGGTAGCGCATTGCACTCTTACATTTGGAACGACATCCAGAAAAGCCTAGTGGCGTGTTCCTTCTGCCCTGTTTACGATATAGGTGGGTATATCTGCGCCATCGAGTCCACCGACGAGGCTCAAGTGGCTGTGGCGACTGAACTCCCGCTTGATAAAATTTGCGGGCTCAATGCGGGCATCGCCTTCGACCTACCGAATGAGTCAGAGGCATCGACTTGTCGCCCTTCTCCTGTTTTGACAGTGGATACAGACTATTATTTGGACTCTAGACGGAGATCATGTGATTCTGAACGCCCGGGACACTCCTCTTCATCTGGACCCATGGATCTAACGCACATTCTCGCCAAACACAGGAAATCAGACCCGAGCCCTCTCATTCACTTGAGGCGGCGGGATAATTTGTCGGGAACTGGTCAGGACTCTTCACATTTGATTCTAGTAACATACGAACGCAAGGTCACCACTACAAGGAAGGTCAGCATCCCTGGCATCTTGGTCCCTGACATCATTGCCTTCGATCCGAGCGGGAGCACGGTGGCCGTGGCTTCGAACACGTGCAACATGATCCTGGTTTACTGTATCACGGATTCTTCCATGCCCAACGTGCAACAGATCCAGCTGCAAAAGAACGAGAGGCCCAAAGGGGTGTGCTTTTTCACCAACAAGATGTTGCTCTTTATGATTGGCCGGCAGAAGTCCAATGATCCTGCTTTCCTCCCCTCCTCCAACACGGACAAGTACATCTTGAGGCTAATAGCCAAGGAGCTGGTATTCGACGAGGAAGGTGCCACCCCAGTGGTTCCCAAGTCCGATCCGCCAAGCCAACATCATGGGATTAGACGTCATTCTGAGAACTTCTCTAAAGAGGACCGTCTATCAATTAAGGATCTAATTCTTCCCGGAGGCTCTGTATTTGTTTCGCCATCCAGTCAGAAAAAACTAATCGAGGAGGTACGCAGCTCAGATTTGAGCCCCGTGGCAAGCTCCGTCGACTTCTCGGATAGAGCGTCCAGTTCCTCTTCCATTACTCTAGAAAACTACGACATGGATCACATCAGCCGCATGGCCACGCTCGCCGTAGCCGGTCAGGCCTGCCGGGACTCCAGTCGGCCGTGTTCGCCCAGGTACGAGGCCTCGGAAAAAATGTACTCCGACGGCACTCCACCAAAGAACAGCTTTCAGTCCAAAGAGAGCAACCTGGAGCAGCTGACGCAGAACATGGAGAGGATTTTCACCCGATTTGCTGACCTCCAGCAGTGCCTCTCAGAAATCAGAGACTTCACCCAGAACGGCAAGAAGATCGCATGCAGTTATCCGTCCGCTTATGAACCGCAATACGTGCACATTACGTGTCAGGTATGAAATGATTTTCTTTTTAATCGTACAGTGGAGGCTAAACTTAAGCAAGGAAAGTGTGCAGTCTTCTGGAGTAGAAAAGTGCTAGTCTGTTGATTTTATTTGTTTCGATTTAATTGCGTAAAGAATTCTATTTGCGGCATTGCATTGGAAAAAACATCTTAATCTCAATATGCAAATTCTCTCAAACAAAAATACGCTGCGTATTGTGTGAATAATTTTAATACTAATCATTTATTTTAATATTAAATGGAATATTATATTATGATTATTATTCAATTTAACAACACTATAAATTATAAATATAATTTATAAATAATATAAATCATAATTAATATAAATGACAACATTGATTATTATTTCTAATATTTTCCATTACAGTAATTAGGTTAAACAAATTAAATGCAAACATTACAATATAAGAGCACAGGCCTTAATAACTGATGGCATTTTTTGTTGTTCAACCATTTTCAATTTGTCATTGTCAATTTTTGTATTATTATTATTGATTAGTTATCCATTTTTATGCAATAGTTGTATTACTGGTTCTTAGCAGACTTCTGTTTGTTGAAGTTATCATTAGAGTTTCTTCATTTTCTGAGGTGAAGATCCACTTTATGGTTCAAGTCAGGTCAAAAATCCTCTACCATTAGGGAACCTTCTTAGACGTAGACATACTGTTAATGTTATATTTAATAAATACACCACAAAATAAATGATTAGTTGATTAAATGATTTGCTTCTGAATCTGGAGCTTTAATCCAAACCAAGACTCCACAAAGCCCATTTTACTCTTAGTCAGACCATCAGGCATTGTAAAGCATCACGCCAACTCTGTTGTCAGTACAACCCTTTGTCAGCAGATGTCAGATTGAAGTGATTCTGTTGACCTAGGCATAACTTGTCTTAGGAGAATCACTTAATCCGTGACCACATGACCGGGTCTGTTATGAATGACGCTCCCTAAAGTGACTCATGGTGTTCATTGATTGCACGTTGTGTTTGTGTTATCTCCAGAAACAGCTGTCTGAGAATGTGTATACGGATGAGAGAAGGGCGCTGCTGCTGTGTGGGGGGCGGCTCTGCCTGCGGGTGGTACAGGAACTCTTCGGCCTGACCGTCGTGGAGATGATGCATGGTACGTCTGGATGATAGGGAGACCATGCAAAATGCTGATTCCACCAACTTGATCAATACATATGTAATAATATGAGACATTATCTCATATTATAGACGTTCAATAAGTCAAGATCTATATTATTGCATTGATAAGCTGACTTTTTGCGTGAAAAAGTGGTTGCAACCATTGCAAGAAGCACCTGAACGTTTGTGAGATCTGCGTGTTGACATTTCAGACAGATTTGCTCTTTTCAGCAATGAGCAGATGGGATCTGTTAATGAGGCTGTGCAATGCACCGAATCCTTTGTTGAAGACAGATTGTTCAAGTGCTTTGGCTTCATTTAATTGTCAATGACTAAAATAGGAAGTGATTAGGTGGTGCAATCGGATTTGAGGGTTTAAGGTTGAATCAGCTTACAGCCTTTTGTGCTGTGCATCTCTAGCGCTGATGTCTGCTCGAACCACTGCCACTTATGCTGAGACTGCAAATGAATGTGCACAAATGAGTTTTTCTTCTTCTCACAGGTCCCATGTGGATTGTCCTGGTGGCTGATGCAGATGGTTTCGTCCCGCTCACGTTTAAACACAAGGACGAGCTCACGATCAGGAACGCCAGAAGGAAATCTCCTGCAAGACCCCTGAATGGCACAGATGAATATCTCCCTGATAGTCCACTGTCTCCCAATGCAGAAAAATGAAACCCATATCATCGCTAGAGGACTTTTTAGAAAGATTTTATAATATTGTCTTTTGTTAGCTGGATATTTATGGCTAACACAGGAATATTCCAAAATTTTGAATTCAGGGAAAATTTCTTGCTGACATGTTCGCCTCTTTGATATTTAATGAATGATGGTAGATTTGTGTAGCGTGAGTGTTGTCAAGGGCAGAACATTTTTTTTTGTTCGTTTATTTTTCAGAAGAAATACTTGAGTGCCTGCTTGATTATTTTTGCTAAAAATAGTTTCTATTTTGCTCCATACAACAAAATGAAGATATATGTAATGTGTTATTAAAACTCATAGTGAAACTTCATAGTGATTGTGTTCTGTAAACCACGCATGCACATGAACCACACAATAACACCTTAATACCTTTTTGCATTACCTGATTATTATTTATAGGATTATAATTATTATTTTAGTAAATCTAAAGGATTCTTTGGGCTTATTTAAACAACATACTGTACACACACATACACACATACAGATAGATGCATGAACTACATTAATTCATCCAATTAATATTCAATACTTTTTATTATCATTATTGTATATTTTATTTTTATTAATTGAAATATGTTGAAGCGACGTGAACCAGCACCATTTTTTATTCATCCTGGAATCAAGTCGATTAAAAATATTTATAATCACTATAACATCTTAATATATTATCAGTATATTTTCCCTCAGGAAATCCTTATATATATATATATAATGATATATAATCCATTCATGTCATGTGTATAAATTAGATATATGTGGCTATATGTTCGTGTGAAAATACAGAAACAGACTGAATACAGAAACAAACTGAAATGTTTACATTAAAACATATTATAAATCTCACACAGTGTAATATACACCAACACAACTCATCCCAGCACTGGGCTGGAATATCAGGATCTGCTGTTTGAGGACGTTACGCACTGTTCAGATCAACTCTGAGAGATTTGCAGGTTATGCTCTGGCTTCTGAAAAATAAATTACATATATACATTTTATTATATATAATATATGCCAAAAAAAAAAAAATATATATATATATAAAATAAAACATTTAATTTGTAAAACATAAAAATGCTTCTTTATACTGTATATATATACACACACTACTGTTCAAAAGTTGTTTTATAAAATATTTTTATTTAATCAAAAATACAATAAAAACAGTAATATTGTAAATTATTATTATTAATTAATTTTTTTAAATTATTAATTTTTTTATATTATTTTTCTTTATATTTGAGTGGAAACTGTGATAAAAATAAAGGTTTTATGTACGGTACTTTATTTTTGCTTTTCACAAACGGAACCATTGATAACAGTAACAATATGTTCTACTATTATAAATGTCAGAAACTGATGAATAGAAAGTTTAAAATAACAGCATTTATTTGAAAATGACATTTTTTGTACAATTATGAATGTCTTTACAGTCTCTTTTGATCCAATTTAATGTGACTTTGTGGAATAAAAACATACAGACTCCAAACTTTTGTAATATATATATATATATATATATATATATATATATATATATATATATATATATATATATATATATATATACTTAATATAGTTAAGTAATACTTAAATACATATGGATTATATGTAAGCCTGAAATGTGACACAGGGTCATTACCTGAGCTCTTCCAGGGCGAGTTTGTTTCGTAATCTGACATCCTCGCTGATCGGGTACACCATGAGGATCATGAGGCCTGTGGTGATACAGGCCACCGGGGCGGCGCCGATGAGCAGTTTCAGTGTGTAGACCACTGGAGGGGGCTGTCTGCACGCTCCTGTGTCATAACCAGCAAACCTACAACACCAACAACTGTGCATTCAGCTTTCATGGGATATGCTGCACAAAAATAATCATGCATTTACTAATTTACTGACCGGTTTCCAAATGTCAATGAGCAAAGAAAAAGATCAAATTCTTAATATTACAGTGTTTACACCAGTGGTCTGTCATGAATCATTATTTCCAGAGTAATGAAAGAGTGCTCACTGTAGACAGAGTGTGGACACTCCAAGAGAAATGCCTGCAGCGAACTTTGTGAAGAAGGCATATAGGGAGTAGAAGATCGCCTCGTGTCCCTTCGAGTTGCGGTTTGCCAGTCTGAAGTCATCCACTACATCTGGTAGCATTGACCTGAGCAACAGGAAACACAACACGGCAGAGGCATCATTCATCATCTCGTATTAAACATTGACATTGGTACCATAAAGCCAAATCCTCTTTGTAGACGGCACATAAAAACTGCAATTTGCTCATTTGGGGCCTTTCCAATCAAGCAGAGTCTATCTTTAAAAACCAAAAAATAGCATGACCCTGTCATGAAACCTGTTATTTGGAGATTACTGGTTATTAAACCTATATATGATAGTTAAAGCTTGGCCGGATAAAATAAACGCTATAATACGTTCTTTATGGATCACTTTTAAAGTCGGCATGAAACGCAAGCAGTGATAGTCTACTTCCCTTAGTCTACTAAGGGAATAAAATAATGACAGAATTTTCATTTTTGGGTGAACTATCACCCAACTTTAAATGCATGACATAAACTATATTTATACTACATTTTGAAGAAAATGCTGCTCTTTTCATTGCCGCTGCTTTTTTTTTCATTGACACAGCAAAAACTAATCTACGCATTATTCTGTGAACACAAAAAACACAAAGTATTGGATGCATATTCTTTGTTTATGAATAGTGCAGTATTATATTTCGGTTTGGAAGACTCACCATGGTAACAAGAGAGAAGCAGCCACACTAAGCCCAGACGATACGGCCACAACATATGCCACTATCAGATTAGGGATGAACACCAGCATCACCGTGAACGGCATGATCCACTGTTTCAAACATAGGCATTAAATCATTTAAAGTTGCAATGAGTATGCTTTTAACCTCCAGAAATGTATAATGCATTTGATAAACATTTTAAAATGGCACTACTTCCATAGTGGATGAAAAAATATATCTGTTTTTATTGAGCATTGATGGAGCAACAGATTTTGTGTGAAAAAAAATCATAAAAGCAGTTTGCTTGTTTAAAAATCGTATAAATGTATAAATGTACCCACACACAGGGTAAAACTAGCATGGGGCAAAAGGCACAAACTATTGATACAAATACTTTAGCTAAAATAATATGTTTTTAATAATGTCTAAGCTCATATTTGTTCAAAACAATCACTTTAGCAAAGTTTGTACTGTTTTTGGTTTATTTTGATAAATAAAATAATTCATTTTTGCTTAATAAATATACTGTCTTTAAAATATGTTGATTTTAAAAAACAGAGAAACAAAATTATTTCAAAAAGATTATGAAAGCATTGAATGAGATCCCATAATAATTAAAAAAAATCTTTATAACAAATAAATATGATATTTTATTATATGATACGATTAATGACATATTTTTAAATGATGGTTTCATTATAAATATGGTGATTATCTCTAAGGTGGACACCCAACTTAATATAAATTTACCATCTGAATCTAACCAAGTCATGTCAACAAATGGAAAAGTCAGCTGGCTGTTTATTATCATGTTAATTATTGTGCCTTTAGCCTCAACAGAAGCACTTTTTACCCCAAATACCATACTTTTACATATTCATCTGTTGCTTTAATTACCTTGAACAAAACTAAAATAGTTAACAAGACCTTTGTCTCAAAATATAGACAATAATTTGATCATTTCTCATTTGCTACATAAATCTACAACATTTAAAAAAAAACATTAAATATTAGATCAAATTAGCGCAAAATCAACAATAGTTCGGAAGTTCGGACAAATTTCCACGTGCATCATCAAAAGCGGTTGTTAAAGTCCCCCTGTAGTCAATAATTGTATACCTTAAAACTCATCTTTGATCACCAAAATTACATATTTAAAAGTTGTTTCCTTGAAAATAATTTTGTATGCCTTAAAATAGCTTGAATGTAACTCTACACCCTTGCCTCATTTAGTATGCGCGGTTCTATGAATATGCAAATTAGCCCCACCTCCACTCACTCGCACCAGCTCAGATCCACTTGTTGACGTGATTGGTTACAAGGTAGTTTGTGACGTCAGAAACACCAGCAATTTCTAATTGCACTTTTGAGTCAGTCTTTGGTTCACTGCAGTTTTAAGGACAAAATACTCGGCAATGGTGCTGACTTATGAATTTGCACATGGTTTGTCTTATACACAACATTAAAAGCTTGATTTTCACCACTAAGAAAAGAGCTGTGTTGTGCCATCTAGTGGTTTAAAAGAGAATTAAGTCAAATGTGCCTTTTACCCCGGTGTGCCTTTAGACCTGTTGTACCATAACAGTGGTCAGTGGTCTAGAAAAGGCCATTTATTCAGAATAAGACTAGTTTCCTAACATGGTGACTGCAATTCTGAGATCACATGACCAGCAGAATACTATTGATTTTGATTAGGCCACTATTATCAGACACATTCAGAATAAACACTGCTATATGACACACTATATAGTAAAAAATACCCAATAATTGCTGTTTATAATATGGTAGTATCCTTTGATCATTTATAACTGAATAGTCATGCAAATCACTGATTAAGAAAAAAACACTTGATAAAGTAACAATTACTGTAATGCCGCAGAATGCTGCTGTCTTCTTCCCGAACTTCTCAAGGAACCACTGCCAGAATGGGATACTCACTGCTGCTGACATCTGGGAAGATAGAGAAATTCAGTCTACCCAAGATACACACATTAGAGAATTATAGAGAGCTTTGTCTTCATTTCAACGTCAGCAACAAACAAACAACCGATGACAGGTCAATTGAAATGGATATGCATCAACAATATCTGTTTATTGAATAAAGTTCATGGTGGTGTCAGCTTTTCATGTCTTTATCAGGTACTCACCAGAATTGTCAAAACAATGTTCTGAAAGTGATCTCGAAGCTCCACCGCATACGTGCAGAACAGCACAAAGTTACTTTGTATCAACTGCAAATGGACATATAATACAGTTATAATGATGTCATTAATTAATCCAGCCCAAAACACTGTGATTAAAGGAATAGCTCACCCAAAGATGAATGTTTTTGACTTTCATGTTCATCTGACAAACAGCCCACGGGTTTGGAACGATACGAGTGTGAGTAAATAATGACAGAATTTTCCTTTTTTGGGTGAACTATCCCTTTAAGAAAACCTGAAGGCTACATTCTGGGAATGTATTCAGTTTCAAACATGATGAAACTGTATATGCTGCTAATACATATAATAATTCAGTTACATACAACTGAACGAACTATTGTAGAATGAAATACTGGAGGGAAAGTATGTTACCTGGATGGCCACAGATATGAAAAGGAAAGCTGCCGTCAGAGTGAGGTAAGACCCGTGCTTCATGACCAAAATAAAGCCCTTATGGAAAGGAATGGCTTTGTCCGTTTTAGTAGCGTAGGGATCTAATGCAGATGGAAAAGCGGAGAAAACACAAGTTAGATATGTTTTCTGAGGTACAGTGTGACACTATTATGACACATTTAAACGCAAAAATATATGTTTTAGACACAATAGTTATGCTGCAGTTTTCCATATAATTAAAGAGTGAAAGACACTTTCAAGCAAAGAAAAAAAAGTGCAAAAAAATAAGTCTTCTGAAGCCATTCGGTAGCTTTGTGTGTAAGTTAGAATTCACTTATGTAATTTATATTTATAAATATAATTTGCACTTGCATGTATTCAAACTTGACGCGTATGCCACATTTGAATATAAGTGAATGGATTTTGGTCTGTTTTGTTCTGTTCACACAAAGCTATCATACACACTACTCTTCAAAAATTTGGGGTCAATATGGATGCAAAAACAAGGGTGCATAAATTGATCATAAGTGACAAGAGATTTCTATTTTAAATAAATAATGTTATTTTGTACTTTCTATTCGTCAAAAATAATCCTGAAAAAAGTGCATCATGATTTCCACAAAAAAAAGAAGAAGTTTTTAAAAAGGATAACAACAAGAAATGTTTCTTGAGCATCAAATCATCCATTAGAATGATTTCTGAAGGATCATGTGACACTGAAGACTGAAGTAATTATGCTGAAAATTCAGCTTTTACATCACAGGAATACATTATTTTAATATATATTTAAATAGAAGTTATTTTAAATTGTATTAATATTTCAAAAAATAATTTTTTTTTACTGTATTTTTTTTTTTTTACCAAATAAATACAGCTTTGATGAGCATAAGAGACTTTCTTTCACAAGCAATAAAAAATCTCAAAACCCAAACTTTTGAATGGTTGTGTATCTTCAGAAAACATAGGATATATAGCTGAAAAGTCATTTTTGGTGTGTTTAACAAAGATCAACAACTCCAAACTTCTCTTTAGACTGTATAGAAAAGAGCAGCGTGCATCTCCTCTTGTATTCCACAGAAGGAAGTCATTTGGAAATTTGTTAATTTTTTGGGGTGAGCCAAGCAAACTTTTCCATTCGGATGCAGTGGCAAAACAAATGTATGCCACATGATTACACATGCTCACCATCTCTCTCTTTGACTCCCAGAAACATGACCACCGTACAAACCAGAAACAGCCCACCGATCACTCCGGCAGCGATCATGTACACTTCCTTCTGTAAAGAGAAACAGACCATGAGAAAACAGTCCTGCAAAACGTCTGTCTATCATTTAATTCTATCTTTAATACATCTTAATCTTTGGCTGTAGTTTTATTCCAGTACATGGTTGTCATGTTCCAAATTCATTATATTAATTTGGGTGTAGTGGCTGCTTCAGACTTCGTACTGTATGGTCTTGTAAATTTTAGCGAACTCAAATTAGGTGCAACCCCAGAAAAGAGGAACTTTTCAATCTATTTCCCCCAAACAGGAACTGCTCTGCCCTAAACAACCTCAGGATTGTTTGCTATTTTTCCACGGACCGCGGCAAGCACTTCATTATTGTTCCAGATCAAAAGAGCCGTTTCAGAGGAGACGGTTGGCGCGCCCTTCCATCTCACCGCCTTTCAGCCCGGCCACAGAAGAATGCGCAGTGACACGGTGCGTGTTGGATTGAGCCCGACCGCCTCAGAGAGCTTTAACCAGAGAGTCCAGCTCCAAATAGCTGTGGGCCTTCATGGTTCTCCATCATGGGTTTCCACTATGGAACCCTCAGCCACATCCACAAGCCAAGCCTGTCGGTTCACTCACAAGTCGGTTTTGACTGACATGGAGCTCAGTGGCTCTCGGCTCAAAATAGAGTTATACAGCCCCCAAAACAAGCACATCCATTTATTGATTCTGAGGACTCTGATGAATATAAATTGATCCTCCGAAGGTCAAGCTCTAGAAATCCATACCCAATTAAGTTTTGAAGGGTT
This sequence comes from Abramis brama, assembly GCF_963993115.1. Taxonomy (NCBI): domain Eukaryota; kingdom Metazoa; phylum Chordata; class Actinopteri; order Cypriniformes; family Leuciscidae; genus Abramis; species Abramis brama. Next base: position 30,288,746 of record NC_139980.1, read on the forward strand.
TATGGTTGGATGAAATGATGATTGATGATTTCAGGGAAAAACAATCAAAGCATATTGCATTATATTATATTTGAATATATCAACAAATGTTTTAATGAATATAAATATATATATATAGCCGTTGCTGGAAGCCAGTGGTTATAGTGAATAAGTTATCGTAAATCTTTTTAAAACTTTATAAAGCCTTATTTAAAGTCTTACAAAAAACCCATTGCTTCGCTTCAGAAGACATTTATTAACCCACTGAAGTCGTATGGATTACTTTTATGATAGATAGATGCACCTTTTGGAGCTTCAAAAACTCAGGCTCTATTCACTCCCATTATAAAGCTTGGAACAGCCAGGATATCTTTAATATAACTCAGATTGTATTTGGGCTTATACACCTACAATGGCTAGAGGGTGAGTAAATTATGGGCTAATTCTGTTCCTTTAAGTGCAGTGGTTCACTGGAGCACTTTTAGGTGAGTTTTAAACAACTGTGACTGACACGTACAGCATGAAACAGGAAGTCCTGTGATAGCGCCAGGGATCTGATGATCTCTGTGCCACTGCTGTTTGCCAGGTGACCAGTCGTCAGGTTCCGATGCGGACAGTGCTTCAGAGTGTGTGCGCTCGCTACAATCTGACCCTGAATGGCGGCACCGACCAGCGTCCCAAGCACCTCCACCGTCATGCCTGCACATATGCATGCAGAAAAGTGTTAAATCATTCTTTACATTCAAACATATGCAGTTCTCAACATAAGCACTTGGCAAGCATTTATTTTAGGATTATTGGAGCACAATGAAATCACATGTTAATATTCAAGAGCAAATCCAAACATGGGTTCAAAGATGAACAATGTTGTCTGTGTAGCTGTGAGCTTACGGTAAGCTGTAGCAGAGTCTCTCTCTCGCTGGTCGGTGCTCAAGAACATGGTCAGGGCGGAATAAGGCACATGAAAACACTGCAAGAAAGATTAAGAATAAAATACAAGACAAACAGTGATTAAGATGGAAACTGAACATTGACATTTAATGTATTATGAAAATGCAATACATTATTGCACAAAAAAATTAAATACATTTTAATAAATATATGCTTAATGTGAAAAAAATCTCAATATTAAACCAGTGAATAAACAAATTATTTAGTGTAGACTTTCCTAAAAGTTTTTGCTGCGCTTTAGGTTGAGCAAAGATTCAATTTTGGCTGTATTATAGCTTCTTCAGACCAGGTTTTGGTTTCTAGGTTTTTTAAAGCAGTGGTTTTTATAAAAAAAACTGATAATAAAAAGTTATCATGGAGGTTAAATAGGACCACCTATGGTTCAGGCAATAAAATTATTTTTGGTTCTAATTGGAAGCTTTATGTTTATTATTATGGAGCGTTCTGTACGCTCTCATAAGTGATGATCTAAAAAAGGCAAGCAAAATGATGAGTGATCCAAAAGAGCATGTACATTTATCAGTGGTTTCATAACCACTCATCTTTCCCATTTATATTATGTTGTATATAATTCAAAAAAAAAAAAAAAGAAGCTCATAAATCAATGCTATTCATTTTAAGAACAACATGTTCTGTGTAGGCTACTTATAAATGTGAGGTACAAAATCAATATTTATCAAAGTACAGCAAACCTTCCTTGAACTTGCTTACATATTGCAATGCATGCTTACTATAAGTGTGCACTACTGTCAGCTATAGCTTTTCTAATTCTCACGAAAGCCAAGTCAGCACTGCGGCAGACCAACGGCCCAAACGGCTACCAAAATAAATCTAACTACAGAGTGCTTCACCAGCGGTGCTTCTGTTTCTTAAGAGTTCCCCATATTGTCCATTTGACTTCCATTAAGGGTTTTGATTCTGAGTAGCTGGAAGATTGGTTTATTTAAACATAAGCCAAAGCTTAATTATGAAAAACGGACAAATTAGACTCATGTAAACTACCGGTACTACAACCTTCTACATGTACACTAACAGCAGCTGGTGTTTCTCAGCTTTGTGCTTACAGACAATGAAGAACGCTAAAAGAGGAAAGCAGCATTTATCCTCTCTGGTGGTTTTGGGCAGGTTGTACCATGTATTTATCAAGTAGTTAGAATGACTTTTCATTACAGCGTAAACCGATGTGGTCAGAACGGCTTCCCCACTCCAGCACTTATTGGCGGGTTTTTACGGAGGACAGAATGAGCCAAGCCATAGTAACAAAGGATAGAAACACAAATAAATCATGGAAAACTCCATGCAGAGATCAAAGAGGCTGGGCTATAACCACACTCAATTTTGTTGACAAGCATTTTTAGCCAGATTAAATTTACTTGAGAAGCAACACTGCATCAGATACACTACCTATCAATAGTTTAATGGGGTCAGTAGGATTTTTATTTTAAAGAAATGTGTTTTCTTGTTAATCTATAAACGATTATTTACCATTAAATTATAGTACAACTCTAAGAACATCAAAGCAAATATGCTGGATACTTACTGTGATGAGAGTTTGGTAGAGACAGTAAAAGCCCAGATACCAGATGAACCTCCCATTGGTAAAAGGTGGGACAAACCAAAGGTAGAAGTAAGAGACCACCACAAATGGAGTGCAGCCCACCATCCTGGAGGAGAAAAAGGACACAAAAGTCTTAATGCAATTAAGTGTAAAAAGACAAAATGTCAATAGCACTTTATTTTTATAGCCCTGTTCTCAATTAACATACTATGTACTTATTATAGTACTTACAATAACTAGGTAATAACTAGGTAGTAATCCTGAACCTACCCCAAAACCTAACCTTAACCCATGTAGTACTTTCTTGGATAAGTACACGTGAGTGCACATACTGTAAAACAAAGTGCAACCAAAATTGTTTATTATTTAGTGATGGTGAGCTACCAATGTCCAATTTTACAACATTAAATAGATAGATAAATTAGATCATTTGAGTATGATTATCAGTATGCACATGATTAAGAATGTGAAAACAAACAAATGTTTTTGGGACAATATTTCGGGCAAAAGTAATCTGGTCACAGGAAGTGCTAGAAAGGAAAATGAACTATATAACATTGCTAAATTTGCTAAATAACATTGTCTTCAATAGATGTCCTGTGGTTGATCTCCCATTTCAGCTTCTGAACTAATCAATATAACCCACAAAGGGCAGCTTGAGTATCATCTTAAAGCTACAGTGCACATTTATAGCAGGTTTGTGTATGTGTATCAGTGTTGTCTCTGTTTGTATGGACGCTACAGCAGACTGAAGGAATGAACATCTAAAACAGTGAATCGCACACCGACAGTCTTATTCTGACGAAGTCGTCTTTACAGAGTGAAGCTGGACGTGGGGAATGTGTTGGCCATATATAATTCATACTGATACAAGTCTTGCATACCATTATGAGAGAGGCATTCAGCTGGAGGGTTGAGAGGATTTCAAATGAAATGAATGTGCCCCTCAGCAATTTATCCCCATATACCAGCAAAATTATATATTCTACACTTTTGTAGATTTTTTAAAAGTGCAATCTATCCATGGATTCTTAAGGGAAAAGCTGTACAAGAAATATACTTTATGTAAAGAAAGTATGCAGATGTGAATGTTTGGCCAAAACATTGAAATACCTTTACATGTATTAACCATTAAATGTGTTTGTCACCTTACTTGTTAATCAGGTAAAGATGAGTTGATAGATAGATAGATAGATAGATAGATAGATAGATAGATAGATAGATAGATAGATAGATATGTAATGTACATCAACGAATGGGTTCCCGGATCTTTACCGAATACTGACTCGTTCAGGGATGGCGTGAACGTGTGAGTTCAAGGTTGTTGTTTTATTTATTTTTATGGTTCATTAAAAAGAACTGGTTTACAGGAGTCAATTTCCATGAATCAAACATCACTGCTCACTCTGTTCATTGTTGTGTGCACTGCAGGAAACATTGCACAAGCTCTAACAAGAAGAAATCTGGCGAACCCGCAAATGGACGTACACAAAGCTTTCACAACTAGTCACAGTCTATAGCCCTGTTTTCCATATCTCTCTTTGACTCATGAGCGAGACTTGTCCCACAGTAAAGCAACCGTTGCTGAATGCTGAATTCAGGTGGTTGGCTTTCATACTAAATTACGTGACCTTGTCAACTCTAGAACTATCACAACCCTGTTCCTGTAAAGAAAACCTCAATGTTTGGTCAGGGACTTTCTAAGCAGTTTACCCTGGACACACTGACCTCTGTGCCACACTGCTTTTCACTTTCACAGAGGATAAACAACTGTGAGCAAACAAGCAACAGAGAACAGGGAGGTAAAGAGAGTGGCCAATTCTGGCACAGTCCAGATGCCACTACTGTAGTGTGGAGCAACTTCTGTGTGCCCTGCTGATTGTTCGGACACACAAAGAAGCCACCGTTCAGGAGAGAGAGAGAGAGAGAGAGCAGGACAGATGGGTTCATGTGAATGGAGAGAGCCAGACGGTACGGAACCTGGGTGTGCTCTTTGATACCAATCTTTCATTTAATTCTTCCATTTTAAAAATATATCTAAATTACGTCATATGCTCTCAGTGACAAATGCGGAACAATTAGTTCATGTGTTCATGACCTCAAGGCTAGATTATTGTAATGCTCTTATGGGTGGTTGCCCTGCACGCTTAATAAACAAACTACAGCTGGTCCAAAACGCAGCAGCTAGAGTTCTTACCAGAACCAGGAAGTATGACCATATTAGCCCGGTTCTGTCAACACTGCATTGGCTGCCTATTAAACATCATATACATTTTAAAATATTGCTGATTACTTACAAAGCACTTAATGGTTTAGCTCCCCAGTACTTGAGCGAGCCCTTAACGCATTATAGTCCTTCAAGGTCTATTGCGATCTCAAAACTCTGGCCAGTTGATAATACCTAGAATATCAAAATCGACTGCTGGCGGTAGATCCTTTTCCTATTTAGCACCAAAACTCTGGAACAGTCTTCCTAACATTGTCCGGGAAGCAGACACACTCTGTCAGTTCAAAGCTAGATTAAAGACACATCTCTTTGACCTAGCATACACATAACACATTATAAACTTCTAAAATTCAATGTTAGGCTGCACAGATTAGGTCAGCCGGGAACCGGGAACATTCCCCATAAATCCTGATGTACTCGTTACATCATAAGAAGAATGGCATCTACGCTAATATTAGTCTCTCTGTTTATCCCGAGGTTTACCGCAGTCCGCCGGATCCAGACCGTATCCAGATCTGATGAAGGACCTGAGCCTGGACACAACGACAACGCAGTCCTGAAGTATCAACTAGTCTCTCCCCTGTGAAGGCCTCCTTCTCCTTCCCTTTACCTCTGTACAGATAAAACTGATTCCAGTTCACATGAATATGCGGAAGTGATAAATAATTCTGTATTATACATTTTTAAGGCCAGACAAGTAATTTGTTGAGGTCAATTTGTAAAGAAAGTACAAGACTACACGCCAGCACACATATATATTCAAACGCGGATACCTGTAGGCTAAACACGTAATACGCATGTGCACGCCGACATGGTTTTCACAGGTTTGCGTTTTTAAAGCTTGCGCAGAGATAAAAAAAAAGGCTTGCACCTTGTAACCTATTTCAAGGTTTGCGTTCTCGAGCCACCAGGCACTGTTTTGTGCGGATGAGCGGGCAGGAGCGCGTTAAGGGTTTTCTGTTAGAACGGTGTCATGTTAGCGGCCCCTAAGTTAATAACTAATGATCTTTGCAATGGAAGTGAATCAATCAAAACTAAATTTAGCTGGACAATAAATTTATTCTAGGAGCTGCTGTAAAGCCAAAACAATCTCTGTTACAATTTCCTATTATCACTGTAAAGCTGCTTTGAAACAAGCTATATAGTTAAAAGCGCTATATAAATGAAGGTGCCTTGACTTGACTTGACTATGTAAGGTGCTGAATGTGAATGTGAGATGACCTGATATTTTAACTTTGGGAGCAAAGTAACCTGAGGGAAAAAAGTCTGAGACCGCTAGTTAAAATGCACTGATAAAAATGATTCTGTGTTGAAGTAAATACTATAGAAAAAAACTAATGTAATTTCTACATTGAAGGAAAAAAAAGAAGAAGTACATTTTATATTATTACTCAATTCAAGCTAGTAGAAATTAAAGTATATTTTATTTGGAATTGTTTGTTATGTTTAAAATGGTGCTTCGAGTAAGTATCAAAGTTATAAAATTAAGTAAAACCTACTGAACTTTCTAATACTGTCGATCATTCACTGGGGCAGAAATTGTTGAAACAAAGTCTAACTGGCCAAGTTAAATTGACTTATTGTTGTTAATTCTACATAACTTAGTTAAGCAGTTTTTACTTAATTCCATACATGTGAAATTTACTTAAAAATATGAGTTCAAAAGAAAAATTTTGGGACTTTGGGACTGTACACACAAAAAAGAACAATAAAACATATAAAAAATATATAATAAAACGATACAAGATCTTTTAAACATTAAAATATATCTTTCCAGATTTAAAAAAGAAAAGAAAAAATTAAACGTTTTTAATGAACGTAATGAAAGTGTTACCCCAAAAATGCATACAAATAAAAAAAGAAGAAGTTTTTTTTCTATAACTCAGCTTACTCACAACTTCCCTGTTTCTGGAACAGACTTTATATGTTTGTGGTATTACATAATTTCTTTGTACGTCAAAGAAAGAGATTTAGATTTAAGTGTCCGATAAACGTTAAGAGCTGCACTGAGCTTCCACAACATTAACATGAGAGTTAAAAGAGGTCAAAAACCTGTGCTTTAAGAAAATCACAATGACTACGTAACTAAAACCAAAAGAAGCATCAGAGAAGAAATTTCAAGCGTGATGCCGATAGGATGAGTAATTTAGCAGAATTCCCCCTTTTAAAAGAGAATGTGGAATCTGTAAATCAACATATTGTCTTTGTGTTGGCACGGCTTTAGCATAATAAACACTGAGACACACCAGAAGGCCCACATGGGCATGGCTGAGATGTTCTGCAGTGATTCTCTGAAAACAAACCCTAACTACTTCCTCCCGGACACTATGATGTCACATCAGAGTGTAATCAGAACTTCCTGTCCACTCACATCTTGGGCATGTCGTCACTTTAATCTCCTGAGACATCCACAAGCCCATTTTAAGAAGCCTTCAACCTTCAGAAACCTGTTTGTTACTTGCTTAGATGTAATTTGTTTGAATATAGGCTAGTGCTATTTCGACTAAATCCTGAATTAAAGGCAGGAATACACAACTACACAACATCTGAACAGATATTAAAACACTAGGCATCATACACTTGTTTGAAATTCTTCAACTGGATGCTACAAATCGGATTCTATGCCCATTATTTTCTGTAAAAAAATGTTTTAACTGCTGAAAATCTGCAGACTTGCTCTGATTTTCTATGTTAATATTTGAATATTCTTGCCTTTCCCATCAGGAAGCAATACATAAAAAATAATTTAACATGAATGGCATGCCTTTAGTATGAGAAAAACAATAGGTGCACTTTCAAACACACTGCTTCATTCACCAGTTCTCATACGTCACTCACCATGGCATGAGTCGTCCAATCTTTGTCCATTTACTCTTGGTAATGAAGAATCCCACAATGGGGTCAGCAACTGCCCCCCAAGCCTTACCGACGAACAACACCATGGAGGCCTGGAACGGGTTAATCTGTCAGGAGAAGAGAAAGTGAACATCTAGGCCTACATTAATAAATACCATCAAACCTTATGTTTTATTCATACTGTGTGGTTCTTGCAAATCAGAACAAGAGCAGAATCATTAACACAAGTTGAATTATTTTTGGCTTCTGTTTCAATTAATCAAATAATGAATAGGGTGCTATTCTGTGATTAATATGCTCTATTAAAAATCCTATCCTCAAGTATTACATTACAGTAAAAAAGCCTAGTTTCCGAAACCTTCCGAGTCTCAAAAACGAAGAAATGCAATTTTCTTGAAATTACACAAAAACCCATGTCAGACCAACAGGATTGCACCAAGTGTTGTCCCAACTAGGCAAAACGAGTTGTCTGAACAAAGAATTTCATATTGCTGAAATGTTAAACATTTGTGAGTTCCCAGCATGCATTGCACTCTGAATAAATGTATAGATTTTTTTTCCCATCATTTTCCATTTGTTGATTGTCACTGTTTGTGAGGTTTGTGTGTCAAGTGTTGAGGCCTACAGTATGTTCAACCATTTAAAACTATATTTTGGATATCTTTGCTTTGCTATCTTTGTGTAGAAGAACAGTCATCCTACATAGTTCACTAAACATGTTAAGTATCCTATAAGACCATTTACTGTATATGGCTATTATAACAACACAATTATCTCGTTATTAAATGAAAATAAGAACAAGAAATCTGTTGTTGTCTTGACAAATGTATTGGCTGAATGAGGCATTTTGCATTTAGAGAATGAACAAATAAAATTAAAATATTGACAAAAAAAGAGTTGAGAGAGCTCAAGTTGCCTTGGATTTTCAAGTTCTCCATTTATTTTTTTACAGTGTGGCTTCATATTTTATTAAAATACCCAGAGATCTCACCTGTGCAATGTCAAGTAGATATATCTGAAGGAAGAATGCTGTTGCGCTCCCGGCGACCTGATTCGGTGCTCCTCCGATGGCGAAACATAGCTTGCTACAAACAGTGAGTTTCTGATCCAGATGAGTCTGAAATAAAAAGTCTTGGGGTCAGAAAAATAGATGCAACCACCACAAATACTGTTTTTTTTGTGTTTTTTGGAGAGTGCAAGGCCATCCTGTGTTTATAAGGTTAAATTTGGAAGCTGCTCCATTCTTACTGTGCCATTGCAAGTTTCATTTTCAAATATTTCTTTATTTATTCAGTCATTTTTTTACATTTTTTATTCAGCAATCATTTTCTTTGATGTTGACGCTCTCTCTCTCTCTCTCTATTTAATATAATTTGTGTACATATATATATATATATATATATATATATATATATACATACACACACAATTTTCCACCTTATATTGATAGTAGCAGCAGAGCCATAAAAACCACCATAAACATGCAAATAGTTAAATCTCTCAAATAATGTGCTGTGAATTATATAATGGTGTTTTCACCTTTTAATTTTCAATTTCTTCAAAGTAATTTTTCTGGATTTGATGTAGTCGGTCAGTACTTCATTAGGTTCTAGGAGTTCCTTTATTGAGGTTTTTAGGTGATAATCACAGCATCTGTCTTTGAGCAGTCGGTTCAGAGTTTCTGTTTTCTCCATTACGTGGGTGGGATAGTTCGAAGGACCCTCAGTCCCGAAACCACAGGAAATATTTAATCCAGATGCTTCCACTGCTGTGAGTGACAGGCTATTTGATCACAGAGAACACCCTTAAAATAACGGTTCTTCAAAGCTTCTTTCAAGGAATGATTTTTTCAGTATATATTTCTTAAATTGCTATATAGTTCTTTAAAGAAGGGAAAAAAGTCTGTAATAAAAGTGTCTGTAAAAATGTCCCCATATTTTGAATTACACATTATAAAGTGTTGTTTCTTAGGGTTAAAGAAAATGTCTGTAAACTTTTGACTGATGTCAAGAAAATTACCATTAGCTTTTCTGTGCTTCTACATCTGTGTTTGTTTTTTTACAGTCGCAGGTAACAAAAAATATGTTCTAAGAATGTTGTGCTACCATTCCCATTAGGTTATGAAAATAATTGAAATGAATGTTCGCTGAACATTGAAAACATCCAGTTTTTTTAAACGTTTCAAAAAACTTTTTTTTTATGTGAACATTAAAGGGTAACTCTCGCCAAAATGCAACCTAGGGTCTACCCGAGGCAAACTTTCGTTTAAAAGCATAATTAGAATGGAAACGCCACTTTTAAGTTTGACCGTATTTTTGTTTTCGGTCGAATTGCTTTTTGAATGGGAGTGCTTGGGGCACGACTATGATAGCATCAAAAATGGCTATTTTTAAAACACTAAGAAGGCTCGACACAACATGAAACTTTGCTCGAAGTATCACCAGGGGCTCTACACATGAACTCCAGCATTGAGAACATTGTTTGTGTACACAGAGTTTACTAAAAAGGAGGATTTTGAACAACTCACTGTAGCTGTGTCCGCCGGCATTTTGACAGTCAAAAATAGTCGATCTCCGAATGTGAATGAAGTGACTCTGAATTTTAGTATTGCTTCTTATATGAGCATCCTATAAGGTCAATATTGATTTTCACTAACGACAAAACAACAAATTATCCACTAAGCTTTAGGAGCTTTCCATCTTTACTCTCCTCCCTGTTACGTTGCACTCGGAGATCGACTATTTTTGACTGTCAAAATGCCGGCGGACACAACAGTGAGTTGTTCAAAATCTTTCTTTTTAGTAAACTCTGTGTACACAAACAATGATCTCAATGCTGGAGTGCATGTGTAGAGCCCCTGGTGACACTCCGAGCAAAGTTTCATGTTGTGTCGAGCCTTCTTAGTGTTTTAAAAATAGCCATTTTTGATGCTATCATAGTAGTGGCCCAAGCACTCCCATTCAAAAGGCAATTTGACCGAAAACAAAAATACGGTCAAACTTAAAAGTGGCATTTCCATTCTAATTATGCTTTTAAACGAAAGTTCGCCTCGGGTAGATTAACAAAAAGACCCTAGGTTGCATTTTGGTGAGAGTTACCCTTTAATGTTCTGTGCTAGACTAACTGAGACAGAACCTGCATAGTGTTTCTCTATTGTTGGTTTAAATGCTTCTATTGCTCTCCTCAATTGTATGTCGCTTTGGACAAAAGCATCTGCTAAATGATTACATGTAAATGTAACGTTCTTTGAGAACAATATGGAAACGTTACTTTTAAACGTTCTCTAAAGTTGAAAATAAACAGATTTGGGACGACATGAGAGTAAGTAAATGATAAAGAATTTTCATTTTTAGTGGAACTATTCCTTTAAAATGAAATCACATCACTTAACTGCACTTGCCATTCAAAGGAACCCGGCAATGACACAATGGAAGCAACACGGGTGTAGTGAGTGACTTCTCTTTACCGAAATGATTAAAGAAATGCATACGTTTTGAGTGGCTTTCTGAATGTAAAGTGTTTCACACATTAAAAATGACACTCATCCCTTGGAAAACTCTGTGGATAAGGCAGAGTAAATGTGTGTTTTTGAGGGTGTGTATGTGTATGTGTGTGTGTGTGTGTCTGCATATGTGCGGTGTGTGAGTAGAAAACGGAGGGGAGATCCTTTCAACACATAAAAGGGAAGTCAAACCGCCGCTTAGAGCCATATATTTATGAGAGAGATCTCGGAGACAGTCAGACAGACATTTGGTGCTGAAAATACTACAGAAGTCAAACACTCCTCTTTGAGTTGTTAACTCATTCATCCGCTCAATCAAAGCCGGTGTTTGGCGTCTCCAAGCCAACGTGCACTCTGGGTACCCTCGCAAAAAACACAACCACAGAGGGCAGGACCGATCGCTCTTCAAAAGATGCTGTAATTAACTCACTGAATTCCCCCCTCACGTTCTTAACTTCACCATGATGAAAAAAAGATGAATGACTTCTGAAATCACAATTTAGGATGTTAAAATGTAATTATTCGGATCACTCAGGCAAGAAAATCAAAAGATCAGAGAGTTCACCCAAGTCTGTATAATCTAAATTCTGATGCTACTGAACAACAATTATGCCTCTAAAAGAGGAAAAGTAAGAGGATTTGATGGTGCTAAAGTGTGAAATGAATCAGGAAGATTGTGAGCTTATAGGCAGATACTGCTCTAATTCTGGTTTATCTGTTAAGCATCACTATTGCACACTGTGAGCTGAACAAACCAGTACAAAGTGTTGTGAAAAAAAACAAACAGTACTTTTGTCTTGTTTTCTGATAAGAATATCACAACACTCTTAAAACTAATATATTTGAGAAGCAGAAGTGTACAAAATAAAATAAAAACTGGCTTTAAATTACATTTTTCTTATTTTTAACACATTGGCAAATAGTTTTCCCCTTTTTTTAAAGCATAAACCTCACTTGTAAATATACATGTATAATAAAAGTTTGTATGTAAGTTTGTACAAATAAATGTATGTATAGTATGTATATATAAACTTTTATGTTAGATGTGATTAATCATGATTGATCGATTTGACAGCACTAATATTAATACTTTTATATTTTTAATGGAAAACCAGACAAAAATACTGGCATGAGGTATGCTAATACTTTTTGGAACAAATGGATGATTTTCAGCAGTCAGATGTTAAAAAAATTGCAAAAAGAAAATCAGACTTTCACTGCCGTTTAAAAGTTTGGGGTCAGAAAGGTTTTTAGCACAAATCCCTTATCGGCAGAGCTGCATTTACTGGATCAGAAATAAAGTAAACACAATAATACTGTAAAGTAGCCTACTATTGCGATTTAAAATTTCTGTTTCCAATTTTAAATATATTTTAAAGTATAATTTATTTCTGTGATACAAACTGAATTTTCAGCATCATTACTCCAGTCTTCAGTGTCACACAATCCTACAGAAATCATTCTAATATGCTGATATCCTGCACAAGAAACATTTCTGATTATTATCAATGCTGAAAACATGATGTTTTTATTCAGCATTTATTTGAAATAGAATTATTACAATATAAAATTATAATAATATAATATATTCTATTATAAAATAATATAATTTTTTGTAACAATATAAAAGTTTTTACTGTAACTTTTGATCAATTTCATCCTTGCTAAATAAAACTATTAATGTCTTTTAAAACAAACAAATTTTTAAAAAAAACGTAACCACCTCTAAAACTTTTGAACGGAAGTGTACATTGAACAAAGGACTCAGAAAATCTTATTGTGGGATCTGTTGACTTGGATTGGTAGACAACGTCGCAACACACCCCGCCCGGAGACCATCCACAACACTATAGCATCATGGATCGCTCGAATTCTCACAAAGTTTATTTTTGCTGCTGTTATCATGATAGACACAAACAGGAAGTCGTTGAGTTGAGACACAAAATATCTGACTTCCTCACAGATTGAAAACAGCAAAAGCATGATAGCAGCACAGAAGTGTGGGAAGACAGATTAAATATACAGCTGACATGAGGACCAAACTTTCCTTTTGGAATTTTGTCTCACAAAGCTTGTCAAGAACACGTTTGGGACATATTTTACCCCAAAATCTAAATTAGAAACGTATTATTCTTCTAATACACTCACCGGCCACTTCATTAGGTACATTGCTAGTACCGGGTTGAACACCCTTTTGCCTTCAGAACTGACTTAATTCTTTGTGGTATAGATTCAATAAGGTGCTGGAAACTTTTTCTTTTCTTTCAGAGATTTTGGTCCATATTGACACGATAGCATCATGCAGTTCATGCAGATTTGTCGGCTGCGCATCCATGATGTGAATCTCCCGTTCCAGCACATCCCAAAGCTGCTCTAATGGATTGAGATCTAGTGACTGTTAAGTGAACTCAACGTTATGCTCAAGAAACCAGTTTAAGAAGATTTGAGCTTTGTGACATGGCGTGTTATCCTGCTGGAAATAGCCATTAGAAGAAGATGGGAACACTGTGGTCATAAAGAGATGGACATGGTCAGCAACAATACTCAGGTCGGCTGTGGTGTTTAAACAACGCTCAATTGATGTCAAGAAAATATCCTCACATGCACCATTACACTACCAGCACCAGCCTGAACCGTTGATACAAGACAGGATGGATCCATGCTTTCATGTTCTTTACACCAAATTTTGACGCTCCCATCTGATTGATGCAGCAGAAATCGAGACTCATCAGATCAAGCAATGTTTTTCCAATCTTCTATTTTCCAATACTGGTGAATTATAGCCTCAGTGTTCTGTTCTCAGCTGACAGGAGTGACACCGGTGTGTGTCTTCTGCTGCTGTAGCTCCTCTGCTTCAAGGTTCAATGTGTTGTGCATTCAGAGATGCTCTTCTGCAGACCTCGGTTGAAACAAGTGTTTATTTGAGTTACTGTTGTCTTTCTATCAGCTCAATTCAGTCTGGCCATTCTCCTCTGACCTCTGGCATCAACAAGGTATTTTCACCCACAGAACTTCTGGATATTTTCTCTTTTTTGGACCATTCTCTGTAAACCCTAGAGATGGTTGTGCGTGAAAAACCCAGTAGATCAGCAGTTTATGAAGTACTCAGACCAGCCTATCTGGCACCAACAACCATACCACGTTTAAAGTCACTTAAATCGTCATTCTGATGCTTGAACTTCAGCAGATCGTCTTGACCATGTCTACATGCATAAGTGCCTTGAGTAGCTGCCATGTGATTGGCTGATTAGATATTTGCGTTAAAGGTACACTGTGTCGTTTTTAAAGTATTTTATTAGCTAAAATCAATGTCTTTATTCATAAATATGTCCTCATTGGTGTAAAGTTACCTCTGCCAATGATCTGACTTATCCTCGTAAGCGAAGAATCTCTTATCTTTATTTACATTGGACGGGTAAGTCCAAGGAGGCTTCCATGTCGTTCAGCCATTTTGAAAAACTATAATAGCAGAGAGGGACAAAAAGCACTAGGCTACCTCAACGCGCTTCCACAACGCTTTTTCATTCAGAGCCAGCGTCACGTGACTGAAACCAGTTGAAACGGACAAGGAGATCAGTGAGAGGCGCTTGTACAAATTTAAAAGGCTGCACTGCACGGTACTTCATAATGCAGGATCATACTTATGGCGAGCCACCGGAGAAGGAATCCTCGTCGCCAAAAAAGCAGAAAATTTAATTTAAAAGGAAACGTGACCGGCCAATTCAAAAAACGAGGGTAAATATTGGGATAGCTTTTCCCAGTTGGAAAGAGCTAATGAAGGAGAAAGACTTTGAAAGGGACTGAAGTTGCCTGCTTTCTTCTCGACAGTTAAGTCAATGTTACGGTCTACAACGGTAAGCTTTTTTTCATTGCTTGGTTGTGTAATTCATTATATAGGCAGCATTGCAGTAGAACATGTATAGTTAAACTCGATGAAGTGCTATTGGAAGACATGTTGCCATAGCTTCTTGGTACATAACGGCTACCGTAGTTGCAACACGCATTTGAAAAAACGAAGCGCTAGAGAGCACTATTCGTTTGAATGCAAAATACAATTTCACCGCTAGATGGGAGAAATTCCTACACAGTGTGCCTTTAAACAAGCAGTTAAACATATATATAGTGACATTATTTTCATGATAATAAGCACATATTTTAAGAGGGAAACATGCTTAATAATCAAAAAAATTGTCTCTTTTTTCCATCTGATTTTTACGGGTGAAATGTGACTCGGACCCATGATGACTCCATGATGTTTGTGAGATTCAACTACACTCTTTGTGCTTAGCCTACTTTCTCAGAGTTGCTGCTCTAAGCTGCTTTTCCCTGTGTATGTTTGCGTGAGGATGAATCTAGATGATATAATAAAGGGTTTATGGCTTCATGCCCAGCGGGATTTAAAAAATGCATTTTATCATTACACTTGCAATGTCAAATTGACCCTGGACTTTCACCTCCAATCTGAATGCGATTTTTTTTTCTTGTGCAAAGAGTATGAAAAACAATATCAAGCTTGCAAAACCCAGACACGCAAGTGTAGCAATAATTTTTTCATGACTTTTGAGGCAAATGTTCTCTGATGGAGTCTCAGTGGATTCAGACTGCATGAAACAACTGGTACATTGGTCTGTACAAACACGCCCGAGAGTCAAGTTAACCATAGTAACATAATAGCTCTTTATCAAGACATTCACATTGGTGATCACATGAATCCATAGTAAATCTCACAAAAGGTTTGAGAAGTAATACAATTTTCTTGAGGCAGCCTTTACTTTTGTAGTGGTACAGTGATAGTATCAGGTAATACCATGGTACTTTAATATATATACCATGTTACTAAATGATTACCATCATCATGCTACATGATAATTATTTACAAGCTATTTCAAACAATACTGTGGTTAAGATACAGTATAACAAAGGTATTATCGTTAACATGTCCAAAAAAAATCCATGCTAAAAGTGAATCCCCTTCCATTTCAACTTTAAATCTTTAACCTTCCACTATGAGAGTCTCCGTCTTTCCTTTTTGTAAAGGCGTGCGTGAGAACAAGAGCTCCATTAGTGTGTTTTCCATACATTATTGACACACGTCTGCCATTTTCAGGGTCAGCGCAGAAGAACAGCACAGACTTTATTTCACTTGACAGATCATCCCTGACATTTTTTTTTTTTTTTTCACAGATGAAGGTCATATTGCTTCCAGATCTGTCTACAAATATTATGCTATCTTTAATTTTAATAGAAAAAAATGCCAATATTTGCTGTCTGACTGCATTTACATGTCAAGGAACATGCAAGCAAGCAATTATTACAGTGATCTCTCCAAAAACTCAAATATTCATATACTTAATCTATAACACTCAATTGTGATAATGACAGGGACAAGCTTTTCATTTACTTTCAATGCACATTATATCTATTTCTAACCCAGATGATAATACACTGTAGTCTGTGGCTGTGAAAGGAATTCAGTTCTGATTACAGAAGTGATTTTTTGACTGGTGCAATGGTTAAACTCAAATGTAATCTTGTAATATACAACTTAAAAATACAGTTTGTGTCTTTACAGCAGTATGTACTTGTGGGTTTAACTGTCTGCCTGTCAGTGCTACGCCTAAGCAGCCTTTGGGCATGTGTGTTGGTAAAGCACCCATTCCACACAAACATTCCATGTGCTCATTAAAACATGCCATTCCACATACTTTCATAACGTACAGATCCAGAAACGTTCAGACCGGTATCATAACACAAATACGTGTATATTGGCACCTGTTCCCCCCTACTGAGTGTTCATCAACTCCAAAGTCCACAATACAGTTGATACTGTTATTTTTACACTCAAAAAATAATTAATTAATTATTTTTTACTTGACCATTCATTGATATACATTTAGATTGCAAGCTGATTTAAAAAGACACTGCAATTTGCACATAGCTCACAGTTTAACACAGAAAAAAGAGAAAGAAGTGAGCATCACATTGCCTTACCTGTGGTGGTATCTTGGTGAAAGAACTTTCAGAGTGCTTCATCATGACTTTATCCCCTGATGTGACCCGGGCTTTCTCCCCCTTTGCCATGGCACCCGGTGTGACGGGCACAGAGACAGCAGCTGAACTCTCTGGCTTCTCAGAGCTGGCTACAGCTGTGCCTGCGTCCATTCACATACTGCAGCAGCGAGAGGATGGGCAGGGTTAGATACAGATGCTTCCCAGCTGTCACTCACAGATATGAGCCAATCACAGTCCTCGCTCTACCAAAACAAGCTGCTTACCTGAACCGGATAGCCTACATTCCTATGCTGTCACAAAGACACTAAAACACTAAATAAACTCATATGCAAAGTAAGAGTTCATTAAGGTTTTTTTTTTTTTTTTTTTCAGGTACTGAATAAATTAATATTATTAACATAAAACATCTAATGGTCACTTTTCCAGCAGAAATACTTTTAGTTCATTTAATGCAAAAAATAATGATTTGTTTTCCGTGCATTTTTGATATCAAGCAACATATTCATTTGATTAAATAAATATCGAGTGCACATACACACAAAATGAAGAGACATAAGCATAGATAGATAGATAGATAGATAGATAGATAGATAGATAGATAGATAGATAGATAGATAGATAGATAGATAGATAGATAGATAGATAGATAGATAGATATCTAACCTGGGTGATGCGGTGGGATGCACATCTGCTGCAGCGGTGGATGAACTGCGGGTTAATTCCTTCACACACAAACACACACTCATTCTGCAGCAGCTCGTTCTATAGTAGTAATCACAAACAAGCGCGCCCCCTGCAGGACACCAAAGGCAACTCACAGGATCCTACATCTAGTTGAGACAGCATAACGCTCTTAATAAACTCCAGGTTACACAGGCCAAAGTAAAATGAAGTGACCAGTAGCAGCTCCTGATTGTAAATTTAGGTAGGGCAGATAATAAGCGCTAGTTTATGTTATACAGTTTGTAAGCTTTATTTGTACATGCAGACACACAGTACATTTTGGCAGAGGTCTAGTGTCCTTGTGTTATTCAGCCTGAGGGTGGCGCTCTTGGCAGGCTTTAAGGACACACAACACACGCATAAGTGCTATCTTATACAATACATTTCCTTAGTATTTATTGCCTCAGAATGTTGTTTTAGAATATAACAAGTTGTGAAGGTAAAGTGAGGAAAAGAAAGTCATGTCTAATCTCCGAACAAACATAAACAAAACAGAACTGAGCACGTTTTAACCATAGACTGTAAAAAAAGACTAAAACCAAACCATTTAAACTAATGGATTTGTACTTTCATTAAATTGATATGCTAATTCACAGAACAGACATGGAACTAGTAACTGACCTGATGGAGACTAATATACACATATCTGAAGCAGGTTGATATCGTCTTGGTCTGGACTGGAGCGAGGTTTACGTAAGGTAAAGTGAAAATAAGCGGGCAGTCTGAAATCTGCCCAAATGCGCTAAATTAGAACGCGCTGCAGTTCCATTTTTCACCACAAATTTACATTGGGAAAATTGTGGGGCGCTGTAGAGCTGGCCAGGGCTCAGGCACCCTCTGCCCGGATTATACTGTAATAATACATGCCTGGCAAAGCCATACGCAAAATTTTGACATATACTGCTCACTTTACGGCTAAAATAGTCTAAATGCAAATATTTTAATATGCAGAATGCTAAACACATTTACAATTATTAATATAGATAATACATCATGATACAATATATTAATATTTATACAGAGGTCTATGTTTTGGATTAATATTTTGGTGGGACTCAACTGCCCTTACAGACACGCGGCTGGAATAAAATAAATAAACAAATAAATAAATAAAGCAGCATGACATTAAAAACAATTATTAGCATATAGGCATTTGATATAAATTAGTGTTTTGAAATAATAAACATAAATAAATAAATACATAAAATAAAAACATATATATTGAAGATGCAAAAAAAGAAATGTACCCTTTTCAGTATACTATATATTAAATGAATAACAATTATTGCACGTGCACCTGTGGAATAGTCCTTTGAGGTCCGAGTTAGCTTAGGACACTAAAGAGATCTTTCCACGGACTCTGAAAAACACCAGGGATAAAGAAGCCCAGGGTCCTTGATCACCTGCATGAGGACTGCAGATGTGGCCAGAGCAATAACTGCAATGTCCATAATAATGTAAAACGCCTAAGACAGCTGATCGTCCTCACAGTGCCAAACCATGTGTCCCCCAGACGTATTGTTTGAGAATGTGCAAGTACCTTGGTGGAAGGGTGTCGTAACATCTCACAGCAAGATCTGGCAGATCTGGTGTTGTCCATGAGGACGCGACGCACTGTAGCCAAACCGGTGGCCAAACCACATACTGACTGCCCTTGATCAAGGGACTCATTTGTCCAGTTTATGTCTCAATTGCTGGATATTTTTATGTTCATACAAATATTTACATGTTAAGAAATTAGAAGAACCAGTAGTAAGAGACACAGCTATAGTGGACAAAAAAATAATTAAGTCTCTGTAGAATAAACCAGATATTTTATGCATAAATTACAATTAGTAGCAAAACAAAATGAATAAAATCTTTTAGTTTCACATCAGTCAACCTGACTCAGAGAGGTGAATAGACATACGTTTGCCATGACTTGCATGAAAAGAAAATACACATTATGCATGAACTGCTCACAAAATCCCAGATATAAACTTTCTAGTAAATTATAAAAAAATTCTCATCATGGTTGCAAGACCTGATCAAAATAGTCAAACCAACCTTAATGTACTTTAGAAATTCTTGACATTCAGCCCCCTGGCCAGGACATTGACCATATGGTTGGCATTACAAGTAAATGTATTTTGTGCAATGATAAACAATACGTGGAAATGAACAGGAAGTTTAAAAAGACAGTTAGAATGAGATTCACATTGAACAACGGTGGAGACTAGAAATAGATTAGTGATGAAGATGGTTTGAATGAATTGCATTGCAGATTGATAGTGGATAAGCATATACACTACTCTTAAGACAACTGATCTGCATGATCTTTAAAAAAACCTTCATGAGCTCATATCACTTATAAAATATTTAAAAGTAGAAGAACGATCCAAGTCCATTCATGCAACAAAAAAAGCACATACTCAGAAAGTCTCATACAATTATACTTATCAGCTCTGTGTGCATTTAAGACATATTAGAACCCACTGAAATGAGAAAAGGAATCAGCATATCATCAGTAGGTTTATTGCAAGCCGAGGTCTTTATAACAGAGCCTCTGTCTTAGGCAAAGTGCATAAACATTTGACATTTATAACTTAACAGTACATTATAAGACATACCAGCACAGAACTTCATTAAGCATCATGGAAGCTTCCATGATCTGACTTCTTCATCGATCCATGTGTAAACATGTATAATCGTGAAGGTTAAAGACTTGGCTTGTGCATACTGCATTGCATCAGAAAAGGCCAACACTTCCAGTTGTGAAAGAACATGATGGGAAAATTAAAAAAGAAAACATAATTGTAAAAGGAATAATACACCTAAATAAGAAAACGTTATCATCACTTACCATTTATTGGACTGAAATTTAAGTCATCATTTACTGATAATCTTTTAGTCCAGTGGGTTGTTAGCTTGCTGCAAGTCAGTGATATTTTTCAATTTTTGGGTGAACTATTCCTTTAAAGCTATTTGAGTTGAGTGGCCATTTATACAGTCATAGTGATGTCCAAAGGACCCCTGTATTCAGAACCAGACAAAAACATTGGCTTTTACGGTTTTAAGGGAGATGGATTTATAAAATGTTACCCAAACATGGGTGGAACCATAAGATCAGAGTCTCTGGTGAAAGCAGGAACAGTCAGGAGTGACCGAAAGAAGCTTGTGTGTTGAGAGGCCTCTGAATGATGACGGCATTCGCTAAGTTGGCTTCTTCCAAACTCTGCCCCTCATCTGTCAGCTCTCGGAACGGCAGGGATGTAGTCAGGATGAACTGAGCGTCCGTTCTCTGAGCCTGCTCCACAAAATGCTGCACATCACTGATCCTGGACCAATTACATAAAAGCCAACATGAATGCATCTTCTCAGGGAGCTTTGCAGCCACATCTTAGCAATCATGTTCAAGTCGGAGGCATGAAATCCTTACATGTTGTGACGCATACGTTAAATCCGGCATAATCTGATTTGATCTGCCGCAAAGTTGCAGCTTACGATTCTTCCATTTTACCTTGCATGATTGTATTACATAAATGATGAATGACAATTATGTAAGAGCTTTTAAGGGTAGGATTTCAAATTTAGAGCATCACAACATGCCCGGGTAGGATTTTGACAATAAACATCCAAACATAATCATGTTTAAAGCCTGTAACTTTAGCTGTGTTCAGTGAAAGCAAATTACACTATATAAATGCATATTCAATTAGATTTATTTATTTTTTATTTAACACCATACCAGCATCAAATGATATATACATATCAAACTTAACTATTTAAAAAATTGTATACAATAATTTATGTTATGTTTAGTTATATAATAGGTTTTTAAAGTTGATGCTTGGCACAAATATATAACCAAACAATTGTATTAAATGTACTTGATTTCGTAACAATACTGCTGCAGAAATGACACACACTTTTAGGGGGATATGACCCATGTATGTTTTCGTGAAATTCACCTTCTACGACCATATGATACTCACCGATGGCTCAGATTAAACCTCTGCACGAGCCGCTGACCGTCTGCCAGCCAAATCTGGAGGGAGGTCACGGGAAGGTCCTCATTCAGCTCCACTGCCGGGAGAGGAGGACCTGAACAGTCCTCGTGTATCGACCGAGACCTGGCCACCACTCGCGGGGCCACACTGCCGAGGACAATCATTTCAACTTAATCAATTTCCAAAGATAGGCTTTTAACAGATGCACTGCAATTATTGTGGTGCCATGTGATTTTATATACGATTAGAGGGTTAACTAACACTAAGATAATCTTCAACACATTTACAGTCAAACCATCAAAGAGTGTTGTGAGGACACCTAGTGGATATTTGTCGGAAAAACTAAAATCTTGCTCAAATCTTTCATTTTTATGCTAAATTAATAGCGTTTACTTGGTTAATTAATAATAAATAAATAAAAACTGTATGCAAAAGAGGACCTGCTACCTTCCCAGTCTGTAACCTCTGCCTGTAAACGGGTGGAAGGTCTTTTTCTTTGGGACATAAACTTCATCTTTCATGTCCTCCATGTTGATTTCTAGTTCTTCATCCTCGGCTCTTCCTTCTAGCTCCAGAGGCAGCTCACTATATATATATATATATATATATATATATAGAAGATTTTTAAATCAATACAATTAAATATATTTCAATTTTATTCTGTCAGTATGTCATAATTTGATGGGGGAAAAAAATCACAAAACATGATAATACAATGGGTATTTTAAAGCCTGTGCAATTAAATTAGTCTGCAGTTTAGTCCAGTTATGCAATCACATCCAAAGTCTGATGAGTGTTTTGTTGTGCATCGAGGGATTTATTCGGTAAATGTGTTTTCATCGTAGTTTATGCGCATGTCTTATTATCAAATAAATAAAAATTAATCTCAATTGAGCGCACAAGTTTTTATGCGCATTTTTAGAATTTAAACGCATCTTGGCGCTTCAATCCAGTGTTTTTTTAATGCGATATCCTAAAAATTTGCATTTGGATGGACACACAGCTAGTGACAAAAACAATACTCACCCTCTTTTAATGGCCTCCAAGAACTCTTGGTTTTCTTCTAGGGTGTAACTGCGTAAATCCTCGTCGTTTACTGTGAAGCCATTCTTCCACAGTCTCACTACAATCTCCACCTGTAAAGTTCGGACATAAAACAACCTTAAAAATACTTTTGAAAATTCTAAATTTTTGCATTTTTGTTTGATGATGCTAGTGGATCAGAAATTACATGTTTATGCTGACATAAAGGCTGGACGGTATGATGATATATATTGTTACCATGGTATAAAGGTATATCATTAGAGATTTTCCTACATCATGTATCTCGCGGTATGTAAATATATAGCACTTCAGAGTGATAAAAGGCATGAATGAGAATATAAAGTGCAGGACGTGCTTGATGTTAAAGAGTGTTATTAAGCACACTAAAATGTTGTGCACATAACTTACTGCTCTTGAATCAATAACTTTTTTAGCTTTAATAAGCATACATTTATATGTAATTCATACAGTGAAGACTATGCAATTTTACATTTGATTATTACATTTCTGTACTAATTCTAACTACATACTAAATACACCTATTGTACCTGAAAAACGTAATTTGTTTAATTCAAATTTTTGCTATATTGTATTAGTCCAATTATTTGTAATTTGCTTCTTTTTTCTTATTTTTAATAACAGAAATGAGAAAAAATAACTATTTTGTGATATATATCGTTATTGTGAAATAAAATGCATCATATTGTGAAATAGGAATTTAGTCATACCAGTGCAAAATGCCCGTGCAAAATCAGTTTTTGTGTGTGTTTTTAGTAATTGTTGGTTTGGTGCCCGTGAAAGAGACTGTGAACGCATTGAATTCAGGGAGCAGGCTAGGTTACTACAAATGATGGCTGTGAATAAAATATAATAGTAAACAGTGTAGCTGACAGAGTGTTTATATTCAGAATGTTTATTTTTAAAGGGACTGTGTGTAGGAATTTCTCCCATCTAGTGGTGAAATTGCATTTTGCATTCAAACGAATAATGCTCTCCAGCGCCTCACTTTTTCAAATGCGCGTTGCATCTACGGTAGCCGTTATGTACCAAAAAGCTATGACAGGATGTCTTATAATAGCACTTCGAGTTTTTCTTCGGGTGAACAGGTTTGTTATTTAAAACAAACTGAAACTTGAAACAACAAAAAAAAGAATGCTACAGTATGAATTACTGACTGTGAAAAACATTAACTATGTTAATTTCAAGATGGCGGAACTACATGGAAGCCTCCGTGGACCTACCCGTCCCATGTATATAAAGATAATAAATTCTTCGTTTACGAGGATTAGTCTGATCATTGGCATAGGTATTTGTACACCATTGAGGGCACATTTATTAATAAAAATATTGATTTTAGATAATAAAATACCTAAAAAGCTACACATAGTCCCTTTAAACCACAACCTTCTTGGGGCTTCTTTGACAGGTATTTTTAACGATATCTTTTGCATTTCTCATCCAAACAACGTCAAACTTGGCACTGCACTTACTCGTGCCCGTAGCGAGACACCTGTCAAGTTTGAAATACATCGGACTAACGGTTCGAGAGATACGTGAATAACAGACAGACAGACAGACGTTTCTGTAATTTATAGATAGATTGCCCACCCCTACCTGACATTAACCTGATGTACTATTTTTTCAACAACATTTTTATTTTAGGTAACCACCTGGATGCTCTGAATGCACACAAGACGTCTCATATGAACAGCCTGACCTTTTTGCCGCTACTGGCGACACTGCTGATCTTCTCCACCTCATCGAGCAGGTCCTCGACGGAGAAACTCGATCTAAGAGGGCTTGCCTCCTCATCATCCTCCTCTTCATCATTTTGTGCCCCTTCACACCTAAGAGCTCATGAAGGCAACAAAGCGTTCAATTATGAACATTCAGTAATGGTGAAATGATACTTGCATGATGTTTCAAGTCGGATAATAGACAGAGCTTTGTATAGCGGACTTACCATGTGTCATCTTGAGACCTTTTTCTTGAATCAATATCTTTCATCATGACGTCTTCTGCTGTCCATCTTGCAACACAAACGTATGCGGGCATATATTTATAAGGGATGGTGCAAGTCAATGTAACCACTGCATCAGTGCTTCCTGAATAATTCATGGGGTTTTTCTATCTGAGATTGACAGGTGCAGTGAGATCTGAAATTCTCAAAATATCGATCTGCTTTCATACCAGACCAGTAAATATATAGGCAAAAATGATTTTCAACTGACCAGAAATTACCACTATTATACTGATATCAATTGTAATTACTGTACAGTTCTTTGATATTGAATGAAATAATTATTCAAATTAAAAGAAATATTATAAAAAGAATAAATAGAAATATGTTAGATAAAAATAAGTATTACAAAAATAAAACCCTTAAAATGACCTTAATAATGGTATTAGGGCACTTTGGCATATACAACTGTACTGAAAGATTATTAAATGCATGTGTTATTACATTCACTGTACTTCAATGAATACCACATTGCACGTCCAAAACATTTGGCATTACCAAAGTATGTCCAAAAATACGCACTTGCAAATAGTATCAAAGCGTAGGCTACTATGGATTTTTGGACATGTGCCATAAAAAAAAACATCTGAAGCATTTGAAGGGTACAAATACAATTTATCAATATTACACTGATCAACATTTGACATGCGATCAGCTGCTTATTAATACTGAATGATGACGTCATGATGCACTGACAATAAACTACATGACGTTATAATGTGTTTACCAATACCCTCAGTTTATTTAATCAAATGTTTTAAGGTCAATCTCTGGTAGGTAAAGGCACCCACGTGCATGCTTTAAGCTTCGTATTAATATTCACCGTAACAAACAGGTCAAAGGCAGCATAATAAATGAAAGCAGTGCGCCACAATTACGTAAGGATAGTGTAGAGACCACGCAAGCGCACTGCGATCCGTTATGACGGAAAACAAGCGCTATAACCCACAACACATCATTTCTGAATCGCAGGCTAATAATTCCGATTATAAACTGTAGATGGTTACCAGTGTAAGGCTTCAATGGTGATGTAAAACTGTCTCTTCGGCTCGTAAGTTTCTCACAGTTGTCATGCGGATCCTTACGCTACAGCAGTCCACCATTCCTGTGACGTCTACAGACCTTACGTTTGTGCACACGTCACTATGACATAGCAAGGCCAAAATGCTCTTGGAATGGTGTTTTACGTACTGATATGAATATAATGAGATGGTTCATTGAACGTAGTTGAATAAATACTGGCATGTGTGTTTGTTTTGGGTGTAGACAGTGACAGATGGTGAATGCAGTCAGCAGTACAGAAATAAAATACCCTCAGCAAAGCTGCTCGAAGCGATTTTTAATACCCCACATAACCTGACCCTACTACCTGATATTTATTACTTAAATAATAATGTCCTCCTGAGAAATCATACTGATAGCTAAAGGCTTTAGCTTGTAAACAGCCAAGAATGTCAGCAAATGCTAGCCAATCAGAAAGGTTTGAAGAGGTGTGAATTTGGGGCGGGGCTATGAGTTTGCTCGACCAATGGAAGACAGAAGAGGGTCCAGGAAACCTTTCTGACAATAATCATTATTGTTAAAGTTGCAGTTGCATTCTGAAAATTTAATTATTGTGGCTTATCGAATATAAGAGTCACAGATTCATGTTACCTGTCCAAGTTGTGGAGACACTGGTACCGTTGTATCTGTATTAATATTTTTTTAATATGTTTATTTTATGTATTATGTATTTTATTGTCTTGTTTTTTATTTGGACCCAGAGTCTGTTATGAAGTCTGATTGATTGATTGATTAACACTGTTAAAGGAATAGTTCAACCAAAAATGAAAATTCTGTCATTAATTACTCACCCTCATGTTGTTCCAAACCCGTAAGACTTTCATTCATCTTCGGAACACAAATGAAGATCTTTTTGATGAAATCTGAGAGCTTCCTGTCCCTCCATTGACAGCTACGCAACTGACACTTTTAAATTTTTTTGAAGAGACTTGATCGCTTTATATGATGAACATTTAATTTATGCTTTTATTAAAGCTCTCAGATTTCATCAAAAATATATTAATTTATGTTCCGAAGTTGAACGAATGTCTTACAGGATTGGAATGACATGAGGGTGAGTAGTAAAGGGTAAACTAACCCTTTAATAACAATTTTTTTAGGCAAAGATAATCAAGGTGCATTCACTCCATGTTGTAATTACCGTAATTACGAGATTCCAACTTGTAAAAAGCCTCCACATACTCTTAGAACTCGTAATTACAACTTGACGCTGTACCACCTGACCACTGCAGATTCAAGGTGCGTTCACACCATTTCGTAATTACCGTAACGATTCTGAACTGAAAAAAGTCTTCTTGTGCTTGTAACTACGTGTAAACTCGTAATTTTATGAGAGCTATGACTTGTACCATGTGGCCGCTATACTGCAGATTGAAGGTGAGTTCGACTTGAAGCGGCGCTGCGCAGAACGATCTTTGAATAACATCAAAGTACAGCGAAAGCGATTTGAAAGCATTCTGACATGAGCGCAGCATTATTTAGCCATTGAATATGTTGCCATTGAAACGCATTAACAGCTTTGAGTAGAACGTCACGTGTTGTCATCTCGAAATTACGGTAATTACGACATAGCGTGAACGCAGCTTCCCATTTAGACTGCCTCCGAAAACTTGCAGGCAGCATTTGGGCACGAAGTATACCTCACAAAACTTCTGAGGCAGAGTAACGGTTTGATGAGCAGAATAGAGAGAGCTTTAGTGATAACTAAGCAAATGTTTAATTAGTACAATAGTAATTTCTCGCTAGAAATCGCATCAAAAGTGAAAAAAGTTGGTCAAAAATTTACATTTACACAAACTGACCACCAACCGCAACTTTCAGACGCCATCTTTATTTTCTAGCTCAACTGTCACAGAATGGAAAGCACAGGATTGTGGGATATCAAAGGCAGCGAAGGATACATCTATGCTGCCTTCAAAAATCCATCAGACAAAGGTATCTCAGTGGACAGGAAGTTAAGCTACCATTGTATTAGGACATGGCTCGATGCCTAGAAATGCATCTTTAAAAGCTCTAAAAGCATTTTTAAGCTTTTGGATGCAGCCATAGAGTTTTGTAAGTGCAAATTACATTTTCCAAATTTCTTTCTGTCTGTCAGCACTTGATATGAACAAAGATGTTAAAGTACATCTGTATGGGATGGAAAATCATAAATGTATTTAAAAAATACAAAAACTAGACTAGGAAAAAATCATATAGACTTGAAGAATTTCCATGACCTTTTAAGATGATAATTTATTTTTCATTCCTGAAAGTCACACATTCAATGTCCCTGATATTTTCAGGTTAGAAAATATGTAATAATTATTACAATTAATTGTAATTTAACAATATCCTATTCATACTTTTTTGGCAACAACACCTTAACAAAAAGTACTGTGGCAGTACCATGACACAGTGAAAATATTCGATGGTAATATGATGCTTTGATATACGGTACTGTCCAGGGTACTTAAAAATACCATAGTACTACCATGGTAAGTTGCATGTTCAAAAATTATATGACTGTGGACCGCTGTTTTGTTACTCAAGAAAAAGACTAGAAAGATAGTTAACACATTTTGTAACTTTAAAAATGTAACTTTTACAATTTCCTTCACCAAATAAATATAATATTTTGAATCATTTAATTTATTGTAAAGAAATGTATTAAAACATTACCCTACTGCCAGAACCGCTCGTGTAAATATAACCAAAAGAAAAACAACGTATTATTTCTCATTTTCTCACCTCTTGTATACAAATCTATTTTTAAAAATTTCTCTGGCGCCAACTTCATACAAGCGCGCGCACTCACGCTTCTCTCTGAAGCGGAAGTGGCTCGCCGGAGAGTTTCGGCTGGCTGACAGCAGAGGGAGAGAGAGAGAAAGAGAAATGGCGCCTCGGCTCTCTACTAGCTGAGAGACACAGTCAGAACGAAAGCAACTGACAAGAGCTACAGGATAGGAACTGTCTATCAGCGGAGACAGACAGCAATCATGGTGAACACCAGGAAGAGCTCGGATCACAAGCCCGTCAGTCCCTTCATCTCGGGCCGGACGAGGTCGTCTCAGAGGAACACCCCAAACTTGGACGAGCACAACAGCCGTGTAAGGAAGAGAGAGACACCGGCAGCCTATTCTCTCCGCCAGCCGGTTAGCGAGCTGTTCACTCTGACCTCTTGGAGATGGATGCATGGATGGATGGATGGATGTATAGATAAATGGCTGGATGAATGGATGTCCACATCTTTTGTTCCCAAATTGCGCCTTGAGTGACACTTGGCGATGCAGAAATTGCAGTTTAATGACACGACAGCGCTTAATCGTGGCGTATCGCTTAGTTTTATGTGTTTTGTCACACATACTAGCTGGACTTTAATAAAGCCGGCTGGCTGGTTTAATGCACTCAGTGCCCATAAGTTGTCTTTGTTATATTGGTGTCCGATTCGCGAATGAATCGTTCTATTGAACCGATTCTTTTGAATGAACCGAGTTAACAGATTCGCTGTGTTTGCATGGTACTTCACTTTGATAACTTTGGCAGTAAAACTGACAACGATATATAACTTAATATTTGACAGTATATATTTTTTTCGAGCAGGTAGGGAAATGTCTGTATACACCTATCTATGTGTAAAAAATAAAAATTGGAGTAGGAGCACCGAGGTGAAGCTAAAAATAAAAATATAGTTTTATTACAAACGTTTTGAAAACATAAGCAGTTTGAAAACAATTCGCCACAAAAAAGAAATGGCAGCGTTTTGAGTGATTAATTAAGTGAATCGGATCACCGAAAACAACAGTTCAATCGAACCGACTCGCTTACAAGAATCGAGCGTTATTTTGTTGCTGTGTGTTTGTTGCGCTCGAGAGGTACCGGCGCGCGCCATGCTGTCACGCGCTCCGACGCACCGAATAACAGTCACAACAAATGCGCGTTTGTCACCTTTTGTCGGATAAAAAACGTCTCGTCCTCCGTGTGTCTTCAACAATAAAACAAGCTAGTGTTGGGGGAAGGGAAAAGCTCAGCTGAGACAGACCCCTTGTGGCTCAAAACAGACATTGTTCGTGATTCTTTTGTAAAGTAAACTTTGAACTTGAGAGTATTTAGGTGAAACTTCTGATTCTGTGTGTTATCGGCTCTTGGCACAGGTTGTTTTTGTGGTTGTGCACATTAGGAAGGCCGTTTGGAACGATAATCCCGCATTCATATCATAGTTATCGTGATATTATGGAACTACAATGTTTTTTGGACATGTACCATGGTATTGTCATGGTACTGTACTGTATGTTAGAGCAGTGAAGTTCCATGCTGATGTTACCGTCTGATGTCATCAGTACGACCACAATACTTTTTGCAAGGGTGTTCAGATTAATTATCAAGTTCTGTGCAAGTTGTCAAGAATGCTTGAAGTTTTTTGAATAATAAGTATTAGATAGGCTGCCACAAGTTTCTGGCATAAGTGGCTTGTCCTCTGGCAATGAATTTGGTCTGCGCTCCATATCCATATAAATTATATAGTGAATATAGATGTATCTAAAAAATATATAATTAGTGAAATTTTTGTGAGCAAAACTTGTTCGCAAAGCTATTGTGATGTATTATTTATGGCTGAGTGAGTCTGTTCTTTTGACTGTATCATCAAACCGATTCACAAATCGTTCTGAGTGATTCAATAGTGATTTGCAAAAAAAAAATTATCCAGTGTTTAGCAAATGACTGGAAAAGGTCATGGAAATGATTTGGTTATAAAGTATTGGAATAGCATGATTTCATAATTTTGGCTAGTTCAACCTCAAACTCTTTATTTTCTTATCTTGCATGTTATTGTGTGGTGTAAACGGTGGGTATGAATCATAGGCTTATTTAGTCAGCAGGGATGAGTTTGAATGAGATCTGGGAGGAGAGGATGAAGAATCTGGGAGATGACATGAGTCCTTCGCTCACCGGGTCAATAGAGGATGATGAAGTCAATTTCACGTGAATCCGATTTCACGTGAATTCTTTCAGGCGACTCTAGGCCTCAGCTGTGATATTGTGTCAAGTGTCCCTAGTGCAGATCATATTTGAGTGTGGACTTGCCATCATCATAATTATCTCTGTGTATTCTGCATGCTTGTGCAAGCTTTTTAATATCCTACACACCTCTGCCTGTTATAGAAAGAGCCCAGCAGTGATGTTAATAGCAGTAGCCCACGTTTGTCCCCACCTCCCAAGAGGACACGCAGACAGACGCCACCAAGTTCTACTGATACTTCTCCAAGTCCCCAGAGTAAAGGCCAGAGAGGCTCATGGACCATGTCCAAACACTGTACTAGGTGAGGTCGGACAGTCGATGTAGAGTTGCATGGTTAATACTTATTGTTTGTGGTATTTTGATGATCTCATCCCATTATAATCAGTGTTGCAGCATTTTAGTTTTGTGTTGCTCGCTTTTAGTGCATATTGGCTTTTACACTGTCTACATGGCAAATGAGCAACGTGACATGCAGCAAATCTAAACATAATTTTCAATATGTTTTGACAAAAGGTATTTAGACAAGAATTGCTTTTACTCAAAGAAAAAAATATTAGGTGTTTCTGTTAATTATGCACTAAAACAAGGACTTTTCTGTCTTTTTATACTATTTGTTAAGAGCTATTTTCTCATGCATTTTCACCTTGTCTTCCAGGTTGTCCACTGGTGCCTTGCAGAATGGACACAGTAAGTGTATATTAGTGTATTCATTTTAATTTACTGAATCGTTCTTTATTGAAAGCTTACAAGGGAGGCTCACCCAATATTGGGAGAACACACATCCGATTTCTTTCCCAGCTGTTTATGTTCACTTTTGACATAACTGACTGTGTATATTGTGGATACCCTCCCAAAATGGGATTTTGACTTAATTTTGTGTGTTTTTGACCATTCAAGCTAGGGCTGCACAATATATTGAAATTATCGAAATATCGCAAATGTATCTATCGTGATATGCATATTGCAATGGCTTGCGATAACTGGGGTCATGAATAAAAGACAAAGAGAAAATAACTCACTGCTCTTGGCTGAATAACTTTTGTAGCGTTAATAAGAATCAGTATATCTTTAATTCATACAGTGAAAACTAAGCAGTGTTTTATTTTTACATTTGATTATTCAGTTTCTGTTGTTAAATAATAAACCTAATGTAGGATAACCTGAAACCCTGAACCCCGTGGTTAACACTTTTTTCTTATGCTACAGTAAAACACTGCTGTTCACTTTCAGAAGTTTAGGGATGTTTTCTTGTCCCAAAAAGAATGTGAAACACACATGTTGGTTATATAATTTTAAATATATTTTAAAGATAATTTAAGTTTATTTTACACACTTTAAGCATTATTGTATCCCATATCGAATATCGCATTATTTAATGAGTTATCGCATATCGCAATTTTCTTCAGTATCGTGCAGCCCTACTCAATAAGTCATTAAAGAGAACTTAATTTGGTACTCTGTCGATCTGTAACACTCAAAACAAATAGACCGCATTTAGATGAGTTACATCAGGTTTGATGTCTGATTATGAAACACATGAGGGTACGTTTGATGTTCATCAGGGGATGACTTTAGTAACCCCTTTTTTTAACGCATAGGTCGAATGAGTCTGAGGGGTGATTCTACATCAGAGGGGGACCATGGTCGTATGAACGGTCATGTTGAGCTCAAGAGAAGCCGTCGCATCAGGAAGTCCCAATTCGAACACCTCAATCAGAGTTTACTTTTCGACCAACTTGTCAACAGGTAAAATCTGATGCTTGTATGTGTAGTTAATTCATGCCCGAAATATGATGATTGTTTCCTTGAAATAAAGTAAATTCCAAACTTGAGACTTTCTCTCCAGTGCAAAAAGACAATTTATTGCCAATGAACTTATGAAACAGCTTGTTCAGGATCTTTGCTTCTTTTCTTACTGACAACAGACAAATGTAAACATGAACACATGATTAACTACATTTACACGTCTAGACACCTATTCAGTGTTGGCCCAAACAGTCAGCAAATTATTAATCTCCTGGTTGTCTTTCTGTAAAGTTATTGAGCATCAAATGATGTTGGATGGTACTTTTCCGCTTCATGACTACATACCAACTAGAATTTCACCCCACTAAGAGCTCACAGTTCGAAATCATGTTCTGTTTGGACTTTGTGTGCGTACGTTATAATTCCCTCATGATTTTGAGTAGCTAGTGTATAATTAGTAAGACATCTGAAGCCAACAAGGTCTACTCTTGCAGAAACAGGCACTTTAAACTCAAGAGCTAAAACAAGACCATATACAGAGTTCACGAGCCGATCTAGAAGTGGGCTCACTATGTATAGTGATGGCAGTTGTTCAGCTTGCATTCATGCACATAATGGTTTCTGATATAATTGGTGATTCCCAGCCAAGGCTACATGTATCCCAGGGGTACTTAAGCAGCTTCTGGCTGTACTTGAAAAAGATGTAGTCTTTGCTTCATTAAATCTTGTAAGTCTTTGTCAAATTTTTTATAAATGACATGCATCTGCCTTTGGTAATATTTCACACTCATTTGAGCTTCTGTGTTGTTTAAATTCCACCTTAATGATACAAAGACTGCAAATGACTGTACTTGTGTTAAAAATCTTATCTTGAGCTCTTTTATACTGTAAATAAATCTGCCTTTTGCCTGTCTTTCTCAGGGAAGGTTTTGTGATTGAACACACATTTGTGGTTTGACGTTGTTGAACACATGGCATATTTACACTGGCAAAAAGTGGCATTTTCATTTAAGTCCAATGTGAGCCAAGCAACACACTCGCGCTGTGGATTGTGGGATTGACAGCAGATCGGAGACTATGTTGAAAGCATCGAAAGGTTCATAAATGCTCAACTTTATGCAAATGCCAAGCGAAAAATGTCAGGTGGCAGCCAATCATTGTGTTCGTTATGAGCGTTTAAAAATATGCAAGTTTTCCAGGAATTAGTTTCTGCAGGAATTAGTGCTTTATTATATTGTTTACATATTGAACGCTTTGCAGTTGTTGCGTATTTGCTAAATATTGCTGTGTGGATGTTGTCATTGAGAATAGAATAGGTTGGGTTTAAAAAGTTGATTAATTTGACACCGTATTTTTATTTTGGGCATTGGGAAACAAAGCTTGCATCTTTCCAACTGTAATTGAATGTAGGCTATATATGATGATTATATTGGCCGTGTCCTGAACAAAAAAATTAAACACACTCACTTCAGACACACCCCAGAGCTTTTTGAGCGGCACTGAGCTGAGTTTTGTAGTCAGTGTATATATACCATTACAGATGCGACAAGATAACGTTGAAATGCAATTTTAACCAATGGATTTACTAGGCTGTGTCCTATCAAGGATTTTAGTGTGAGCTAACATGTTGCTGCTAGTCAAAGACAGATGGTGGAAGTGTATTGGAGAGAGGAGACCTGCTGGTGTGGCACATGAATGGGCTGAGCTGCTTGACTCGTTCTGAGCGATGTTACTCCATACTGAAGCTTAGTAAACCTCTTTATGAGCTCTCTACTGATTTTTACTATTTTTAAATATCTGAATATGTTTGTGTATCACAGTTCGAGAACTATTGTTTTATTAGACTAAAAATACCAGCATTTCCCTCTAGCATTTTGAGCGCTGTTGAACGGATTCTTAAACACTTCTGATTGGCCATTGTGTTGATGCGCTCAACATGTATGTCTGTGATTGTCTACAATAATCAACAATGACATCTTTGACGCTCTTCGAGTGCTTACACTGATACACACAGGAGCGTTTGAAAGTGGCGTCTATCAGTGGATCCGTCTATAAGCAGATATATTAGGGATCCGCTGATAGACGCCTGCTTTTAAACGCTCCCGTGTGTATCTATGTATCTATGTGTATCGCTTGGTTTTTTTAAAATCATTTTTAAATTTCAGTTTAACATTTTTACAACTCTACTTGTCTGTTGTTAGTACGGCAGAAGCAGTTCTTCAAGAGATGGACAACATCAGCAGCATACGGCAGAATCGGGAAGTGGAGCGCCTCCGCATGTGGACGGACACTGAACTGGTGACTCCTCCTATCCTTTAACACTGATTACACAGCAGAACAATTGGGCCGCCTTGTTTTCCATCTCATTAAGCAAACGATTGCTCGCACTGAGGTTATTAAAATCCTGTGTTACTCTGAAGCATTGGCCTCTCTCTTCAGTGTGGGCTGTGAACCCACTGATGAGTCAACTCGCATACTACAAACTACATTGCTCCATTGATTCTTCTCCGCATTTCTCATTTATATGTTTATTTATTTATTCATTTAATTTTTTTGGTTCAGGAAAACATGGACATGTACTCCCGTGTGAAGAGGAGGAAGTCTTTGCGGAGGAACTCGTATGGAATGCAGGGGCATCACAAAGTCATGAGCAAATCAAAGGGCCCTGAAGAGGAGGAAGGAACTGAAGGTATATGTGGATTGTGGACTTATGAGGAGAACAAATAATGGTAGAGAACAAGATATAACATTTATACTGTGGCATATTATTGTATGAAAAATCTGGCACCAAGCAAAAAGAGTACTGCTTTGAAAACTGTTGCAAACAGTCCTCTTTCTCATTTTTAAGAGTCTCATGAGGAGGGAGAGGAGGATGAAGATGTGGAGGCTGATGATGATGAAGACGATGAAGGAGACGAGGCAGAAGAGGTTGGAGAGGAGAACGACAGACCTTATAACCTCAGGCAGCGTAAAACTGTGCAGCGATATGAAGCTCCCCCAATAGGTACTCGCTTTGGACAACAAAGCTCTCTATGCTCGCTCTCTCTGGCTCGCACAAACTTAAGCCTTGTAGTCTGTGCAATTATTTAAATATTTTAAATGATGATTTTTGCCTTTTGAATGTATTTTTTTATTTATTATTTGTGTTTTCTCAGAGCCAGTGAACAGGAAGCAAAGCAAGGGCTCTCTGTTCGACACACACCGATCTCCTGCAAGAAGAAGCCATATTAGGTGAATAATGTTTTTTTGCAGCTGTCCAGATGTTTCTGTCCTTATGTCTCATTTCTCCCTGTTGTATGTTTTATGATTTTTGGAGGGTTATTTATAATTTTTTTGTCTTCTGTATTTTTATCACCAGAGTAAAGAAACATGCCATTCACAGCAGTGAATCAACATCATCATCAGACGAAGAGCGTTTTGAAAGGCGGAAAAGCAAAAGCATGAGCCGAGCTCGTAACAGGTGACATTACCAAACTGAATGACTGTTTATTCACTCAATTCGTGGCTTGTTACGGAGCTGAAGTGTGTGAACTTAA
Organism: Abramis brama; assembly: GCF_963993115.1. Classification (NCBI taxonomy): domain Eukaryota; kingdom Metazoa; phylum Chordata; class Actinopteri; order Cypriniformes; family Leuciscidae; genus Abramis; species Abramis brama. Next base: position 30,324,950 of record NC_139980.1, read on the forward strand.
CTAAGGTTTGATGTTGAACTGTTATTTGTCTATATTGTGTGACAGGTGTCTACCCATGAACCTGCGGACAGAGGATTTGGCTAGCGGTGTCCTTCGAGACCGAGTAAAAGTCGGTGCCAGTTTAGCGGATGTGGATCCCATGAATCTGGACACTTCTGTGAGTCTTGAAGTTTTATACTCATGTACATTCAATTCATTATCATCTCCTTGATGCTTCATTGATTTCCATTGAGGAAAAAGATGCTTTGTTGGCTAGCATATGTTCTTGTCTCTTTCAATGCAGGTGAAGTTTGACAGTGTTGGAGGTCTCACCCACCACATCCAGTCTTTGAAAGAAATGGTCGTCTTTCCTCTACTATATCCAGAAGTGTTTGAGAAGTTTAAGATCCAGCCTCCAAGGTGTGGCTTATTGCTTACGTGATTTTCTTTCACAAGAGTTTTCCTGTTTTGTGTGTAATATGCATCATGCGCGTAAACGTCTCTTGGCGTGCTGGCTGAGGTTGACGCCAACAATTTTCCCCCCTCTTTGCAGAGGATGTCTGTTCTATGGACCTCCAGGAACTGGGAAGACGCTGGTGGCGCGGGCTTTGGCTAATGAATGCAGTCAGGGTGACAGGAAGGTGTCTTTTTTCATGCGCAAGGGCGCAGACTGCCTCAGCAAATGGGTGGGAGAGTCTGAGCGACAGCTCCGCCTACTTTTTGACCAGGTGATCTAGTAGACAACCTCACAACCCTGATCCCAGTATGACCTTGAGCTAGTTTATGTTGTCTGTGAGGTGATATTTGTTGATGAACAGATATTGCACATTCCTGGCCGTTTGTAAAGTTGTAATGAATGGAATACCATTTCCGGGTCCAAACATCCACTTGTTTCAAGAGAGAATACTATCTCAACAGCTGTTTATGATCACTATTTATTCATATTACACATTTAAGGAAGGTTTTATAAACTCATGGTGTACACTACAGTCTCTGGGTTCATAGAGAGAGACACCAATATTTTAATGATTCATAAAAGTTGAAACGGTGACGTGTGATGTCAGACTTAACAAGCGCAGTAGTTCTAATGATTTGGAAAAGTCTAAGTGTTAAATACTTCCGATAAGTGTTAAACTTCTTTGGAGTTTAAGTTTGCAGTTTTAAATCCAATTTGTAATTTACATAATAATAATAATAATAATAATAACATTAATAAAATTAATGAGTTTAATAAATGTTATATTATAAAAACCTTAGACTGTATTATAGTATTTAACATCTAATTTAAACCATGATAATAAACGATTGATTTTATATGTTATTAGAATAAATCATATAATTATGCTATTTACAGTTATGTTATGATTTTTTCACAATTTTAGGAAAAAAGATTTGCACTTGGCACTCTATATAAAATAAATATAAATTTGACCTCCCACCACCACTGAAGCAACCATCAAGCAAAAAAAACAAACAAACAATTTATTATTTTCTACTGTAAAATCATAATACAGGATCTTTTAAATAGTGTCCCCCCCCCAAAGCTTCTTCTTTGTTCGTTCTTTTAGTGTATCTCTTGTTGTCTAGAATCACATATCCCTATAAAAAAAACAAAAAAACAGGTGTCAATAGCTGGGTTTCCATCCAAACGTAAAGCTAATCTTCCAAATTTGTATAGTAACCAACAGTAAATAAAACACCATGAGCCGAAACAATAGTGATGTGTCGGACTCTGAGCCGACTCCTTTAAGTGAACGGGTATAGTCGGTTCCCGTCTGAGAGCCATTTTCCATTTTTGTATATTAATACAAGACAGAATAATATGATTATCCTTTCACACACGTCAAGTAGTCACTATCTGAATGTTATTTTGATGTGTATATGCGTGTGATCATGTGTGATGACATTACCGGTGCCGCGGCTCTCGATTCATCTCATGCACATACAGTAGGCTACACATTAACATAATATTCAGTCACTGCATGGAGTGCATGTGGTCGAGCAGTGTGGTGTAAAGATCATCCTTAATATCACGTAACACACACAGGCCTACACTCTTATTACTGAGCTGAGCCAAATGATCCGGTTCGGTTCCCTAAAAAGAGCCGAAATTCCCAGTCACGTGGGTTTAATGTGCGCTATGTCAGAATTTATTCGGCAAATGTGTTTCCATCTCCCATTATTCGCATTAACTTTTTTCGCACAAGTTAAAACCCACCTCAAGCCACCTGTAAACGTTTTTGCGATTTAAGTTTTAAAAAAAAAATTTGGCATCTCTCGTTTCTGATGCCATACTTCAAAATGCGCATAAAAACAGGGTGATGGAAACATAGCTGTTAGGTGTTGATGTGTTAGGTATGAGATTGTCCAGCCACACACCTAACACTTCCTGTCCTTCTGGCAGGCATACCTCATGAGACCCTCCATCATCTTTTTCGATGAGATTGATGGCCTCGCTCCTGTTCGCTCCAGCAGACAGGATCAAATTCACAGGTAATGCATTCAAATTAATGTGGCGGGTATTGCAGAAGGTTTCATCATCAGGATTAGAAATGCTCCTGTCCTGAAGGAATCAGATAGTTCATTATGATTTCCACACAAAGGGTTTTGCTATTACAAGGAATGTATCATGGAAAACAAGAGATTTGTTGCTCGTTTGAAATGAGTTAGATGTCCTACCCACATTTACACATCAACACCTTTTCATTGTACATGCAAAGAGGTTAGCCAGTCATTGTGTTTTAATTTTTTAGCTCCATAGTGTCCACATTACTGGCATTGATGGATGGTTTGGACAGCCGGGGGGAGATAGTGGTCATCGGTGCTACAAACAGACTCGACTCTATCGACCCCGCACTCAGGAGGCCCGGACGCTTTGACCGGGAGTTTCTGTTCAACCTGCCAGATAAAAAGGTGCACAAATCCTTTTTTTTTTTTACTTTGCCTGGTATTGTGTTCGTTACCCACAGCCAACTGACACTCTGTGACCCAGACAGTCCTTGGTGTGTCCCTCACTCAAAACACTTATCCTGAAATAGTCTGACTGCTCAGTTTCTAGTCTTTCGCAGCCGTTTTGGCCTTTGAAATGCATCTTATCTGATAATCTCACATATTCTGGTTGTCAAGCTCGTTGACAACTTGACAAATGGAATGCCAATTAAATTTGATGAGTTCGGTTTAGCATGCTGCTCACTGCTGATATCTGGGCATTCCTGCTTTAGTTCAAAACATTTCATGACTGGTGTTGAAGCCTTTAAAGTCACTTTTACAGTCAAGCTACTGTTTTGACTAAGTATTTGGTATTAAGTATCCAAGCTATAAATAAATAGATGCTGACTACATATAAGACTTTAAAGGTGCAATGCGCAAGTCTCTGAGTTTTTGTAGAACTATGCCCCCTCTGGCGACAAGCGAAACTGCAACCAGAGGTGTGCACGCTCATGGACCACACCCACACGCACGCTTCCACGAGCACGAGCTGTTCATAACCAAAGGAGCATCAGCCTCACAAATCTTTTGTTTACAGTCATAATGTCTTCAGAGGTAATAAAGTTATACATCTGCAAGTCATTTTAAATATGTGAAAGGAAAGGCATTTGAGTAAATTACACACTTATGTGTGAGGGGAAAACGGGGGTAGTAGAAAACTTCGGTTTTTGTTTCCATCTATCTCCATGTTGAACTGTTTTATGTGTTTACTGTATCCACTTATGATTGTATTACTATGGAAACACGTTCATGAACAATATAAGTTATTACTTTGTTATTACTTTGTAAAAGCTCAAAATAATAATCATACCATACACAGTTGGTCAACAAAGTACACTCAAATGTCTCAAGGTAATATTCATAGATTATTACATCATTTGTTGTCATAGATTTGCCGTATCAGACATTAGAGACTGGGCTATATCTTACCGTTTTATCAAGAAAAACAACAACTGAGGATCCCGTTTGAGCCCTAGAGCAGACCGGAGATTCCAACGAACAGTATTTATATCGTTTTTACCTTTTGTACACAGCCACGTCCAAGTGATCTGAGGGCGCGGGCGCTTCCTAGTGTGTGCAGACCGGAGATCTCTCCATTTGTTGAAAGCCTTCCCGATGTTTACTCTCGTCTTATTCCGACGCCTGTGGCACTAGACAAAAGTTTCCTTTTCTTTGTCTTACGTGGAGTTTGCGTTGGGGTTTGGAATGAACTACAAGCCAGTCTCTTTGAATCCATCTTCTACTTTTGTCGAAAGTTGACTAAAGTTTTGTCGCTCGAGTTGTCGTCGCGGCGAATACACAAACCTGCCAGACATAGCCAGGTGAGCGTGAACGCGCATGACGTCACGCCCAGTCTCAAATTCCGTCCCAAATCCCTCTTATTTATTTTACTGTACAGGATTATAGAGGCAATCGCAGTGATCAGAGAAGGGCTCATTCAGCCCATCAGGCCGTTGTTTAAGCATGTATGGGTTAGAAAAACGGGTATTTTTTAACATGAAATGTTGCGCATTGCACCTTTAAGGGAAATATCTTTTTAATTTATAGCATATATATCTTTCCTTTGTCCACCGGTCAGAGCAGTTCTGCACTAAATCTGCACAAAAATGAGGATTTCAAATAGGGTGCTAGCTAGCATTTGAACAATCAGTGTACTCCAAATACCATCAATCAAACCAGAAAACATTCAAAGACACAACGATGATCAGTATAATAGAGTATTATTATTGTAATAAATATTATAATATTATTTTGTATAGGGTCCAAAAGTGTGAAATACATTGAAAATCTGGTATTTAAAATTTCATTAAAACCATAAAAAAATCTACTTTCTTTTTTTAATTTAAAGCATATAATTTCACACATGGTACGCCCTCCACTTCCTGCTGATGGGTTTTATTTTGTCCGCTTAGTTATTTCTTTTATACATCACAGGTACAAAAATTGCTTTCATTTGTTTTTTTTCTTTGCCCTTCTTTTCTCATTTAGGTGTTTCGTCATCCATGTAAATCAATTTTTTTTTTTGAGCTTTTATAATTACCAGCTCATATTTCTGCTGGGAACAGAATTTCTTTTTTTAATTTAAAGCATATAATTTGTAGTGGAAAAAAATACATTAAATTGTAAACATACAAAATATATTTCACTAATGGTCTCAGACATCATATATACATTTGTTTTATATTATTTCATCTATTTATTATTTAATCAGAGTTATTACAATTTAAAACATAATTTGTAATAAATGTGGAATCAATTGTGAAAAACAATCTGTATTTTCATTTTTATTTATATATAAATGTACACATTTATTTTGTTACTATTATTTTATTTACTTTTTCAATCAGAACTGTTTATTTGTCACAGAATCAGAAGAGTAGAGAAAATAAACAAACTGGGAAGATTGGTTTTTAAGACCATATATAAAGCTAGAAAACGCCACAAATTCTTACATAATTGTCAGACATGGTTACACCCGGCATAGTTCATGCCTGTGCATCAAGTACGCCTGAGCTTTGTAGCTGAAGTTGTAATATCAGGTCAGGTCTGTGCTCCTCTGATTTCTGGATTTGTATATTGTTTGTCTTCACAGCAGGGTGCTGGCTAATCAAACGTTAGCTCTTATGTTTTCTCCAGCCCCTTTGTTAAGAGTTTATGATCAAAACAGTTTGGCCGTGCTTTGTTTCATCTGTAAACTGTCTGTGTTTGTGTTTATGCTCACCGACAGGCCCGAAAGCACATTCTAGAAATCCACACCAGGGACTGGAGCCCCAAGCTAGCCGAACCCTTCATAAATGAGCTAGCCGAGAAATGTGTCGGTAAGATGGATGTAAAAGGCATGATTTTAAGTGTATTCTTAGATATTGGCATGTTTGTGTGACTTAATTCTTTTGCACTTTTCTCAAATTTTAGTAAAAGGTTTGCCTGATGATAATAAAAGGCTCTTTTTTTAGTTTGTGATACATTTTTTGCACTTTTCTCAAATATAAAATTACATTTTCTCTATGAGTTGAATGGAACACATCATTAATAATTCTACTGTTAGCAAGGCTATAATGAAAACATAGTAATGCCTTTTTAATATTAATATACCTATTTATTTTTGTGTAATTATGCAACTATTAGCTTGTAAATATTTAAAGCTAGCTATTTGTCCATATTTCTACATAGTGACAATCGTGTGTCAAACTCTGCTGTCTCCCCGTGTCTCAGGTTACTGTGGGGCCGACATCAAAGCACTTTGCACAGAGGCTGCGCTAGCGGCTCTGCGGCGGCGCTATCCTCAGATCTACGCCACCAGCCAGCGCTATCAGCTGGACGTGGGCTCCATCGTTTTGGGGGCGCAGGACTTTGGTTGTGCCCTTCGCTCTATAGTACCTGCGGGCCAAAGGGCTGTGGCTCCGCCCGGCCAGGCCCTTTCCTGCGTATTGAAGCCCCTGCTGGAGCCCACACTGGCTCAAATGCTTTCCTGCCTGAAGCGAGTCTTCCCCCACGCAGAGCTCCTGCACAGGGAACGCACACACGGTACGCCCTCCACTTCCTGCTGATGGGTTTTATTTTGTCCGCTTAGTTATTTCTTTTATACATCACAGGTACAAAAATTGCTTTCATTTGTTTTTTTTCTTTGCCCTTCTTTTCTCATTTAGGTGTTTCGTCATCCATGTAAATCTATTTTTTTTTTAGAGCTTTTATAATTACCACCTCATATTTCTGCTGGGAATAGAATTTTCCCAGTGTTTTTAATGACTGCCCTCTTTGTAGTAATAAGTCATGTGACTCCAATCCCTCCATTTTAGTCTTGAGTTTTTGCTTTGCTGTAGTTATACTGTTAAACTGCTTATTTGAAGTGAAACTTTGTATGAAATGTTAGAGATGATTGATAAATTGCTTGATACATTTTAGAGATGATTGATAACGGGTGAGAAGTTAAAGGGATACTCCACTTTTTTTGGAAATAGGCTCATTTTACAACTCCCCCAGAGTTAAACAGTTGAGTTTTACCGTTTTCGAATCCATTCAGCCGATCTCCGGGTCTGGCGGTACCACTTTTAGCATAGATCATTGAATCGGACAAGACCATTAGCATCTCTTTCAAAAAAATGACCAAAGAGTTTCGATATTTTTCCTATTTAAAACTTGACTCTTTTGTAGTTACATCGTGTACTAAGACCAACGGAAAATGAAAAGTTGTGATTTTCTAGGCCGATATGGCTAGGAACTATACTCTCATTCCTGCGTAATAATCAAGAAACTTTGCTGCCGTAGTACCATGAGTGCAGCAGGCGTAATGATATGACGCAGCGCCTGAAAATAGTCCCCAGCTCAGTAACTTCCAACGTGACCGGGACTAAGTTTGTCAAACCTATTAGACCTATTTTCAGAAGAGTCAAGTTTTAAATAGGAAAAATATCGAAACTCTTTGGTCATTTTTTTGAAAGAGATGCTAATGGTCCTGTCCGATTCAATGATCTATGCTAAGCTATGCTAAAAGTGGTACCGCCAGACCCGGAGATCGGCTGAATGGATTCGAAAACGGTAAAACTCAACTGTTTAACTCTGGGGGAGTTGTAAAATGAGCCTATTTCCAAAAAAAGTGGAGTATCCCTTTAAATGAACAAATGAAACATGAAATTAAAATTGACCTGCTTTTTTAGGTTGATGAATAATATAAATATTTTATAAATGGTTAATCTTTTTCCTCTAGAACAGTGGTCTTCACTATTTTTTTCATGAGAGCCACACTGATAGGACAAAGTCAGTAGTAGGAGAGCCAATTTTTACTGCAAACAAGTATCAAAAGTTACATCCAGTCATAAACACCATGTCTGCTTATCAATGTGTCATCCCTGAACATACAATATGCATTGCAATAAATACAAAAGGGCAGGGGGGAAAAAACATTCTTTATGATTTACCAGTCAAATTTGTAACTGAGACAAGATGATTTCCCTTAATGACAAAGAAAAGCAGGATTTCTAGAATATATTCATCCCAGAATATATTGAATATATTTTTTTTCTACATTAGCCCATCATGTATCTAACCATTCCGATTGATGAATCTGAATGTATTGTAGTTTGTATGAACGCTAAACACGTGATCGGGTTGATGTGCGTGTCACAAGCTTAAAATCGGAATACATTTTTTGATATGCCGCACACAGCACAAATATACGAAGTGTCCCGCTGTTTGCGCTTAACCATCTCCTACATTGGTTCTTTGTTTTAAACAGCAGACTTAAAGGCGTGGTAAAACACCTTTTTTCGGGCCGTAAAGCACTGTGATAGAAATGGCAGCATTTAAAGTTTCTTGCCTGTGATTTCAGACATGGACAATCATCTGTTGGTGGAGGACTCGTACAGCGAGGACGAGGAATGTCTTGGTGCTCCTTCCATTTATGAAACTCAGTCCGGATCGCCGAAGAAAGCAGCCTCCTGCACCACCCATAAACCCTTTCTCCACTTTACCACGTGAGTTACATAAATTCATACAAAACTCAGTTGTCATCCTCAGCACCCTTTTGATTAATCAGCACGCTATGAGACCCTTCATTTATTATGATTATGCATAATTAACAATATTGTCATGAACAATGACTACCCATATAGCTGTTATCTTTTAGATTTAGAATGTTAGATATTATAATTTTTAATTGTTTAATTTAAATGTTTAATTGTATTTTTAATTTATTCATTTTTACCATGAATATATCCTTTAATTCTGATATGGCAATAGAAAATAAACAACAAACAAAACGTGTTGAATTGAAAAGTCCCTAAACCTGAGAGCTTTATTTGATAGTCAAGCGCTGTGTTTTGCTGCCATCTGTTGGAATGCTGTAGAACTGACAGTCAGCACTGAGATGTCTTTTTGTTCCTCAGCAGACCTACTTCAATCTCATTTGCATTGATTTGTTCTTCATGGTTCAGTGCTTGCGTTTTATGGCATTAGCTTGAGATCATCAATACTTGCAGCTCCTCGCACTTAAATGAGATGTTGGCAAGTGGTTCATCTCAATATATTAATATACAGTATAGATGTCAAATGCATGAAAATTTGTCGTCCCTGAAGAGCTGCCAACTTTATCAATTACCTTTATTTCTCTTCATTACATTATTGGAGTCTTAGTCAGTCATCGTAGCTTGATTCCGCTTGTCAGCTACTCTTCCTAAATTCAGAATCTGAGGTTGTCTCGATAGATAGATAGATAGATAGATAGATAGATAGATAGTAATACGGATGGATGGATGGATAATGACCTTTTTCTTTTTTCTTTTTTCAGTTCTGCCTACCGGCAGCCCACCTCTTACCGGCCACGGCTGCTGCTGACGGGGCCCCAGGGTGCGGGGCAGAGCACACACCTGGCCCCTGCTGTGCTGCACCACCTGGAGAAGTTCACTGTGCACCGTCTTGACCTTCCCACGCTATACTCCGTCAGTGCCAAAACCCCAGAGGAGTCCTGTGCTCAGGCAAGCTGAGATACACAATCACTTTTGAATATTTCACACAGCCTGTGTGTGGGGCTGTAGGCTTGTAGAATTAACAGTGTTGTGGCTAAGATGTGTGATCATGGTAGTCATCCACCTTATTCTTAATGTTAGAGCAGATCAACCATTTGTAGCATGAATGTGCGAGGCTTCGCTTCCAGTGCTTTGTGTCATCCGCTTCCAGTTATTTTTCTTGTACCAAAACAGTCCGTTATGCTGCTCGATGTTGCAAACTGCTATTTCTTATCATATTTTTAATTTATTATATAATCATTAACACACTGGTTTGTAGCACAAATAGTTTAACCTTTTTTATTCTTTTTTTATCCTATACTTTATTCTTCTAGTTATTTACATAGCAGCTAATGAATCAGAGATCTTGCTCATTCACAAAAAATTGCTTCTGCATTGCAAAAAATAAGGTAGATAGTTTGGAAACACTTTATAACATTTATTGATAAGTCAATAACTAATTAACAAAGATTGGATTTGCATTACAGAGAAATATATAATATAGCAGTACTAAAAATAAAAGGTCAGTAAAAAGGTTGGCAGTACATGCAAGATATAAAAATCAGAATTTTTTATTGTTGTGCCCTGCATAGTAGTTATATTAGGTTTGTGTGTGTTTGTAGGTGTTTCGTGAGGCTCGGCGGTGTTTACCCAGCATCATCTACATGCCTCACATCAGTGACTGGTGGGAAGCCATCAGTGAGACGGTCAAGAGCAGCTTTCTCACACTGCTGCAGGACGTGCCCTCATTCACGCCACTCCTCATCCTCGCCACAGCAGAGACTGTCTACCAGCAGCTCCCTGACGAGGTGACCAATCTGTCCCCTGTCTCAAATATACATTGTTGCATAACAGTTTGTGCTAGAGACATGAAAGTGTGTGGCTTGTTGTGGAGAGAAGTGCTATTACCTAATATATATATATATATATATATATATATATATATATATATATATATATATATATATATATATATATATTAGGGGTGGGAATCTTTTACCATCTCACGATTCGATTCGATTCCGATTCTTGAGGCCACGATTCGATTCAAAATCGATTTTCGATTCAAAAAGATTTTCGATTCAAAACAATTCGATTTTATTCATAATGATTTCTAATCAGGTTTCTGATCATGATCTACTCTCATCTGCTTTGCAATACAGAATGACAAACGGAGACATTAAAGTGTCTTTTTCACATTTATTAAGTTCAATTCTCAGGGAAGTGCCTTTTATCAAAAACATTGAAAAAATATTTTTACTTGGTACTTTTAAAGCAAAGTATTTATGATGACCCATAACGAACTTACTTCCAATACTTCCTATATTAATTGTATTAATAAAACAAATGGAAGTGATTTGGCAAGTCAACTGTAAGGTTACATTTGCCAGCATATGTCCCAACATTGCTGAGAACCAACAGGAAAATAAATGTGTGCCTGTACTAGCAGCATACTTGTAGTAAATTAATACAAACTTCAGCATATTCTGAATCTCTAGCATTTAATAATAGACTTCTAACCAACATCCTCTTGTTATTTCCAATGAGCAATATAATCCTTCAGACAAAAAAAAAACATTTTGCTGTAGCAAATTCACAAACAGTTTTCGTTCAAAAATATAGAATTATGTACCAGAAGCTATCATAACGTATAATGCTTGTGGACTTATGCATATTCTGAATAATTAGTAACATACAAAGTCGCTCTTGACTTATACACAACTAAATAATAAAGAGTTATGACTTGAAATGTTTGCTGTATACCACAATCAAAAATAGCAAAGAAAGTGAATGAACATCTGCAGAGAGTAACTTACAGTCAAAATGTAACTTTTTGTGACTGGCATTGCACATATTGCATACAGATCAGATCGGTTTACACAGCATATTGATGTGAAAACTAAACAATACAGAAATTAGCTCTCATACAAAAAAATACTAAATAGATCACAATGAAATTGCCAATGTTCCATACGTTAGCTTTTAACGAAGACATTCTCTGGTGCCGTTCGGATTTGGCGCTCAGCCATCATGCGTCTGTTATGTGCGCGTCTCTGTTATGTGCACGCCACAGACTGTCCGCGCACTGCACGTCCGCTTCAGAGTTCCGCCTTTTGCGTTCCTTCAATGTTACGTTATTAGATTTTTTTTTTTTTTTTTAGAAAATCGATTTTTGACATTTGTGAATCGATTCAGAATCGTCCACGTCCCGAATCGCGATTCATCTAAGAATCGATTTTTTTCCCCACCCCTAATATATATATATATATATATATATTAGGGGTGTAACGAAACACAAAACTGATGGTTTGGTACGTCCCACGGTTTTGACGGTTCGGTTCAGTGGGGTGGGGGGGGTCTAGAAAGTAAAAAAAAAAAAAATTAGAAATTATTATTTTATTTTTTTCTTTAACAGTGGTTTAATGAACAAATTGTGTCTTTGTCTTTAAATTAATTAAATTACAATTAAATGTTTCGCAAGGATAAAAAAAAAAAAAAAAATCTGCTAATGCTGTAAACTATATAGGGTTACTATATACCCGCACATTACTATAACATAGTGATGTAGTACTCGAGTCGAGACCGGTCTCGAGACCGATTTCTGCTTTCTCGGACTCGTCTCGGACTTGTTCCTTCAAAGACTCGGTCTTGACTCGGACTCGGCATAGGCGGTCTCGTCCCCATCACTACTATAACATTAAAGGTTAACAACAGAGCCTAGACTTTTAGCCTAAATTCAGATGCTATTTATTTTTAGATATAATAATCAACACTCAACACATTGTATGAAAACATGTAAACTGCACATAAGGCAGTTTTTGCATTAACTAATTTTTTAAGTTTTTACTCTATTTCTTTTTTGAAATATACAAATTTACACAGTTGCTGTCATTTTCATGACAGATATTTTAAACATACATTAAATAATCAAGATATCATTAACAGGTTAAGTAAAATATAATATTTAGGCTAATATAGTGCATTTATTTAGTGCAAGAGAACCAACAAGCTCTCGACACTGAATGACTTGCCTGAGGTAAATATAATGCTATGTGACAAACAAAGCTGTTTTATTGACGTCTTTCCGCTGCTGAAACACTGATTGATCGATTACACGAGTTATGATGCCTTTCAGTAAGTATACTGTATCTGTCAACATACCTTCAGGTGTCCATTCATGTTTATTCTGTAACTGAGGAAGAGATGATCGCGTTTACTCGCGCGCTGCGCTGCTGCTTGAAATGAGGAGCCTAGTACAGTGATCTGTCAAGCCACATCAAAGAGCGCTATTTAGATAGAAATAGACATATATACACACACAGAATATGTGTGTATATGTATACGCACACACACACTCACACACACACACACACACACACACATATATATACATATATACAGTGGTGGTCAGAATTAATGGCACCTCTGGTAAATGATCAAAAATGGTTGTAAAAAAATAAACCTGCATGGTTTATCCTTTTGATCTTTCATTCAAAAAATTTGCAAAAATCTAACCTTTCATTGAAGTAAAAGAATTGAAATTGGGGGGTAAATCACATTATGAAATAAATGTTTTTCTCCAAAACACGTCGGCCACAATTGTTGGCACCCCTAGAATTTTTTATGAGTAAAATGTCTCTGAAGTATATTCTCATTAATATTTACCTTTATTTAGCACACCAGGGTGGCTAGAAATATGAAATTGTCCAGCTATGACTTCTTGTTTCACAGGAGTTTAAATATGAGGAAACACAAAGGCCAAATTCCCTGAATCATCCATCACAATGAATAAAACCAAAGAATATAGTTCTGATGTGCAGCAAAAGATTGTTGAGCATCACAAAATAGAAAGTGGCTGTAAGAAAATAGCTAAAGAATTGAAAATCCCCATTTTGACCATCAGGGCAATAATTAAGAAGTTATAATCAACTAAAGATGTTACGAATCTGCCAGGAAGAGGACGTGTGTCTATATTATCTTAATGGATAGTGAGGAGGATGGTTTGAGTGGCCAAAGACTCTCCAAGGATCATAGATGGAGAATTGCAGAGATTAGTTGAGTCTTGGGGTCAGAAAGCCTAAAAAAATGTATCAAACAACTCCTACATCCCCACATGTTGTTTGGGAGGGTTTCAAGAAAAATGCTCCTCGCTCATCCAAGAACAAACTCCAGCATATTCAGTTGTCAGACATGACTGGAACTTCAAACGGCACAGGGTTATATGGTCAGATAAAACAAAAAAAGTTTTTTTTGGCAGCAAACCCAGCAGATTTGTTTGGTGCACACAAGGATAAAAAGTACCCCATGCCTACGGTTAAATACACTGCTGGATCTTATATGTTGTGGGCCTTTTTTTTTGCTGGAGGTCCTGGACTTCTTGTTCAGATACATGGTATTATGGATTCTAGCAAATACCAACAGATAAAAAATCAAAACCTGTCTGTCTCTGCGTAAATCGTAGAATGGGCCGTGGTTGGATCTTCCATCAGGACAACGGTCCAAAACAAACATCAAAATCAACACAAAAATGGGTAACTGAGCACAAAATGAAGCTTCTGCCATGACCGTCCCAGTCCCCTAAACTGAACCCTATAGAAGATGAGTGGGCTGAACTTAAGAGAAGAAGCCCCAACATGAAACTGTGAATCTGAAGGATCTGGAGAGATTCTGTCTCTGATCTCTGGTCAGGTGTTCTCCAAACTCATCAGGCATTATAGAAGAAAACTCAGATCTGTTATCTTGGCAAAAGCAGATTGCAAAAAGTATTTAATAACAGGGTGCCAATAATTATGGCCAGCGTGTTTTGGAGAAAAACATTTATTTTATAATGTGATTTACCCCCCACTTTAAATTATTTTACTTCAATGAAAGGTTTGATTTTTGCGATTTTTTTTAATTAAAGATCAAAAGGATAAACAATGCAGATTTATTTTTTACAGCCATTTTTTAGCATATTTACCAGGGGTGCCATTAATTCTGACCACCACTGTGTGTGTGTGTGTGTATATATATATATATATATATATATATATTTATTTATATATGTATGTATAAGTATGTGTATATATATATGTGTGTATTTATATTGGTATATATATGTATATACATTATCTTTTCCCTTACAGTTTCTTTTAAAATTTTTGTCCGCCTGTTCTCCTTTTTCTTCAAGGTCTGACCTGTACCCATCATTCCCTTTCTTTTCTTTTCTTTTCTAGTCCTTTTCTAAGCGCACTAGGGGCATTAAAATCAATTCTCAAAGACATGGCAGGAAGAGCATGTGAGAGAAGTCTTTAAAATGAAAGGAGCAGCAAGAGAGTGGAAGGCAGAGATAAGTAATGCAGTCTGAAGTCACATAACAAAAAAAAAAAAGATATATATATATATATATATTCTCCCTTAATTATGCTGACGGGGTGTCACTCTGGCAGCGCTGCGGTTTCACCTCACAATCCAGCATCAAGAGCCTCCAGCGGCTCATGCTGTGCACCCCATGCATCCCAGGGTGCGTCGCTGGGCGACTGGTGATTGGCTGGTGGCGAAGCCCTTGATCATAGCCCCTGCTGAAACGACGGATGCCCACCAGGAGGGCACGAGCGTATTTAGAACTAAAGCATTAATGTTATTGACAGGCCCGTCTCTCTCTCACTCTATCCCTGCAAGGTGTGTTCATTAAAGCCAGGCTCGTTCCTCTGAGGAACGACACATGTTTAATTGATAGTATAACAAGGGTGGGTTGCTTATTTCACCCTCTCTGTGGCACTGGGTTTTTGTCACACTTGTTTTTGTTTCCTCATTTGCTTTGGAAATTTGACTCAACTTTCAGTGTTGAAGGACCCTTTGAAGACCCCTGTGGTGTCTTCACTTTGATATTCTACCTATATATGACAGTGTTTTAATTTAGAATCTTGCATTCGGTGCATTCTATTCACGGTTATTTGTATAGTGCTTTTTGTTTCAGAACAGCTCTACTGAATAAACATTAAATAAAAAAAAAGTGAATCAAAGAATCATATAATGTGCAGAGAATATATAGATAAATATAGTCATTCTTGGGTGGATTTGCTGAAAAGTGAAATTAAATATTAAAAATTGTGTAAAAATGTATCATCTTTTATTGGAAAATTAAGCATTATATGAAACTTTGATAACTGCCTTAAAGCAACACCAAGTAACTTTTGCTCTCGGGGTCCCCCTACAGTTGGGTAGCAGTATTGTCTTCTACTATTGTCGTAAAATCTGTCATGGTTACACCAGGGGATACACGTGCATTTATTGACAAGCCGATATCCCCGAACTCTGCAGAAGGAGTTCTCACGTCTTGGGCAGACTGCCTGCGTTGCGTGTGAAATGTCTTCACCCAGGTACAGTGGCATATATTTCAGCATGTCATATGAATATAATTTCATGGGTTTTATTTTTTTCAAACGCCAAAAGATCGTGTAGCTCACGTTTACAAGCCAGCGTCATTATAGTAGCCTATTGGCCACTGTTTTACAGAATGGATATGCTAATTCAATTCAATGTTTGTGTGGTAGGTAATAGCCATATATCGTCAATATTATAATATCAAGCTACCATAGATGAATCTGCAAAGTTGAAAAATCGATTTGCTTTATAGCCTGAGACAAGACACTTTCACCAGAAAAATAAACAAACAAACATGACTATCAGCCTGCAGTCATTAGGCTAGTTAGCCTAAAAGATGATTTTGTCCGTCTAATCATGTAATCATGTAATATTTACTTGCAAGAATGTACCCCCTACCAAACTTGTACATGCCGTTTAGACATAGGCTTACTTCTGACTTTTTTTTTTGTCAATATACTTACTAGTCCAACAGCATGACGGCCAAGTCAGCATCGGTCGGGCACCCCTCCTCCTCCTTTAGCTCACGCCAGCGAGCGAACGCTGGACCAATATTGATCTTCGTCCGGCCTTTGATTTAGTCACTCTCCCTTTTTCTCTTCCTAGTCTCCTCCGACAAAACCTTTGCCTTCTTCGGTTTCGTTGCTGCTTCGGCCATGACAACAACATACACATGCTATACCAGCCGGGAAACAAACGCTAGCTGGGCTCTCACGTCCGAATTTGAGGAAATGGGGGGGTGGGGGGTGAGGGGGAAGTGAGGTATGCCTTAAAGCAGTCGAATTTTGTAGTTCTTTTTGTGCTCGGTTACTACCCGAACCCCGAAGTTCCGTAGTGCCAGTAAAAGCGATACAGACCCTGTCAGGCTATGGCAGACGTGTCGTTCAACCTATTGGAAGTCGATGTACCATCACAAGAGTCTTGGAAATATATTATGAAGGTTGAAAAACTACATGGTGTTGCTTTAATCTTTTAAACTACATTTTATAAAAATCACCTGTCAAGTTTATAATCTATATTACATCAGCATATAAGTCAAATTGAACGACTACAGGGACTCATCTCAAGATCATTTAACAAAATTACGGAAAAAAAAGTTCAGTCAAGAATAGAAAATTGTTGAAAATATTCAAATCAGGAATGTTACAATCAGAATGCATAGTCCGTGAATTAAAAATGTCCGTCAAAACCAACACGTTGAGCAATGTTCACTAACCTGTCAAAGTTTTTCCATTTGGATTTGCGTTTATTCTCTTTAGCATGCAGTGTGAAGCATTTCACTCAGTTCCCTGATCATTCCAATTCAATTTCAGCGAGTGAAGAACAAATTTATACTCTCATGCATTATGTATTACATGTGTTATCGTCTCTGATAACGCTCAGGCTGCCGTTTTCTCCCTTTTCTTGGAAAGCGATGGCGCATTGAAAACATCCAGTTGTGTGGGTTTTCCAGGTAATGCGTGTACTCGCTGGACCTCTGCTTCTCGTAAATACTGCCATGTATTGTGCATGGTATTTTTTGACAGACATCAATGTTGTGATTTTCAAATGATGTAGATTTCAAAGCATTCAGAGAAAGGATTGATTGCCCATGAGTGTGTTATGTCTAAGTGTTATACCTAAGTTTTTGACGGATGTGATAACGCAAGGGGTGGACTATGGTTTGATTTTTGGGTAGTTATAAAACTTGTTGGAGACGCTCAAAATGCTTTTTGCGTAGGTCATTATACTCATTTTACGGAATTGTTTATTTTGTGGCTTAAATAAATTACATGTTACTCAGACACTGACATGTTTGGCTTGTCAAAAATGTTACATTCAGCTGTCGCAAATTCGCCAATATATTGGCCAATTGTACTTATCGGCCATAAAAATAATAATAATTATTGTCTCATTAATAACTTAATTATCGGCCAAATATGATATTTAAATGATATTTTATATGATATGTAATATTGTGCATCCTTACTTCCATCTTTAAAAGAACCTTCCTTTTTGGCTGAATGTTAACCAATAGCTCAACAGCAATTCAGGCTTCTCTTGCACATCCTGTTCAGAAAGCCTCTTTAAAGTGTATCCAGCAATGTCTCAGGAGGACAGTATTCCTCCACAATCTTGCTCTGGCTCAATTGTGGTATAGAACACACTCTTGTCATGATCCAGTCCATTCCTGATGGATGCAATCAAGTCCCGTCCTTGTACAGCCTGTTTCAATCAAAAATGCCATAATATAGAAGTTAAATTGGTTACGAATGTTGTTTTATGTTGACGTCAACCCCAAGTTTTGACAGCCACAGAAGATCTGAAGTGGCTTTGAATGGTGAAGTGGGCAAATTCTGAGGATCGACTGTTTGAATCCACAAAGCTCGTTCCCGCTTTGAAACGTATCCCAAGGCCCCTTTGGTGGAATCGTACCATCCTCGCTCTGAATCGTACCACCCTTACCTTGGTGTGAGAGTTGTTTCTTCATCCGGGCAGGGGGTCCGGTGCTAAATCCGCGATCAATACTGCAGCTTCACAGTAACACCACAAGAGATCTACGGTCAGATTCTCTTTTAGAGTAAACCATCCCGGCCTCTCCCGCTCATGAGCATTGGAATCCCTAGGGCCTCTGAAATTTGGAGATGGAAGGTTTGTGTGTGGAATTCAGAAAGGAGCCCTCAAAGCATCAGGAAATGTTTGGCCTTCACTGATTTCAGCGGGTAGTTATATGAAGTACTCGGTAGTCATGCTTTAGAATAAGATGGTAATGCATTTTCCTGTATGGAAAGTGACTTTTAAAGTAACCCATTGGGGGAAAACACTGGTGCTTAAGAAACGTTTTGCATGTACTTAAGTGTTAAAAGTATGAGTAAATGGCGTAAATAATGGTAGAGGAATATGTTTAATGTTTTTTACGTGAACACTTTTGCGTGGATGTGTGATTTCTGGAATCTGATGGATATATCCATGGCTACCTGTGATCGC
Source organism: Abramis brama (assembly GCF_963993115.1). NCBI lineage: Eukaryota > Metazoa > Chordata > Actinopteri > Cypriniformes > Leuciscidae > Abramis > Abramis brama. Next base: position 30,343,750 of record NC_139980.1, read on the forward strand.
GTATCAAAAAGGATCAGACTAAATAGCGCCCTACCAAATTGAACCCGACAATGCTAAGTCTAAATTATTACAAGTTTAGTGTATGTGTATTGACTTGGGGATTGACAAATAACAAGGTTTTGAACACAATTTTTTTAATGGTATAACTCAATGATATTTTGTTTAGGGGAGGGAAGGTGGTTGAAAGTCTCTTCATATCCAATTATGTGCTTATTACATCATATTATGTGCTTTGAGACATGAGTTAGTTTAACGCCGTCTCCCGTGACACCTTTGTTTGCTCCCTTCTGTACTCGTTCATGTGTATTGAAGGAGTGGCGGATGTGGAGACAGTCTGAAGGGAGGGTGGGATCTTAGCTTTCAAAGCTAAATCGCTATTGCTAGTCTCTCCGAAAATTGCCTACCCTACCTTTTAAAGTGTCATTTTTATTTTATTTTTGTGGTGGAGGAAAACCAAGGAGTCTTTAAAGCATCTCTTTTGTTGACAGCTGGTTTTCAAGTGCTTCTCGTTACAAGTTTGGCAAGATGGTTGACGTGTGTTGTGTTCCCAAATGCACATTAATAATTGACCCAAACTCGCAGCACATGCAGAGATGATGTGATATAGAGTTCATGTGATGCAGCATTTACTGTGAACAAGCTTTTGTGATGTGATAATGGACCCAAGCCATACTGTGATTTTGTTTTATTACATTAGAAAAACAATTCCTCTAATGAAAAGAAATCCTCCCTAGTGTGTCTTTTTACTTTTAAGTGTCAAAAGTAACTGTTATGTTAAGATGTGTATTTGATTCGGCAACTCTAGTCTTATTTTGATTCAGACCAAGTTGTTTTACTAGTCAAGTTTGACGGACCAAAAGATTGTGATTTGTTCTCACATAGTGGTTTATATTATATTATGTAATTATTCTAAATTGACACGTTATATTGACAAACATGGTTGTAATATAAGAACTAAAAAAACGAAATAGCAGTAACAATTTGGTCTTAAGTGGGAATATATTGAACCTACTTTGGTTCAAGATTAAAAAAAGGTTCATTAGCCCCTGAGCTTGCATTAAGTGCAGCCTAAATATGCAAAGTAGAAGCTCGAGAACAGTTTGCACTGGCCCTCGGCTTCTGGCACGTTCAGCGAGACAGCTGTCCTCTCTGCGGCACTGCACATCAGGGGTGAGGCCTCCGACAAATTAAAAGAAACTGCAACAAAATAACCACTAGAAATCTCTCAACTCGTCCATTCCCTCACATTTCTTAAAGAGAAAGATGTAGAGACAGATGCCAGTTCCGTCTGTAAACAGCATCTGCAGTGGGAGTAGGTGGCATGGATCACAGGAAGGAGGTACGTGCCCCTGTGCTCGGCTGCGGGAAGACTTTTGGCTCATGCTACCGTGTGTAGGAGAGATGCCAGTAGTCAGCTCCAGCAGTGTAAGGTTACACCTCAGTGTACACTTATTAGTTCACTGTAATATCTTCAGGGTCTGTTTTGAGCAGCCTGTTGTCTTTTTATCTGTTTGTGTAATTTTGTGTTTTAATGGATTAAACTTAGACAATATGGGTAATGAAGTTTTATCATAAATTAAGATTTACAATCTCTACAATACATTCAATATGAAATGTGGAAGGTGATGTCAATATGAATAGTATATATTAAGCTTTTAATAACACTGACTTTTTTTCTGTGTTAAAATACTTTCTAATACTCCAGATTAACATGAAAATGTGACTTTTTCAGTTTTTAATCAGTCTTTTTTACTTGTTTTCATTACAAAGGAAAATAAAAAGACATTTTCTATTTTTAAATTTTCTAAAAATCCTCGAAACAAGATACATTTACTTTTGAGATGTATTGTCAATAAGTAACAGTTTGTAGGTTGATTTTCCCCAAGTTGCGAATATTGTGTCGCTTAAAAGGAAAAGTCTACCCAAAATGTTGTTCCAAACCTGTATGACTTAATGTCTTTTTCACAACACAAAAGATGATGATTTTGGAGAACGTTGGGGTCCAAATAACATTGGAGCCCATTGACTTTCATTCATAGACAAAAAACACTGAGACATTTTTTCAAAATGTCATCTTTTGTGTTCCACAAAAGAATGAAAGTCAGACAGGTTTTGGAACGACTTGAGGGTGAGTAACTAATGACAGCACAGCATTTCCATTTTTGGGTGAACTTTTCCCTTCAAGTTTCAATCAGTGGGGTGCTTTTTTGGAGATCCTTCAAAATCGACAGCAAATGGTTTGAAACACTCAGTATAAATGTACTTGTTTGGTGAAACTTAATTTTACCTCTGTTTTTTTTTTTATATTGTCAATGAACCTCCTGAAATGTCACATTATGAAAGTAAATTACACTGCACATGTCCTTTCATGTTGAATTTACATTAAGATATAACACTGGTTTGCAAATCCCAACTTTATTCTTTCTATTCTATAAAGTTTCTTATCTACTTGTTGTTCATGTGAAGTAAAGATGAAACATGTTTCAATAGGAGATAGACAGGAAGAGGCAAGAAATGTGTTTTTGATTTCCACATTTCCCCAGGATGTCTCTTGCGAGTTGAAAGGCCCATTTAGTCTCTCGGCTCTCAGAATCTGCATTAGTCTCCAAGGCTTCCATCAGCTCTGAGACAAATCATAAAATCACTACCTGTCTCTTTTGTGGGTTACTTGCTCTGCTTCCCTTCATCTCACCTCAAGAGTTTGGACCAAAGAAGCCTGAAAGCAACTTGAGTGCAAACAAATCTGCCAAAAGGAGAATAATGCAGTTGATGAGGGGTTGTTTGGATCTTCAACACCCGCTCATGATTGGATATTGAACTTAAGTGCTCCACGGATCCTCATTATGGAGAACTTCACTCCTAGTGCCGTCACCTTGTTGTAATATTTGGGGAGCCCTGGGGACTTTTTAAAATAACTCTTTCAGATAGAGCTTTCAGATATTTAGAAGTCTTTAGCCTTTACCTGGATTCATTTGTCCTGATTGCTGCAGAAACTTGCATGAACTTCTTGTGAAGTTTTAACTGCTGATTCAGTACAAAATTCTCCCAGACTGCAGTAATTGGACTGGCACGGCACACTTTACCATGTGAAATTAGAGTTGAATATAGCAATGTGAAACTGCTCATTAAAACAATCTTCAGTGACACCTGAGACCATGTGCACCAGACACTGATCATTATTTTCAGGTTTTTTAACTTCATGCATGAGTCTTCGGCTGTCGGGAAGGATGGGTGCATCACATTTCTTCTCCAACCTTTCATTATGTTTCGTCAAATCACTCTTCATTAAAGCCTTTTGTTATCCTGCTCTTCTAATTGGCCATCTGACAGTGGCCATGATTTTGTCAAGTAGGACTTGTTACTAGATCACCATGTTTTGTTGTTCCTGGAGCTACATTCTGTCTAACGCTGATCACTAACTACCCCAAAAATTAGAGAAAATAATTGCCTGTTTAAGAATCAAGTTGTAACCCCAATCTAATTGTTAACTAGCCTTAAATTATGCAAAAAAACAAACAAAAACAAAAAATGTTGTTTTAAGCCCTAATCTCAGTGTGCGTATTTAATAATAATTGCTTATGCCAACATGTACTTGAATTTTTGAACGTTTGAACACTCAAGCCACTTAATTTTAATTCGGAAGATACACTTTTTCAGCGGGCGTCCAACTCACTCATCACAGACGTGTTCTTCACACATCATGTTGGTTTGATTTTCTTCCTGCTTTGGATTTCACCCTATAAATACTGTATGTTTACCAACAAACTTTCTTTGCTAACTTCAAACTGAGCAGAACAATGCTTCATGCCGGGAGAAATATTTTCGAGAGTCAGAGCCTGTCATGCACTGTGCTTTCGGGGGGAAAACAGGGAGAAAAAAAAAAAAAACACAATGCTACGCATCAGAACAAAGAATGCTGTGGGAAAACCAAACCGACAGGGTTCAACACAGGTTTTAAATGAGAGATACTTTTTTCTGGAGTCCCAGAGATCTGATCCCTGCTTGTTGGAAGCATTTGAAGAGTAGGTTGAGAGTGATTCCTTCCATGATTTTCACGGCAGATGTTTTGTTTGTATACATGTTGAATTCATGAGCCAAGGCTGGAAGTGAAATATTAGTTTCATTATATATTTATCATTGGGAATTTTATTTTGGAAGCTGAAAAACTCAATATTTAAACAAAGGTATTGGGTAATTTTTGTTGTTTAAATTTCTAATTGTTGTTTAAATGTATTTTTTAAAATGCCTTTTTTTTCTTCTTTTTTTCTTTTTTTACAGCTAAAATGCATCTTCAGCCGTTCATATGGGGAGGTGGTTTGTTTAACCATGCCGGGAGAAGAAGTACGTAGGAATTTTTTTTCAGACCTCATTCTGGTGCAGGCGGCCAAGGCTCCTCCCCGCAGTAAAAAAACAGGTAAGTGTTTACCATGGTTAATCCAGAAGTATAGATTTATCTACACTTAGGTTGATGTTAACTCCCCCTTTTTTAACCTTTTTAAAACTGCTTTACCAACTTGCAGCAATTATATCTGTCAAGCACCATGAACAATTAAGACTTAAATTATAAAAAGCAAGCAAACTATGAAAATAAAAACAAAAGCACAAAACAAAATTATTAAAATTTAGATTTGAAATAAAAAAAAGCTAGTGGTCAGTGGCTTCCTCGCCAGTGGTTTAAAAAAAAGTTGCCAGCCAGTACCAGCTTTTTTGATAATTTTCACAAAATATTCATGGCCCCCAGAATATCTGAATATCAAAAGAAAGAATAGAGCCTCTTGGACACTACCACTTGAATGTGGGTAAGTTTGACAAAAAAGCAACATTTTGAACAAAAACCTGAGAAAATCGTATTTTTGTCAAAAAGTACATGCAGATCGGATTCAGAACGATGATCAAAACATATAAAAAGTAGATCGAGTTCATTAACACAACCAAAGCTTGCGATCGCATTAGCTAATGTATGCATAAGCACTGCTTGTATCGCTTCTACTGCTTCTTTGCTTATTCTTGGATCTGGAGATTCTGTGCTCTTTCAGAAGATGCATAATGGCGCCCCCTACCGTATAACAGTGAAAACATGGATTGCTGGAAAATTCCGTCAATGGTGAAGTGTTAATATTAAATATTGCTATAATAACACTGATTTGTCTGGACAGAAATAGACTTTTCAAAAATATCTTCTGTTATGTATATAATTATATAATACTATATCACCAAGCACAATTATAAATCTCCCACTGTCACTCTCAAACAAGGTGTTCCACAGGGATCAGTTCTCGGCCTATTATCTACATTTTGCCTCTTGGACAAATTATTCGCCGCCATGGTTTTCAATACCACTGTTATGCCGGCGATATCCAGATATTAGGGGTGTCAAAATGTATCGTTTTTACGATGTATCGCGATGCAGACGAGGACGATTCGGTATCGGTTCGGTATCGGTAAATGCTCCAACTACTTTTAAAGCCTACATCTGGGCACATTTCGGCTTTTATGAACAACCTGGTAAGCACGACCTGCAGAAGACACGCGCTGTGTGCGCTCATGTCACGCACAAATAGAATATGCAGGAGGTAATACCACTAACTTGATAAACCACGTTAGCCGTTTTCACCCCGAGCTGTTAACGCCTGGCAGAGTCTGACTGCTTTAGAGATGCACGGATGAGCTCCAACGCCGAATCCGTAGCCAAAAATAAATCATCCACCCGCCCCAATAATTTTCTCTGATTTTAAGTATCCGCACCCGATGGTCAAATTACAATTATTCTGTGTTGTTATGCGTGATTATAAATGGATGATCGTCACCTTCAACAGCGGATTCGGCAACGGTTGATGCGCGCATCTTTAATGGTAACATAATACACTGATTAATGAGCGCTGCTTTTAAATGAACATTTCTTTAAAACAAAATTTATTTGAGAGATTTTCCTTTTCTTAATGGCATAAACGAGCTTAACTCCCTTGAAACTTAAACTGGAATGTCACTGTTTGAACAGGCGAGCACACACGCAGGCACACATCACTTTTGAAGAAAAATTTAAAATTGAGGATGCGGTGCATCGCGATGCATTGTGATATCGAATTGAACTGAATCGATGACATGATAATCGTAATCGAACCGAACCGTGAGACCAGTGTCGGTTCACACCCCTACCAGATATATACTGCTTGCCGCCCAGACTCTATTCACCAGACTACATCACTATCATCATGTATTAATGAATTAAAGACCTGGCTCAACTGCAATTTTGAATCTGACTAAAACAGAAATCTTAATTACTGGTCCACCATCTCTAACAAAAAATATAACTAATACTCCCAGACTTGACCTTGAAGCTACATCAATTATTCCATCTGCCACTGTCAGAAACTTGGGTATCACTCTTGACCCTTCACTGACCTTCGACGCTTATATTAGTCAACTCTGTAAAGCTTCATTTTTTCAACTCCGCCGTATTGCCAAACTCCGGCCCTACAGATGGTGCCCAACCAGAATGAGACTTTTACCGCCGCCGTTCCCGCGGCGGCAAAATTGGGATGTGTATTTGCTGCCTTTTACCGCTGAGTGGCGCTGTAATCACAGACTTTGAAAAGTGTCAGTTTATTCTCTTTATGACGTAATCTGCCGCGGCAGTAATCTGAGCTGAGGTCACAGATAAATTCAAGATAAATAGTGTGGTTAAACGAATTCAAATTCATTAAATTTAAACAAAGTAGACACACGTTAACATTGTGTGCCCAGTTTTTCTATAATTTAGAAAGGCTATGTCAATAGGTTACTTGTCATTTACTTCGTGTTATTTTAATGTGTTTGTAGATTTATTAACTGAAACATAACAGTGAAATAAATTAAAATAATTTACCGTAAAATTAAAACATTTTCAGGACTTGCAGTTACTAACCGATGTTAGTCGGTTTAAGCATTCTTTGTTATATTCAGAATTAAATAGGCTTACATGTTGTTATGATTATCAATTGAATTCTTTAATAAATAATCAACCACAATGCCTATTACTGCCGCAGCAAAAATAAACCAGTCGAATTTCAAAGTCGTTCGCGAAATGACTAGGCTATACCGGGTGGCGCAAGTGACAGGGCAAAACAGCAGCAACTGCAGCATTTTAAAAGGTAAGTTTCCTATATGTTTATTTAAAAAAAAAAAAAAAAAAAAAAAACATGACGCAAGATCTTGTAAAAAAAAAAAAAAAAACGTTTTTCATTATTTGAACAAAAATGAGACTGATTGAATATGTAAAAATATAAACAAACAAAGCAGAGAATAAAACAAACTTTTAGGGAAAAAATATAGGCCTATTATGCTACAACAGAATTGGTTAACATTAACGAAAGCAAAATATGTAAAAATACATTTCAAACAAACTAAAACAAAACAAATTCGTGGCCGAGTGGTAGGCTATAACTTACGTTTCAATAATTCAGATGACACGGGTTCAAATCCCGAACAAACATGGGCTACTTTTTTATTATTAATGCAGAGAGATTTGGTAGTTCTAAAATATTGCTACACCATATTGTTTTTTTCTCCTATAGCCTATATTAAATATTTTATATTTATAAAATAAAATTACCATTCATTTCCATTTTACATTAGGGACAATTTTTATCCAACAGAATGGCTGAATTAACATCTGCATAATAATAATAATAATAATAATAAATAAATAAACAGCACAAGGTCTTGTAAAAACACTTTTTTTTATCATTTTTTCGACACATAATTTCGAGACAGTAAATTGCCAATGTTAAAAAACACGAAAAAGACGATAGCTCTGTGGTCAATGCATTAACAATAGCCTCTCGGAGCTTCAAACGATCTGAGATCGAATCTCAGTGTAGCCGACAGTGTTTATGTTTTTCCATTCTTGATGCTTAAATATGCATCTGTTTATTAAAGTCAATCATCTTGTTTAATTATCAATTTACAACATAAATTTGCTACATTCCAGTTGAGCCGCTGCAAAGACGACACATCTGATGAAGGAAGACTGTCAGCCGATTGCACCAGAAAATTAAGATGATGAAGCACTCTTTAATCTGCTAAATTATTTTTTTTGTGTCTGTGTGAATCATTCACGAGATTGAGATGACTGACAGTGATACCCGGCCATAGCAACGGAAGACATTTTTCAAAACAGATCGAACAAATCAGAAAAATACTTTCAATACAGTATTACTTTCAATTAAAAAATAAACAGTGAAAATGTAAAAGAAAAAGAAAATTAATTAAGTTTGAAAACCCATCGCACATTTCAAGGTATGAATAAAGTGTCGGAACAGTTTATTTATTTAAACAGGGTTGCATCGATAGAGTTTATTCCCTTTGTGATGCAAAATAAGAAACACAATCTTATTCTTGCAACATTTTAAATTTCTATTGTCAAAGAAATTGCAGCTAAATTAAAAAATTAAAACGGTACAAAACGAAAAAAGTTCAAAGCAACATAAATTAAGAACAGGCGTTTTTCTTTGCCTCTCTCGCGCTGGATATTTTTTTTAGTAAGTTTGGTCTCCCTCACTGCGCGCGGCGGGTCTTTCTCGAAATTAAGCATTTCAGCGTAAAAAAATACACCATACAGCTGATAATACTGTATATGTCGCTGTGTGTCATCCACACAAATCACGAAAGAAAAAACTGTAACAAATAGCTTTTGTTCCTTCAAAGATACAACATGCCTTGCTGAATTCACCTTACAATAAAACGAGGTGGGTCGCGAATTAAAGAGCTCTGTATCTGCTAAATTGAAATTGTGTGTGGAAAACCTTTAAATACAATCAATAAAACTACAATATATAATTTAATAAGATATAGGGCCTACTGTACATAGACTATGGACTTTTGGAGATTTTGAGATTAATCCTTAAAAGAACTTTGCCTTTGCCTGCTCATCAGGCTGGCTCCGACACTCTCCATATGAAAGACGGAACATTAACACCTCTGTCCTGCACCCCCACGATAAAGCAACTATTGCCTTCTCCAAACCCCCCACAGGCTAGCTGAGTTTGCAAAACAAAACAAAGAGTTTGCCACTCGTCGTGGTGTGCCAAAACACTTCATTATAAACTTAAATATTTCATTAAAAACAATCTCAAAAGGCTTTGTGACATTTTGAAAAGCCGCAGATGCATTACTGCCACTGGAACCATGAACGCAAATACTGGTTCTGATTTTATTGTTTGTCGTTTAAACGTCATACATATATTTTAACAGAACTGCTTTTGAAATTACGATTGGAATTTTTATAGGCTACAGAAGTAAAGTCATTGTATAATATTTGTTCCTTAGTGTAAAATGGATGGTGATTTTATTTTGTAAATAGGCTATAAGCAAAAAACTATGTTTTAGAACTAGACAAATCTCTCTGCATCAACAATAGACTATAAAATGCATTAATAGGCTAATATAAAAATATCAGTAGTCCAAGTTAGTTCGGGATTCGAACCCGTGTCATCTAAATGATCGTAACGTAAGTTCAACCACTCGGCCACGATTCACTCGTTGCGACATGGCCTAACATTCCAGTGTGTGTTCGCTCACAAGAGCGAGAAGCACTCTTCATTCAAATGAACGCGCCGCCGCGTTTGTCGAACACTATCAACATGCCAGAATAAAACCTGGCTTTAGAACAATGCATAGCGTGAGACATAAGGTGTCTCAACTGTACACAGTCTACCCTATACAGTGTGAATTCGTTACAAGGTTTCATTTAAATAAATTAATGTGCAGCAATTTGTACAAATAGAGTCTAGGCCTACTATACTGTTGTAGCCATTAAATAATCTCATTAAGTATCATATTTGTTAAAATATTATAATGTTATTTTTTTCCATCTATGTTGAATATGAAAAGTGAACAGCACGAGTAAGATAGGATGCATTATATCGAGAGATGGATATGGAGTGGGTCAGACATGATTTTGACCACTTCATTAAGTTTTGTTTAGTAGAAAACCTTTCTTTAAAGTGAATTTCGTTTTCTATAAATTGTATCTTAATTTTAATAAATTTTTCATCAACCAATTGCCTGTATTTAATAAGTAAGAGAAGCAAATATAACAGACACTAATCATGGAGGCGCCATGCACTTGCATTGCATGTCAGCTGGAGCGCATCTCATCCTCCTAACTTAACGAAACTCAGCGTATGCCTCACACAGACATGAGAAATACATCAAATACACAAAGCTTGAAATGTCTTCAAACGAAATAATTCAAAACGAAAATAAAAAGGCTACTCTCTGATTATGTCTTTATGTGCATTTCTCTCTAGGTGCGTTCACTACAAATATGGCGATCGTCAACTTCATCTTTGCAGTTGACACTGTCAGAAAACACTAGTTTATTGATAAAAATCAATGCACGCATCACCGGATTTACAAATACACATCTTGCCTGTTGCACGCACACATATTATGTCGAAAAAACGAAATATTATGTTGAAATAACATTATTATTAATAATACATTATAATACATAATAATACATTTAGAATATTTGATTAAATGCTGATGGTTGCGCTTGTTCAATTTAATAAAATTAAAACTTTAATTGTGATAATTAAAATAATTGAAAATTAAATATTTAGTGGCCAAGTTTTGCTAATTTATTATATAGGCTATTATATGCCTATATTAAGTAGGTCATATCAAGACAAGGCATATATTAAGTTATTTTAGCTGTTATGAGAAAAAAAAAATCTAACGAAATCTAAAATCTAAATCTAATAAATCTAAATAAAAAAATCTAACGCCAATTCAACATGCCAGAATAAAACCTGATTTTTGAACAATGTGTAACGCCACTCGGCCTGGTGTGCCAAAACACTACATTTTAAACTTCAATGTTTAATTCAAAACTATCTCAAAACGCGTTGTGACATTTTTTTTTAAAGCAGTAGCCTAGCCTATATAGATTAAGGGCATTGAAACCAGGATCTTAACTAAAACGCGTTCCGCGTATTATGCCACACTACTCCATATTTTTTTTTTTAAGGACTGCTTTTGAAATCACTATAAATTACTATCCGATTGTATCGCTCACGAGAGCTCTTCATTTATCTAATTCCTCAATAGAATAGTAAAAATATTCAGTGTCATTGCTCCTAATATCGTCTCTATTTTTAACTTTTGATTCTATTTTTTCAGTTCTAAAATTGATTCTATCTTTGGTTATATTCTGTTGTAGCCTTATAGGCCTATTTATATATATGAAAAATATGCCTATTAGGCTTAGGGTTTTATATTCAACCCACTTACATTTTAAAATACGGCAATTGCTGCTGATTTGCACAATGTCCCTTTGCGCCACCTGGCGGTCATTTCGGGAACGACTTTGAAATGCGGCTGGTTTATTTTCGCCGCGGTGATTTCGCCGCGGCGGCTGGCGCGGCGGTAATAGGCATTCTGGTTGGGCACCATCTGTATGTCAGCCCAAAAGACACTGAATCGCTGGTACATGCGTTCATCACATCTCGCCTCGACTACTGTAATATTCTTTTTTCTGGACTACCAGCACACTCTATCTCGCGTTTGCAATATATTCAAAACTCTGCCGCAAGATTACTAACTTACACTAAACAATCTGCTCATATCACTCCAATTCTGTTCAAACTCCACTGGCTTGCCCGTGTTATCCCGTATTACTTACAAAATTCTTCTGCTTTCCTTTAAGTCACTTAATGGTCTTGCTCCTTCCTATCTCTCTGACTTACTTTCTCCTTATATTCCCCCTCGAACTCTCCGATCTTCTGGCTGTGAACTCCTCTGTGAGCCGAGATTTCGTCTATCATCTATGGGTGGCAGGTCTTTTTCCGTTATAGCCCCTAAGCTATGGAACTCTCTTCCCCTGGCTCTTAGGACAACAACCACTCTGCATGAATTTAAGTCTAAACTCAAATCCCATTTGTTTAAACAGTATTATCAGTCATGGCATGTTTTTCTTAAACATTTTTCATAACTCTGTATTACAGGCATAATGTTAACTTGGGTACCATTAGTCTTTTGCATCTCTACTTCAACTGCCCACCTTCCATGCTGTCTGTAAATAGTGTTGTTTTTTTGTTTTTTGTTTCTGTTTTTGTTTTTATTCCAAATGTAATGCGATATGCAACTGCAATCGCTCATTTTCATTTTCTTGGACTGGGCAAATGTCTATTGTCCATTTATGTGTGAACTGATTGTTTGTTATTTACTGTTATTGTGAAGCGTCCTTGAGCTTGGGAAAGGCGCTATATAAATTAAACGTATTATTATTATTATTATTATTATTATTATTATTATTATTATTATTATGCTCCACAGAAGAAAGTCATACAGGTTTGGAACGACATGACTGCGAGTAAATTCATTTTTGGGTGATAACTACTAGTGCTGTTACTTTTCTCATTGCAATTACTTCAGAATTGCTACTGCTGTTGCTGCATAAATTGGGCATCCTGGGTGCTCCTCATGATCACTTCTGAATATCTTCTCCTTGTGTTCGATTGACATTCTCATCGGCTCCCTCACAGTTGGAGCCATTATAGCAGGGAATGGCTTTCAAGTGGAAATGCAAGCATCATGACCCATTGATGCAGAGCAGGGGTCCTCCCATGGGTCGACCACGGGCGTCTCTGAATAAAACAAAAACTCTAATTCCTTTGGCAGCATAGCATCTGTGGTTGGAGAAAGGAGCTCTATTAAACGCCGGGCCATAACCATTAGCTATAATTACACTCACAGTTAGCATGACTGCTTGCTAGCTGGTGCCACAAAGCAAATTGCTGAGGCTGGTGGCTCAATAATCGCCAGGCACTCTGCCCAGATCTTTGGATTAGGTCCTCAGGCCTGTTTGGCGAGAAGATTTTTTTTATTTTTTTTCCTGTCTGCAATATTTTACAAGGCATTGCCACATTAGCACTCTTTGCTTGGTGTGTTTGGCCATTTCTGGCAGTCTGTTTTTGGTTTGTTGTACAGATGCAGCCCTGAATTACTGCAGCTGTCAGGTTGTTTGTTGGAGCTCTTCAGAAATCAATAATACACTTTGCAGCCCACGCTGTGGTGGGAAGCGTTTCTCCACTTCATCCATATAATGCTGGGTGTTTATAATTCCTCTAGCTGATCTGGCACAGTTTCAGTGTCATCTGACTCTTTGAGTCGTTTAAGGCCATTTGCTCGGCATTTCATCTGGTGTTAAAAACGGATTCCATTTCTGAACAAAACACTTGGAAAAACACGATTTTCATAATGCCATTGCTAAGAGAATGGGTATTCTGATAATGTTTGTTGCACCACTGGAGATGGAGTGGTATATTGCATCTACCATATAATAAAATATAATAGATTACTGTTCAAAAGTGACTGAAAAAATATCCAGAAATGTATAAAGAAACTGTTTTCAATATTTATAATAAAAATAAATGTTTCTTGAGCAGCAAAATCAGCATATAGGAATTATTTCCTAAGAATCATGTGACACTGAAGACTGGACTAATGGCTGAAAATTCAGCTTTACCATCACCCGATGAAATTACATTTTAAAATACATTAAAACAGAAAACACATTTTAAATTATAATAATTATAATTTTTACTTTATCTTTACTTATCTGTATCTTTTACTGTTGTTGAAATGGTTCCTCTTATTGGGGATAAAATATGTTATGAATATTGTTAAAAGGTTCTAGTATGCTAGATTCAGACTTTCTTCAACTAGTCGATTTCTTGTGCACACCCCTAGTACTTAATACGGGTTTTGCGCAATATACTTCTGTATTCTGCAAAACAAGTCATAAAGATGTTTTTGGTCATGAATCAGTCATAAAGATTCTTTACTTACTCCCTTAGAAGTGCAAAAAACATTTTGAATCATTATTTTGAATCAGACCTGTCAGATTCCTCATGATTTCTATCTGTTGTTACGTTGTACTGAGGGATTGTGTCTGTCTTTGTGTTTCCAGTGTGCTCTCTGGAGGTGCTGACCCTCGCTGACGACCCCGGCCCTCGACAGCTCTCGCCAGAGGAGCAGCGGCGACTGGAGGAGCAGGAGGAGAACACCTTGCGCGAGCTCCGCCTCTTTCTCAGGGACGTCACAAAGCGGCTCGCCACTGACAAGCGCTTCCAGATCTTCAGCAAGCCTGTGGACATCGAGGAGGTGGGCTGTTACTGCATGTCAGCAACTGTATGAATAATGCCTGTAGGCTCTGTACTCTGTTCATTCAATATTACCATCTAATTAGCAGCACCTATGGTTTATTAGCAACCCCCAGACCAAACAAATCAAATGATTGTCATTATACGACAGCTGCAGGCAGGATCGTTACCTGAATCAGTAAATTTGAGGAGGCAATTAAAAAGTTCATCAATATAAGAAGCAAACGAGGAGGAATGTGCGTCTATGAATACAGAGTGAGACACAATTTCGAAGTTTGTTATAGTGTGAAGCTCGCAAAGCCTGTCAAGAAAATGTCTGGGTCATATGTATCTTCAGTTCAAATTATGTTTTGTAAAATTATTATTTTATTATTAAATTAATAATTAATTAAAATTATTATTATTATATTATTTGAGGAAACTGTGAACCAATTTTTTCAAAATCCTTTGACGAATAGAAATTACAAAAGAGCAACATATATGTTAAATATAAAACTTTTGTGACAATAAATATCTTTACTGTCACTTTTGATCAATTTATTTTGTACTTGCTGAATAGGTATTAATTAATAAAAAAAAGTAATGAAAATTTAACTGACCCCAAACGATTGACCAGTTTTTATATATATATATATATATAATAGAGTTTTTACAAAAAATATATATATAAAAATGTATATAATGTAAAAAGTGTCTCTGTTTTCTTTAGGTGTCAGACTACCTTGAGGTTATCACACAGCCTATGGACCTGTCCGCCATCATGATGAAGATCGACACTCACAAGTACACCGTCGCCAGTGATTTTCTAGTGGACGTTGACCTCATTTGTAGCAACGCGTTAGAGTACAATCCAGACAAAGACCCAGGAGGTAAATATATAATATAGAGCAACTGGATAAATATTACAACATCAAGTCTTATAGGGCATTCACACTGCCAGCAATATGCAGCAACAGAAAGTCATTCATTTTTAAGGAGAGTTGGTGCAGAGTTGAGCAGAATGTGTTGGTTATGTCAAGTTATCTTACCTTGTATCTTAAAGTAACTTTTTTGAGACATTTTGAGAATTGTATTCGAGCACTTGACTAAATAAACAAAATGCAGCATTTTAATTTTCAAGTAATACAAATAATGGCAAGTATAAAAATATGATGCAGTATATAATTATACAGTATATGCATTGAGGAAAATCAATTTTTTGACATTCAAGTAGTGTTTTAACTAGTCGATTACTTGTGCATTGCATATACTGATTGATTTCTAAAATTTTTTATTATTTTTCTTCTCAGTAACATTCAGATATTAAAATTGAATAACACCAAAAATAACTAGCTTGGTTAGCCTATTACCTTAAAATTCCATAGATGTCGCCGTAAGTTTATACTGCTGTTAACACTTTTTCCAACAAGCGGATGCGATGAGACCTGTTTCCCTGTTTATTCATGTGACGTCTGGCATAAAGCCCATTTAGAGCTTCGAAAACAGTGAAAAAAAGCAGCAGCAGCAGCAGCGACTGTCGTACTTGAAGTGTAGAGGACATTAAATCAATGATTAATCAGTCAGACTTGGTTCTTCACTGAAAGATATGACAATTTGAGGACAGGAAATGCAGCTAGAAATTAACCCATTGACCCTTCTTCATTCAAAAGGCACAGTAAATCATTGCCACGGATCTCTCCGCAGAGTAAAAATGGCACTATAATGAGCAGTCTCCATAAAACCCATTCATCGCTTTAATGGACTTCTTGCTATTCTCTGGCCATACGGTCGGTCAGTTGGGACACTTTGTAGTTTAGAAAATCATGTCAGATATTTATTGTTGTTAATAGACGTGTGATATATGCACATAGTACAGTGAATATAAACTAAACCAGAATGAATTGAGGCCATGGAAACACAGTACCTGAAATACTGATTCAGACCATATAGCATTCCAAACATCATTCGCAAACTCATGTAATGTGGCAAGGAGCCCTTCTGATGTGAAAGGCATGCTTTATTTAAAAAAAGAGCAACATGTTCATATTAAAAACCTGTCCAAACTGTCATGTGATTTCCACATCATTGTTTTTGAGCAAAGTGAGGTAAGATGGCCGTATATTATGCTTTAATTTTGTTCATGTTGTTGGAAGTCTGCTAGCTGGCTACTTCTGCACAACACTTAAGATTTCTTTGTCAGAACTTTACTCCCAAATGTCTGGATTAATTGGTGAGCCATTGAAGGTTTTTGGCTAAATGCAGCCGGTGCCTATGAATAAATCATAGTAGCCCATTTGCTGGGAGAACGTGGGTCATTTGTTTAAATGCAGCGCCCACAGAGGAGCCACTGAAGGAACGAGACAAAACGCAATTAGCTACATTAATAAGGAAACTGAAAGAGGCTTCTGGTCCATTTAGAGCAGGGGAATATGGGATTTAGGAGCTGTCAAAAATTCCATTTGTTAAGCATTACTCTCACAAGTGAAGCATGAACATTTCACTTAAAATATGTTCCTTCGCTATATAGGTATTATTTCTGTTCATTCACTGTTATTGTTTTTTGTTGTTGTTGTACATCAAATCTGTGCAGATCCAAATAGAGTACGGAAACCTCCCTTTATTAAAGAGAGAGTCTTGCAATGGTTGTTTGAAAGTCAGATTCCTAGAAAATGTGCGCTTTGAAATTGTACCCCAGCTGAAGTTTCAAAATCACATCTTCAAATGATTTAATTCAGAGCTGCCAAATCCTGCCCCTGGACATCAGCTTCCCTGCTGAATTTCCTTCCAGCCCTGTTCTAGACCAACTGCTTAAACTTTCAAGACTGCATCCCAGTTCACATAGATCATACTGAAAATATGTATTTAGCTGGGGATGTCGAAGTATGTATTTTTGAGAATGTAGTAAAACATTGTGAATGCAAGTGTATGTATATTTAAATGTCTTTGTGTTTTTATCTATACACACATATATGTAGACATAGGGCCCTATTTTAACGATCTAAGCGCACCATGCCATCTAAAGCACAGGGCGCAAGTTCACTTAGGGCGTGTCCGAATCCACTTTTGTTAGTTTAATGACGGGAAAAATGGTCGGCATGGTCTAAAAGGGTTGTCCCTATTCGCTTAATGGGTATGGGTGTGTTTTGGGATTTACTTGCATTAAACCAATCAGAGTCTCATCTCACATTCCCTTTAAATGCCAGTTGCGCTCGCGCCAAGGCAGATTCGCTATTTATGAACAATGCGCCAGAGCACACCTCGTTTTCAGACCATGGGTGCACAAATGGGTGCAAATGCATTTGCTACATAAACAACGTTGCGCAGGACGTGCAAATGATAACTGCGTCGGACTGAAACTAGCTTTTTTTGCAAACTCACTTCGCGCTGCATTGTGCCGCATTTTGGAAAATGTATCCAGTTTTACAGCATTGTCACTACAACAGTTAGCTATGTGTTTTTAAAATGGTGTGTCACGTTAAAAATAGTTTCAAATCTTTAATTAACCAATTTTACATTTAAGATGACTAGGCACCACTCGCTGTGCGATGAGGTCATGTGACAACAGTGTATTCTATTACTGTTTAAAATGTTTTTCATTAATCTGTTGTACCGGTATTTTGGTAAATTGGTATTCTATTCCAAGCATAGCCTAAATTCGGTGGGAAGGCAGATCTCTAGGAGCTTGACTGAGCATTGCTGATTTAATTTCTCTCAGGTCCATTTGTTCATTTGTCAATTTTGGCACTAGCAGTCTGAGATCTTTGAACAATGCTTTGAAAGTCAAAATACGTGTTTACACTCTCTTCCTCTCAGCCTGCCTTTATATCCTTGACTGGAGTAAAGAGTGTCCTCTCACTCGCTCTAGATGGCTTAATTAGGCCCATCTTCCAATTAAGAGGCAACCTTTGCCAGATCCTGACCTGCAGCCTGTCCTGGAGTAATGAGGACTACCCAGTAGCGTGCTCTTTTCTCACACACACACTTTTCCTCCCTACATGTTTAAAAGCTGCTTGATTTAACGATAGAGAGAGAGAGAGGAAAGAGGACAGAATGCAAATGGTTGCTCTGATAACTTTGAGAAAACACAGTAATCCCCGTTCTCACACCAGTGTGTTTTTGTAAACAGAGATGCTTTGATTGGCTGCCCGTGGAGCGCTCCTGCCTCAGAAGTATTTTTCAGATTTTCTAATAAAAAAAGCTGATGCTTGAGGTTTTCGGCTGAATCTCAGTCAATTACAGAGAGCCGTTTCCTGATTACAGCACCAATCTTTTTTTATTTTGATTTGATGTGCCTCTGAGGTTCTTTTCTTGTTCTTGTTTTTTCCAAAATCTTTGTTTAATCTTTGTTTAAAGGGGATCGTTTTATTATTATTATTATTATTATTATTATTATTATTATTTATTTTTGTTAAATCTTTGTGTCTGGAAAAAATGTAGAACACTAAAATGGTTGTGATATCTGTGATTAAAACCATTTTATTTCAGTCAGATGGCCAAAATAAAGTGACTGGTATAGCTTTGCAGCATGTCAAAGGGCGTTAACTGAAAATGTTTTTCTGCAACGGGTGCTCACAGTTTAAACCACTTTGTTGATTCAAAACGGAAGAAATCTAGTTTGGTTTTTGTCACCTTATTCCATGTGGTGGTGCAGACTATGTGACTTTCACTTTGTTAGGGAACAGTGAATGAGTCGTTTGAAACACGGCAACAGTATCAGTATAGACCAGGGATGGGCAGCTTCGGTCCTGGAGAGCCACTGTCCTACAGAGTTTAGCTTCAACCCTAATCAAACACACCTGAACAAGCTAATCAAGGTCCTCAGGATTACTAGAAAATTACAGGCAGGTGATTTTTTTTCAGGGTTGGAGCTAAACTCTGTAGGACAGTGGCCCTCCAGGACCGAAGTTGCCCATCCCTGGTATAGACCGTAGTTTGGTTAGATGCCAAATTGAATTTAACGCAAATCAAATGAGGCTGTGAGGGATAGATGTGTAATGGCAAGCACTGTATAAAGGTCCTAGATCATGGAATTTTCTCACAACTTTCAAAACGACGTTTTGTCGGCTTAACAATCAGTACATTGTTAGACAATCCATTGAACACACAGTACTTCTGTCCCTCACAGCCCAAAAATGAATGTTGTTCATGATGACCCTGATGTTGTTCCAAACCTATATGAGTTTCTTTCTTCAGCTGAACATATTTTAAAGAATGTTGGTAACCAGACAGTTGATGGCACCCATTGACTTCCATTATAGGAAAAAAATACTATGGAAGTCAATGGGGTCCAAACACTGTATGGTTACCAACATTCTTTAAAATATCTTCTTTTATGTTCAGCTGAAGAAAGAAACTCAGACAGGTTTGGAATAACATGAGTAAAGGATGACAACATTTTCTTTTTTTGGGTGAACTATCCCTTTAAATATGGTGCTATCCTGATTAAAATCTATATACTGTATACTGCATGTAACCAATTTTTTTGATGAATGCGGTAATGTAGGCTAGTTCGTTGTCACCACCTATAGCACATTTTGACTTATATTTTAGGCCTGTAATAAGCCATGTAAAAAAAATTATATATTTACATGGAAACGTTAATATCACCATCTTACCATTCATATGCATTATATTCGTTAATGTCTTTGCTCCTATTGGTGGTTACTGCAGTTTTCATTTGCTTAAAGTTAAACGTTTCCCAATATGACATTGGGAATGTATATGGGTGTTCAACTCATTTAGAAAATAACTGCAGCAATGCAGTAATATAAGAATAGACTTTGATTTCCAGGCGTATATAAGGATAGACATTGAGTTTTACTTAATAGCTTGTCCATACCCAGCAGGTTGCTGGGTAAAAAAATTATAATAATTAGTTCCCTTGACAATGCAGTCATGGAATTTACTGTTATTCAAATTTGGAATAAATTATGCTTATTTAAACTGTGTCTACACCTTGTTGATTATAATGGGTGAGCTTGTGTTCTGTTGTGTTGTAATTGTCTTTTTTTTTTCACGATTAGCTAATTGCAGTCGTTGTATTTGTAGTCTTGATTATTTATTCAACTTATTGTGCTGTTTTAAAACCCAGAAATCTTGCTGTCAGTCTTCAAGATCATTACTCTTTCTTCATCCACCCAAATGAATTTTTCATTGACTGTGGCCTTACCGTCTTCCACTGTGCTTGCATACAGATAAAATCATCCGCCACAGGGCCTGCAGTCTGAAGGATACTGCACACGCCATGATCGCCTCTGAACTGGACCCTGAATTTGACCGCATGTGCGAGGAGATCAAGGAGTCCCGCAAGAAGAGAGGTGACGCAACACTTTCTTTGAGCTAGACTTTCAGTTCACACGTAGTGCACTGTATCACAAATCAATCCTCTTGCCCAAAACACATGCACACGTTAACATTTGCAGTTACTGTTTTTAACGCTTCAGGTTTAGACCAGTTGAGGCTGATTTAGAATGAAAACTATTTTTAGTTTTCTCCTTATTCTCCATGTAGTGCTGTTTATAGCACCAAATATGTAACCAAAGTTTTGGATAAATGCGATGATGTAGACTAGTTTGTTTGTCATCACCTATAGCTGCACGTTTACACTGTAATAAGGTCTGTAATAAGCCATGTAGAAAATGTTTTCTTGTTTTTGTTTTTATTTAATGCATTTGTTTATTTATTTATTTAATTTAATGTTTTAGTTTTATTTCCTTTCTAGGTAGTTTGTATGTATATAAATACATAAATAAATAAATAAATAAATACATGTGTATATAAATATAGTATGTATTGTTTGTTTATAAGTATGTATATACTGTAAATACATATTTATTATTTATTTCTACATGGCTTATGTATGCAAATAAATAAACAAATTAATACATGTATTTGAATAATTAATATACAAGTCCTTAAGAGACTTAAGGATGGTTACAGGGTATCATTTAGAATAATATGCAAATTGTGTTTCAGCCCTAGATTTTAGCATGCACGCCAGTACTTTGTTTAACACCCATCAGCACTAACATTTGTGTTAGGGGTTTAATCCTTAAAGGCACATAATGTTGCGCTGTTCATTTTAAAGAAAAAAGGCTACATTTTCCAGGAAAAAAGATTACTTTAGGTCACATTAAAGGCTGTTGCGAGAGTTTTGGCGACGAGCTCTCCCACCACCCTCTAATCACCAGGGGGTTTCTCTCAGAATGATTTAGCTCAGGTTCCTGTAATTCGTTCATTTTGTGTCTGCTGTAACGAAAATCTCACACGGACCCCCTCTGAGCCACCCCTCGGTTCCTTTTCATTTTGCACCGGTTCAGTGTTGAACGATTACGGTGGGGTAAAAAATGGCCTGCTCTAGAGAAGTGCTGTTGAATATTTTATATGGTGCAGTGGAGAAGTTATGGGTATCGGTATTGTGGTGTTCAGGTTTTAAGTTGGGCTGCATCTGAATTAAAGACCACCATGAAATGGCTTGACAAGGGAAGTTTTCTTTCCTATGTTGATGTATTTCCTTTAAAAACAGGAAATTGGGATCAGGCTTGTCTTTTTTTTATATATTAAGGTAGAAACCTTTCATTTTCTTTAAAGCTATTTACATGATTTACTACTATTGCCAATTAGATGTAGGCGGTATTAGGAGGCAGGGCATTATCAATCTAGTGTGCATTTGATTGGGCAAGATGAGTGAGTGCAGGATGAGTCATCAATATCTTTCCGTTTTCCCTGAGACTAAAATAATTTTCTTAAGTGTAGTTTTGTCATGTATTAGGAGTACTAGCAAATAGATTACCCTTAAAGCTAACAGACAGTGTAAAAGCCACAAAACCTGATTTAATGGGGTCTCAACAGTGTGATAAAGCCAACTACCAAGTCTTTTTGATTTTGTGGTCTCTAGAATCCCCACTTAAATGGCTCCTTCAATGTACGTATATATGATCTTTTTTTCTCCTTTTTTCATTTTAGCTTTTGGCAGGTGAAATTTGATTCCTTAGAACATGATTTTGATCACCTTGCGACGGACCATCTTTCTAAAATCTCCTCTGAAGGCAGCCATATATTTTTATGTATAAAGACACACTGATACTGTCAAGGAAAAATAGTGGGATACTATAAATATTCAGCAAAATGCCAAATTTAATAATGGGCTTTTATATTGTTTTCTGCTGTAAGCCAATATTTTTCACAAGTCTCTAAGAGGACTGTTCGAAAAATTGCTTTTCGCAAATAAATATCATTGTTTGCAATCTCGCTAGAAAATTATAACACAGTAAACACTTCTTCACAGTATATAAATTACAAGGAAGAAGAAAACATGCAGATTAGTTTTTACATCTTTCTTAGCAAGCATATTGTCAGATATTTTTCCAGTTCAGTTCGGGTCTCTGTGGTAACTTGTGTTTTTTGGCTCTCCCAGACTTTCAGACCACACCGCAGCCGCCAATCACTCCAAGCACCGTGGCAACCAGGAAGCCTGTGGGAGAGGAGGCGGGATTAAGCAGTTCTCAGTGTGATGGAGTGGACAAGCACTGCAGCAGTGAGTACATGCAGAACACAACAGCCAACAGCAGCGATTGTCAAGGTCTCTGCTCTCTGTGTGGCAGCTCTTAGGCTAGACTATTTCCAGGTGATCGAACAAGCTGTACTTTGGCTCGGTGTGCTGAAACGAGCCTAGCGTGGTCCGACACTTCTGCTAACAGCTCTGCCTGTGAAAGGAGTTTTCACAAGGGACGGTGTGATTGTGCGACGGGTACTCTGCCGTTAAACCGCTGGATGTCTTTAACCTCAATCAGAAGGTGAATAAGGGGTCACTGTGCCCCTGGTAGAAGTCTGTAGGTGCCTGTAGCCCCCATGTCACTTAAAACAGTTGTTATAATAGATTGTTGAACGTAGAGCTGGATGGAAATGTCAGCTGATTGAGGCTGTGCCATACCATTTAAATAATACTTTACGTATTAAATGTTCTTATTTCATCTCAGTATATGTATTTCTTTATGGAACTTAATGGATACAAACCAAAAGATACGATTATTTTAATATATGTAAATATAAATTTGATATTTATAATTAAAAAAAAATTATTTACATGAAATCAAATTTGAAGGGGAGGAGGTACACTAAAATGGTAATCTCACAGCCGTCACCATGGTAACCCGGGACGGAACCACAATCGCCGCGAATCGCGGCCACACCGAGCGGCACGTCAACATGGTTACAGATGGCAGAGAGATGCAATCTTTCCCCGCCCAGCGAGTGCTTGAAGTGCGTCAGAAACAGAGCGCGCGCGCGATCAGTTGTTGGTAATTTGTTGTGTAGCGTGCGCGACGCCGCATCCATATAGACAGCATTGCTTTTTTTTTAAGGCCGCTTAACACACAGGCTCGTAGAAACGGGTCTGGCAGCTCGCGCCAGTTCTAGACGCGGTGAAAGTTTGAAAGGTTGGGGGTCTCAGTATATTTTCCTGCTTTTTTGTCCTTAGCCAATCACATGCCTGACTAATTTGCTAGAATACTTTAAAATATTAATGTGAACAATTTAAATAAATCAAAAAAGTTTTTTGACATGAGATGATCAATACAGTTGTGAGGGGAAATTTTATTTATATTTATTTATTCTTAAAACTTGTTTGAAACTAAAAGATCGCTTTAATAAATGTAAAATAGTTTGAATATTTATTAATAAATTTTATATTATTTAATTAATGAGAAACATTTTACTAAAAATTTACTCTTGACCAATACAGTATCGTGAGGGGAATTTAATTAATTAATTATTAAATTAATTAAATTGTTTATTTATTTATTTATTTATGGAACTCGATTCATACAAACCAAAAAATAAGATAATTTTAATGTATGCAAATATTCATCAATTTATTTATTTATTTAGCTGAATTTCCTGCAAAATATTTATATTATAAAATGTAGTTGGTGTGCTATACAATTCATTTTACAATGTCAATCCATCCACCCCTAATTGAATGGTTTGAGATTCCTCTGTTGTTGTCTCATTGTTTATCAAACTCCTAATGAATTTGCTTACAGGTATGACTCATTTTTGTGAGTGCCATTTGCAATCTTATCAGTCTTACAAAAAACATTTGCATACCTGGCTGAATGAAAGCGAATCTCTCTCCAATATGTTTTGTGCTTCAATGTCAAATATGGTAGATACTTTATTGCCTTAATGCAGCTTGTTTGTTTCCACTATGGCTTTTATAAGTTAATTTAACAGATTTGGCATCTGTCTGAAACGCTGTTCTAGAAACACGGCACAAAAGCTTATTGTTCAGGTTTTTTTTTCTCTTATCAATGTTCTATTACTTTCTCAAGTGATGGATTTAGAATTACAAAAAAAAAAAAAAAAAAAAGAAATCTTTTGACTTTGTAAACAATGGTTTACAACCAACATGGTTCCCATGGTCATTGAAAAGTTTGTTTTCCAGGAAAGAAAGTCCTTGAAAAGTAATTGTAGTTTCTGTAGTCTACATAATTTGTTCTGCTTCACAGTTAGAAATCATTTCTTAGACTGGAAACTACTCTTTGTGAGTGCCGTCTATGAAATGTTTGAAAAAGTCCTGAAAATAATCGAAATGCATTGGTCAGAACTCAGAAACTGTGGGAACTCTGTCGCCTTACTGATTCTGTAGCATCATAGTGCCGACTTTTGCATGAGCAAGCACCAATTTTTCTATATATATATATATATATATATATATATATATATATTTTTTTTTTTTTACCAGTGTTGTGCTTGACGAAAACAGGCTAAGAGAATAATCTCATAGTGTTTTCAGACAATGTACAAACGCATCCAATCACCGCTGTCCTGTAGTTCCTCTGCTATTGATATGCACAAGAGTGAATCAGCCAGGATTTATGCAGGTGTTGCGACCGTAACGCTGCAGGATCTCCCAGAGCAGAACTTTTCCCAGCATCAGAGCATTGCCCTCTGGTTGCACTCCCTCACTGCCTCGGTAGCACCAGCCAGGCTTGTCCTCTACTGTGGCGGCTTGGCAGATGGAGAGGGATGCTGGGAATGCTCAGGAGCCATGAGGGTCAGAAAGTACTATCGGCACCTACTCTGGGGCGAGTCACGCTGGTGGATCTGTGCAGCAGCTGGGAACGTGTTTTATCACATTCATCTCACATCTCTGCTTCAGAAAGGCTTTTAGCTGTGCCTCAAAAAGGTTTTTGTGGAGGAGTGGCTTGTTTAAACCTATCATGCGGCCATGTTGCTAGATTGAGCTGTAATGGCGTGAATTGCTGTGAGCCGCCATTACCACCCCTGGCACGATAAGCAAGTTCGTTCTTGCAGCTTTGCCAGCGTGGACTCATTAGATTGCAGATAAGTCGTGCGATGCTTCCACATGCACTTTGGGACATTAATTAGCAACTATCTCAGATATAGTGGATCTGATGGACATTTTGACTAGTATAAGCTTGCTACAGAAAGGAAAGGACCAGTCATGGGCTGTTTTATTTTTAGCTTGTGTTTTGAGTGATAATCTTTTATTCAGGAATCAACCCAGATTTGATGTTATTATAGATATCTGGATCACGATGCGAATCACAATATTGTGATTAATTGTTTGAGTCTGGGTTCAGTTTATTAGAAATGATTGAGTGTGCATTGTCAAGTGAGTACCGTTCAAAAGTTTGAGGTCAGTATACTTTAAAAAAAGAGAAATTAATACTTTTATTCTGCATTCATTTCAAATTTCAATGTTGTTCTTTTGAACTTTTCATTTATCAAAGAATCCTGAAAAGAAAATGTCACAGTTTTCAACATTGAGAATAATAAAAAATGTTTAGCAGCAAATCAGCATATTAGAATGATTTCTGATGGGTCATGTGACACTGATGAGTAATGATGCTGAAAATTCAGCTTTATCACAGGAATAAAATACATTTTACTTAATAAATAGAACACAGTTATTTTAAATTGTAATAATATTTCATAATATTTTAGTTTTACTGTATTTTTTACCTACCCTAAACTTTCAATACATTTCTCTAGTCATACACATTTAAAGTAGTTCACTGGTTTAGAAATTCTCCGTCTTGATTTGTGTCCTGCTCTTCCTCATCTTGCCACAAGATGTCGTATGTCTCTCTGATTATCTCACAGTCTCTGTCTAGAACCGTATAGTATAACAGCACAAGGGGAAAGAAACACATAGAATGATTACATCTTTCAGAGATGAGAAGGTGGCTGTTAGGTGCAATAAACACCTCAGGATGAGATGGGTGCGCTTCTGTCTGCCTGTGTTATATTTCTTGCTCGTGAACACGAGGTGAGTGAGCACAAGCTCAAGCTTTCAGCTCATAAGAGGTTTGTTAAGCATTTCATCTACCTTCCATCTGTTTTTCCCAACAACAAATACTAATTTGAGGAGAGGAATCCTTAAATTAGCCTTATCCCCCAAGTGATTTAGTTTTATCTTTGATGTTGTCAAAGAAAAGCCATTAGTAGTGTTTTTCTTCTCCTTTTATCTGGCTTAATGGCATTTACTGATTTTGGGCTCAGCTGACAATTTAATCTGAAAAGAAAATTGATCCAAGGATTTTAAGTTATTCTTAAATTCTGAGTCCTCAAACTAATGCTTGCCAATTGATTTTGACAAAGTTTTGTCTCTTTGTCCTTGAATCAGAGTGAACTGGCTGCAACAAAATGCCTGTTTAACATTGTGTCCCTTTTCAAATCTTCTACATGTTCATGCCAGGTCTACATGATGCTTGGGGCTTCTGGGTATTTGTGAGAGGATAATATATTGAAGTCAGCATATTCCAGGTCTCATGGAGTCATGTCCAAGTCATATTTCACCTCATTGTCAAAAGAAAAAAGTATTAAATTATATTCTGTATAGAGACTGTAATTTCTTTTCTTCTAATTTTCATTATTCTCAATGACTTTTCTTATTGAATTCTCTTTTAATTCTCAAAAACACTGTCAAAACAAATACAAATATATACACACATACATATATAACAATAGGGAATTTTTGGGTAAAATATACTAGCAAGATCCTGAAAATTCTATCAGTTTTCTATTTTTCATGTCATCTTCAAGTCATGCAATAACTTTGTAGGAGGAACCGTCCAAAATAAGTTTTTTTCCCACTAATAATCTTTAAGTGCTGTGTGCCAGATCATTAAGTCAACTAAATCATCTGATTTGTGAACAAGTCATTTTCTCTGGTTTTGTGAGCTGAATCAAACAATTTATATATATTAGTGGTGTAATGGTACACGTATTCATAAAGAACATTTTAGGTATGGATCTTTCGGTTCGGTGCACGTCCAGAACGTAATGTCAAACTCAGAGCTTCCCCCCTGGGATGGGATAATGTTGTTTATATCGGTATCCATTGATGTTGAAAACACACATGAAAAATTATGAAGGACATGATAAGCCGATATGCCAGATAAGTGCACGATCCAAATATTAAACATGAAATGTGCTTTAATGATATATGGCCTGTACATGACTTTGTGAGATAACACCTTGTGGTAATATTGTGTTCTCTTGTGAAACTAGATGTCCTATATTTAAATAATTGAATTTGTAGGCGTAAATGTTAGTACCCGAAGCAATATGACAGGAGAGATGACAAATGAACCATCAGATTCAGAAGCCTCAGCAGTCTTGTACCAACAATGAAGATCACAGACACGAACAAAGAGCGACGTGTTTCCGCTGTGGTCCGCTATTGTCCCGGTGATGAGTCAGCCGCCCAGCACAAACTCATGGAGACGGCAAAACTAAGCAGTTCTATTATCAAGGTCTTTTATGGGATGGCAGAAGGGATATGTAATCCCTGAGGCCGTCCAGAGCTGCTCGCTTTTCTTGCTTATCCTCACTGTTATCTGATGCCGAAGGTTGTGAACGGTTGCCCATGCTCTAAATCAGTGACTTTCAACTGGTTTTGCTTCAGGACCCAGATTTTACTTTGAACATCAATTGGTAACAATTGAAGTTTTTTTTTTTTTTTTTTTGTACAAGTAAACACCAAAATGTATTAATATTACCATTGATTAAACCCAACAATATGCTAAAATGTGTGTGTATGTGCATATATATATTATTTAGGTATAAATAACATATACACAAACAGTATATGCAACAATTTTGATTTCCTAAATATTTTTTTAGAAATGGTTTCTGCAGCCAATAATTCACCATACATAATGCATCACATTTAATGTATTCTGGGTCTTTTACTTCTTGAATAGTTTTTTGGAGTGAGAAAGATGCAACACAACCTGTCCATGTTGGATAGCCTTTGAACATCGTAAGATATGGGAAGTGTTTTCTCAGTTTATATGGAGATAAATTTTGGTAAAGCTCAAACATATGGAAAGCACATTTTATACAGACTAACAGTGTTCAGAAATCCATAGCACATTCAGTAAAGGGGAACCGCAGTCCACCAGATGCTCTCCTGAGCTGGAGAAGGTGGAAGTATGTGTTTTATCCTGTCATGTGACTTTGTAGTCCTAGTCAGAATTTTGCATTCACTTGGAACTTTGTCAAAGCCTAAGTGTTGTACTTGCCATGACTATAAGTAGTGTTCAAAAGCAAGACATCTTTTTCTGTCTGTCTTTTCTGTCTTGTTTCATTTTCCTTTTCCAACCATACCCTGAACTGCACAATCTGGACTTTGGTGTCTATTCAAACAGATGGTTTTGAAAAAAAAAGGTATTTTTTGCTTGGCAACGGTTCAGTGAGAATTGTAGAAGCTTCACTGTTGAACATACTGAACATTTGATACTGGCAGGGATTAATTTTTAAAGTTCAGACTCAGAGCAGATGTAAAAGTAATACCGCAATGTTTTTTTAGTTATTGGTCTTTAACTTTTGCAGACGTCTCGTTCTCCCGTTTGCTTTCAGATATTTATTTATGGAAATAAATAATGAACTCTGGTTATGAAATAAGCACTGATGTTTTGTACATGATCTATTCCATTCTTAGTGCATTAAATAATGCTTACCTATTATTATATAATGATTACTTATTATAAACACCTATAATATTTAGAATAATAAGCCATGAGAGAGGCAGAGTCATTTTTTTTTAACCATGATAAAACCCATAGATTTACTTATGGAGAAGTGTTGTTTAATCATACTGAATAAGAAAAGCAGATATGATGACATTAAACCCTGGCTCCACTGGGAAATACATAGAGGTGCTTGGATCCTAATGGTCAAGTGTGTAGTAAACCAACACAAAGGTTGCAGATTGAGTCTACAGTGGGACTGCAGTAGTAACTGGACTCTTGTAGTCGCTGTGGAATAACGGTGCCCGCGAGTAAAGCACTTAACCCCAGATTGCTCCAGCAGGACCGGCCCTGCAATTAGTGTGCTGGAAGTCGCTTTGCAGTGTTTGCTAAATGGCAAGCAACTAATTTGTGCCCAAGGCTGCGTTTAACTTCCCTCGTAGAAAATCATTGCTGGGGATAAATGTGAAATGGCGTTTTATATTAAACTGTCGTTCTCTTGTGCACAAATCGTGTTTGCTGCATTGAATGAAAGAACATTTGCATTTCATTGGTTGCACAAGGATTTACAAGTTTTATCAAGTTAAACTTCAGAAGAAGCCTGTACGGAAGATTTAAGTATTCTTGAGATCCTACAAATGTGGGTTATTTTTCAACAGGGGAAGTATAAAGAATTTCAAAGCAATTGTTCTAGTTTAATAATATCCTAAAAAAACTTTTTAAAATTGTATCTCAGTATTATTATTTTTTTGCCTCTTAAATTCTAAAATGTTGAAATGGTTCATTTGGCTGAATTTCTCTGTTTTTGGAAGCACCCAAACCTAGTGATGGGAAGACGGCTCCAAAAGAGTGGATTCCTCGACTCTGAATAGTCCTAGAGTCTGTGTCGACTCTGGCACAGAAATCGACTCTTGTTGTCGACTCTGTTGCTTTGTCTGAAATTGTTCACTTGTTCACTGATTCTCTAATCCCTATGTAGTGCAAGGCAGTTGAGTGCACTATATCAGCAAGAAGTGAACCAAATTTAGCGAGGAATTCAGACACTGACGTATTAGTCCGTGCGTGAGCTGGAAATGTTGCAGTAACAACTTTGTCATATACTTTTATGTAGCTTACTTTAGAAATAAATAACAATCATTGTAACTTATACTTAGCTTTTTTCATCTTTATAGAGTAATTGATGTTATATTAATGCAATAAATCTAAACAATTTTTCATATTAAACTAATTTGATTATAAATCATTAAAAACTCACATCAAGAATAAATACATCAATAAGTGCACATTATTATATGTATTATATTTAACTTTAACTCTCCTGTCAGCAGCTTTTTTTCCCACCTAAACAAGAGATGATCATGTGCGTTTAGCACCATCATCACCCGATCGTTATAATGAGATGTTAATTAAAGAATACATTACCTTATTTCTCGCTTATTTAAGTCTGACATAATGTTTGACCATGTCTGTTTCTTGTGACTTCTACTTCTGTAAAATTAGCTGTTGGCAACAGTTAGGTAACAACATTGATATGCTACTCAAGGTAATCATAATCGTCTCTAATTTTTTACTAATTTGGACAAGGGAATTTGAGTTTAAATAAATTTAGTATGTAAATAACGACTGCAATCTATTATTATTTCTGACCCTGTATTGATGTAGAGTAAATGGAGTCGAAGAGTCGATCCCATCGACTCCTATGGTGAAAATCCTGGAATCAAACATCCGTACTCAAACCTTTTAACTTTTTCTCTCTAATAAACTGATAAAAATTGTTAAATTGCTGCTTGTAACTTTTGATTTAATTATAAATATGATTAATTTGGTATTTGTGTGCAATTTGTGTAGCTGTTGTCCCAAATACTGTCATTACCTTCATGCAATAAGTATTTTAGAGTAATAACAAGGATCAGAAATGCAATTCATTAAGATTTTTTTTAGGATATAATAATTATTAGTTTATTAGATATTACCAAACTAGTTTGAACGAGTGCTGAATAGTTACTGTTATTGAGTTCTGTGTTTACATCAGTTATCTGCCTAAATTGCCTAATATAGCACAATCATTTATAAAAGAGTGATCTGTGTGAACTCACATTCCACAGCTGTGGCCTTTTCACCGTAATCAAACATTTGAATCTTGAAGGATTCAAGATCTTGAAGTTGCCCTATCCGTTTTTCTTTTGCCACACACAGATTCTGTATCATGACACTTAAACCTTTGCAAAGATTAAACGATCTGTCCGTGTTGCTTTCTGTTTATGCAATAAAAAAATCGATCAAATATGTCAGTACTTCAGACTCTATTATCTGGAAATATAGTGAGATCTAAGGCAGGAATTCATATTTGTGAAATGTAGCATCCATTTTGTTTGACTCCTTTAATCAAACGTCTGTCTGGTCATTTCCAAGAATGCATTAAATCCCAAGATTGTGTTCTTGCAAATTTCCCTTTGATCTTTTAGTAGATGAGCAATTTAAAGCTGAAAATCGAAAATTGCAGAGCTATATCAGGGAGCCGTCTGATGAATTATGAAATTTGATTAATCTGTCAGGATGATATTGATCCAACTAGGCAACTTGCCACAATCGTTAAACCACAAATAACTTTTGTTGTCGCCCTTTAGAGTTGTAGATACGATCATTTGTGCTATTTAAAGTCATCTGAGGCTTCATCGTGCAAATCTACTGCGGTTTCTTGCACAAATAAACAGAGTTAAGTATACTGTTGCCATTTCTCTCATGCACTGGCTAATTCATTTAGATAAGCAATTTAATGAGCTCAACAAAAAACCGAACCCAGTGCAAAGACAACCTTTAGTTTAAGCAACTCTTCTTTTGATTTGTGTTGCAGCCTATGGGCTGAATAATACATAACTTATATTGCGTTGGGGCTCCTCACTTTGTCCAGGGAAATCTTGCTGGCCCCAGATTGCGCATGGAAGAGGGTCTGTGCTCTCCTTAAGAGTTTAGTTCCTTTCCCTAATATGAGCACTAACTGACTTAATTATGGAGATGGGGTGTCTCAAAGTAAAAGACTTCAGTATTCGGGGCCCTAGAATGATCATTTCAAGCTCCCAGGTTCACACCTGGAATTAATCCAAATTATTCACTTAGTTTTGAAACTATACTTTAAATTTTGTGAAGTGTTTCATGTTATTAAATAAAATAAAGTTTATTATATCTATGAAGATTTTTTTGCAGCCTAACTTTTCCCTAAAGAGAAAGTTTTTTTTAGAAACTTATACAGTATACTGGCATCATAGCATGTGAGTGAAGCAATATTCCGCTTTATGCGCGTGCGCTCCGCTCAGACACTCACTGCCCAAGCAAACACTCCACTTACAAAACGCTCACCGGTAAAACAAATCCCGTTCAGATGCCGCTCCGACATTAAATGTCTCTGTAGTAGGCTAAGTTAATTGATTTCTGTTTGTATTGGATTGGATTGGATTGGATTGGATTTCTTGAAATAATGTATCAATTTTATTATTAACAGATTTCGTTTCCTATACTTTTTATTAATTTAAATGCATTAAATTAACTTTATAGATTAACAAAACATGACATTGCCCTTTAACCAACTTGCCTACAGGGATTAAAGTTATCCGTCGCTACGACGGATTTCCGTTAATTGCAGCAAGTCTATGACGGATTTCCGTCAATATGGTTCCAGTCTGTCCTTAATGTCTTAAATTCACTTTTAATAATTTTAAGGCCGTAAATAGGCTTTCATTTCTCAAATAGTGTAATAAATGTCTTAATTTTAGTTTGAATAGGTCTTAAATTAAGGAAAGACAAGGTGTATTCACCCTGCTGAGGGGGATGTGATCAAAGCCTGGAGTGGAACAAAAGCACGTTCCTCTCTCCACTCTAAGCATTCTGTAATCACTTCGCTCATGATCCACTCCGGGTTTTCAATTACCGCTCACGGAAAGTGCATGTCAGGCTACAGTTGAGCGCTGAGGTAGAATGGAGACACTTATAATGCAGGCGATATATATTGATGTAAAAAATATATCGATATATTTTTGAAATACGATATGGAATTAGACCATATCGCATATATCGATATAGTTCAAATTTGCCCTGTGATCCTTGCTCCCCGCTAGCCTGGCTCCGCCCTCCTACGTACTTCCGCTCAATTTCATTTTCCTTCAGTACTCCGTCTGGGATTGTGGTGTATTCTTTGGTTTTCTCCGATCAATTTTTAACCGGTCCAATCAGCGAACAGGGGGAGTGGCTGAGAACGATGACGTTGAGATCGTGCGCTAGTTTGAGTTGACATACGTCACGACCAAACGTTAGCAATTGGTTATGGCAGATCCAGAGTGACTCTGGTCAGATCCAATAGTTTTAAACTTCAACAGAGTACCCGCCTACAAGGAAGTTAACGCTTGTCAATGGAGAGAGGCCAGACTCTCTGTACAAATGAAATGTACGAGAGTCTGGTAGAACCAGGCTAGCTCCCCGCGCCCCCGCTCCTCCTTTTCCACTCTGCGTGCGTGTTTAGAGCATGTTATATTGTGAGAGGCGAATCATCATGACTACTTCAGAAAACCCAGCACAATAGGAACTACCAGGCAGTGACATAAGTGTACGCTGAAATAAAGTTTTTCACCTCAGAAAAACGGACTTTCTTGTCCTATCAGCCGTTATACTGTTCTCGTAGCGCACACTCAATTGCACGCGCAAATGCAGCGGCGCGCGCTGTATCGCCTCACTGATCAAGCTAGTGCAAAAGAAACTACGAGCATGCAACGCCGTTACGTTGTAAATTACCCAAAATAAAAGTAATGCAGGGATGATTTTCATTCTATTCACCAGGAGCAGTTTCCATGTTTCATTAACAGTTATTGTTAATATATTGTGTATTCACCATGGTAACTGTCGTTTCCATATTAACCCCAAAATGCCACTATTTTTCTTTGTATTATTTTTTATATTTTTAAATGAATGTAGTGGCTCATACCAACATTGTATTAACAAAAACTAATTTGGGACTGCTATTTAATAGCTTTAGCATAGGCCAATGTTTATTTATTAGTACTAGTCTTTACTATTAGTCATATTCTTACAATTTATGTTAAGTAAAGGGGAAAAGTACTTGTGTGTTAACAAATTTTGTGTAAACGTGTTATAATTTGCCTATATATAATATTTTCCCCTTTACTTAACGAAAGTTTAAGTAAAGTGGAAGGCTTAGCGAAATGGGGGGAGAATGGCAAGGCTTTTAGTTCGTGGACTAAAAAAAATCAAACAGCCAGGTATGTGTCTTTGCACAGTATGTCACAGGAGACTTCAATATGGCAATAATGGTAAAAAAGTGCTAGGTCACCATCAATCAGAAGCTAGTCACAATGCTGCCGTTCGTGCTCTACAGTAGCCTACATGCTCTCTGCCTGGTTTTCATAGATTAAAATAGCTTTTAAAATACGCATACTGGCAATATTAAAGCGGTTTAAAACGTCTCCCCTTAAAACGCTATTGGTCTCGACTATGTAAAAAGTTAAAGGAATATGGCTTGGCCTAAAAAAAAAATTTCAGTCAGAAGAATTTTTTTCACTTTAAATCCCTGTGCCTATAAAATGCAATGACTGAAAAAGTATATTAGATTTTCGTTATTTTATTTCCGTGAACATAACTGCAGTAGCAAAACAGGCACATAAAAAATTAATAAAAATAAGGTGAAATGAACTCCACAAAGCAAACCTGGATTATCATGCCCATAAAAAGCACTCACTCACAGATTTCGTTTCCTCATTTTAATTAAAGCGAACACACAATTAGCTATAAATTAATTTGTTAGCCTACCTGGTTTAGTAAATCGTGCATGGCCACGTTGTAATAATTCTTTCCCTTGTTTTAATAAAGAGAATGAATTACTTCAACAACGTGGCCATGATTTAATAAACCCAGAGAACAAATTTAATTCATGGCCATGATTTAGCCTAAATGAGAGAATGAATTCTTAATTCATGGGATTGAAATCTTAATTCGTGGTCAATGGCCATGATATATTTTGTCTGCATGTCATGAGCGGGGTACAACACAATAGCTACCTTACCTATTTATCTCATTTATTATCATAGGCCTTATATGTATTGCTCACCTTTTGCTGCACTATGTTTGCGTAGCACATCCTCGTGCTTTCTGCCAATGTGCCGCTTTAGATTCCGATATGAATCTTTGCTAACTTGCACTGTCTCTCCACACTCCCTTTCAATTTCTTCTCACCTTACTGTGCATTTATGTATAAGGCTTGCAACTTCACTAAAACAATATTTGAACTACATGGCCCATTGCTCCACTCTTGCTTAGCTACTTTACAGACTGTCTCGAACTAGCAAATCACCAAAGTGCATTCTGGGTTGAGCGAGCGGCGCTGAGCGGAATGAGCGAGCTCACATGCTCTGACTGGCATATATGTAAATGCCTTTGTACGTATGTGTCTTGAACACAGATTTCATGGTGTTTTTAGATACACGTACTAGAGCTTGCATAAACTAGTCAGGTAGTTGACTACTTCAACCACTAGTTGGCGCTATCGTAAGCTATCGAGTACTTGAGTGTGCAAGAACCATTATGACACTCCTGTTTTTCTTAAAGGCTCAGTATGTAATATTGACAGCTATAAGTTGAAATGCCCAATGTCCAAATTCAAAATAGAGTGTTGTTCTGACACACAATGCACATTTCAGAGCAGTATAACGGGCTGTAGCATTGTTTTTCAAAGAAACAATTATGTGAACTTAGCATGTTTCCTAAATATATGCAAACATAATGTTTTTTTTTTATGCTTTAGTACAGTAAAAAAAGAAAAAAAGACATACAGCACCTTTAACAAAAATCGAGAAATGACTGCTACCAAAGAGAGTGTGGCAAGAGGACGATGACATGATTTTTGTCATACTCTATTATAAACTATATTTAAATGGTTGAGTGAAGGTCCAGATCCATTTTTATCCTGTTGAGGACCTGTGAAATGTTACAGTATATGAGGAGGTTAATGTTAATATAATACCCCTAGGCTAACTGTTAAAATACATTTTATCAATATATGTATGCATATTGTTAGACATCAAATATGCAGATGTTAAGGTTATAATGTTGCACCTCAATTTACAATATATTTTGCATGCTTGTGGGTATAAATATATATATTTATACCCACCAAAAATTAAGGAGCACCACAACTACAAATTATATATTAATAGATTTCTTTTATTTAAAAACAACACCAATCAACACCAACAGTCACTGGGGCTTTATACATTCTGTGGCCAGGATTTGAAATTTGGTCTTCTGGCTCTATATCATCTCACCCCGATGATATTGGCACATGATTTGCATACGTCATGTTAATCGCAACTCTGTTCTTTTTCATGAGCTGCAACATAGCTTTAAATTTAGTGAAGGCAAGCTCTTCTTTGGCGATGGTGTATGCGGTGTTTAAATTTGACGTTTAGCTCTGCCAGTAGAGTGGAACGACCGGCAGCATCCTGGCGATTAAAAGCCTTAATAATCGAACCTGATGAACCGGATTTGTTTGCCACACACTTGTCCCTGCATTTTTTGTGCTTGGCACTCTCTCCGTGTTCAACCAAGCTCTCGCGCTTAAAATTTATTGATACAGTTGCGAACGCTGTGTTGCCTGCAAACTCTGTCCCACAGGCTTTAGAGTGAACGCAATGCATTGAACCAGATTAAATTTCTGGAGCATATGCGACCAAAATGGTCGCAATTTCGAGCCTTGCTGTGCTAAATACAAAATGGAACCCATTATTTTAATGTTTTTACAATGCATTTAAGAGACATAATTGTTGAAAACATTGGGTTGTGAATTAATAAATACTATTATTATTATTTTTTTTAAGCAATTCACATGAAATTTTGACTAGACATTGGTATTAACAATGAAATCATAAAATTACAATTCATAAAAACAGTTATATTTAATAAAGTGTAATGACATAGGAAAAAAGTATTGGACACACTAAGAAAAAACAAAACAAAAAAGTTGTTCTTCTTCCTACCTGTGCCAATTAGAATCAGCTGGTGCATGTTGATAGTTTAGAAAAAGGCTTACCCACCTCTGAATGCAAGTATACAGACATCTCAGGATGGGTAGCGGCAAACAGCTCTCCCAAGATCTTCGCAACAAGATTGTTGCGCTACATCATAATGGCACTTGATTCACAACTCCAGATTTCACAACTCCTAAATTTTCCTGTAAGCACCATTGGGGCCATTATCCGCAAATGGAAGGATCATCACTCCACCATCAACGCCACTCACAGAAACTCCTCACAATTTAATCAGGGAAGTCAGAAGAGTAGCCCAAGAGCCAAGGACCACTCAGAAAGATACAGTTGTCACATAAAACAATAGGCAATGCACTCCACCGCCACGGCCTCCATGCATGCTCACCCCGGAAGGCTCCATTATTGAAGAAGAGGCATGCTGAAGCTCGTTTGAGTCTGAATTAGTGGGAGAATGTAGTCTGGTCAGACGAGACAAACATCTAACTTTTTGGTAATAATACCAAACACATATGACCCTAAAAATACCATACCAACAGTGAAGTTTGGAGGTGGAAGCATCATGGTGTTCTTCTCATGGTACTGGCAGAGTCCATATAATTGAAGGGCAGATGATTGGAGCCATGTACTGGGAAATTCCTGGAATGAATCTGTTGCCATCCAGCAGGATAATGAGGATGAGACGCGAGTGGACCTTCCAGCAGGACAACGATCCAAACTACTGCACAGGAGACTCTGAATTGGTTCCAGAGGAAGAAAATAAAGTTGTTGGAATGGCCCAGTCAGTCACAAGATTTAAACACAATAGAGCATTTGTGGAAGACGGCCCCTGGAATATTCAATGTTTAAAGACGGTCTGTTTAGAAGAATGGACCAAAATCCGTCCTGAGCACTATGAGCCATTAATTTGTTCATACAGGAAGCGTCTTGAAGCTGTCAGTGCAAACAAAGGCTTTTCCACCAAGTATTAAATACAAATTTAATTAGTGTGTTCAATACTTTTTTCCTGTCATTTCACTTTATTACACGCAATGTTTTTTTATGGATTGTAATATTATGATTTTCTTTTTCTGGGTTGATACCAATGTCTTGTCAAAATTTTATGTG
Organism: Abramis brama; assembly: GCF_963993115.1. NCBI lineage: Eukaryota > Metazoa > Chordata > Actinopteri > Cypriniformes > Leuciscidae > Abramis > Abramis brama. The sequence continues at coordinate 30,382,027 of NC_139980.1, forward strand.
AATTGCTGCATCATTGGAACTGTGTTTAATAAATGTTGACGAGTTGAATACTTATTTACCCCACTGTATGTGTATATAAGATTAGATATATTGTAGACATGCCAAGTCTTTTAGACAAGCTGGGATGAATTTATTACATTTTTTGTATTACAAGTGCTACTGTTCCTTCAAGATTGAATGTGCAGTTTCTGGAACAAAGCCTTTTTGACTAACCAATTATTGAACTAGTTATCTTCGAGACAAGGACATAACAAATGTTTGAAGAATGGCTTTTTCTTGTGCATTGTGGGTATTTTTGTAACAACAGCAGGCTGTTATTTGAGCTAAGAGTGTTCCAGAGTGAAGCGAGAATAGATGTACTTTAGTACCTTTCAGGCTGTTTTGATGAAGAATGAACCATTTTTTTCGTTTTCAGGAGTTCTTTGTCATGGATGAGTGTCTGTAGATTGTAGTGAAATGTTAGGCTGTGTGTGAAGGACACTACAATTCTTGAAGGAAAGTTAAAAGTTCAAGTGCGGTCAGTTGAGATGATGTCTTGTGTGGACAATTTTCATTTCTACCGTTGGACCTTAAGTGGGGACCAAAAAAAAAGTATCTCATGAATCATGGAATTTATATATAAAGATTTATACAACAGTTCGTTCTGGTTCTCGAATCTGATTGGCTGAGAGCCTTTTCCAGGCATACGATATTCTACTCGGATCACCTACGGGAACCGTTTCAGCATTTGTATCACAGAACAATGGCCAAGATCAAGAATTTCTGTTAAATAATACATTCAATTTTGGTTTGTTTTTCACCAAACCCTATCGTATACCCCCAGAACACTTGGAATATACAGTATGTCATGTGTCGCATGGAATTATTCTGTGATGCTTTTGCGTTAAAAAAAAAAAAAAAAAAAAAAACCTTGATCTGGTCGATATTCACTACCATCATATGGATGAGCGGATTTAATTTATTTATTCTTTTGTGGTCTATAAAATAAAGAAGGTCATAGGACATTAGAACAACAGCAGGGTGAGTAAATGATGACTTCATTTTAATTTCAGGATGAACTATCCCTTTAAGCATTTAATAACCTTGGATCTCTAGGTTAATGTTAAATTACTAATAATCATTTATTTAATGTCAATTCATGTTTTTGCTTGTACATTAATGTTGTTAATTTATGCAATTTGAAATGTTAAAAATGTATTAGTATATGTAGAATTTATCTTTTACCAAGATGATTAATGTTATAAAAGTATTTTGTTATTTAGTATTTAACATGTAAATAGCTTATTGAAGTGATTCTTTAATTGCCATCAACTGTTTTTGAGTCACATGTCATGCAGTCCTACCATACTGTATGGATCCATGTGTTCATCACAAATGTTCACAAAGATTAAAGGTGTACTGCTCAATGTCTTTTCTAGTGAATTCATTGGGCAAACCGATAATAGCATGTGCCATTTTGTTGTATGATGACATGGCAATGCCATTGCTCACAAATGCACCTCAGTAATTTTGTGCAGCATCATGTCGAGAGTAAACAATTGATATACACACATCCTGTATGTTTGAGGTTGTGCAGTACATTATTTTTTTATTATAAATAATAGATGCCATGGGATTGCTGCAATGTTAAGCTTTGTCCTTTTTCATGTCTCTCGCTAGCCTTCAATCTTATTGGCCTCTTTTTGTACAACGAGAGACGATCATGTAAGTTCTTATTGCTGGAGATTAGTTTGCCCTCTGTAATGACGCATAGAAGTTCCTCTGCCTCACTCTAGGGGTTAGGGGACTTCATGAATACAGGGTGTAATGCACTCATTATCTTCATGAAAACACCTTAATTTATCCCCTGCATCACATTTGTGCATTAGATATGAGAGACAGCCAGGTTTCTTTCGTACACTAATGCCATGTCATTTCGTGAATAAATTTCTCGTTCCAAAAAAGCACATTTATTGCAGAAGTCTTTTGTGACCACTTGTAATTGCTATTTTTGCTTTGTGTGCTGCCACCTTGTTAGTAGATCTAGTTTATCTTGGCAATTGAGTTTTTGGCTCAGTGGGTTTTATTTTCTGATAGAAGTAACATCACATTTAATGATTAAATATACACATGCCCTGCCTCTTGATTAGACCAAATGCAAAAATGGATCCACATATGGTGACAAATAACTGTTCCAAAAAATGTTTCTTTCTGTGAGTTTGGTTAAGTTTTAATGTGTCTGGAGTTTAATGTAGTAGTAGGGCTGCACGATTTTGAAAAAAACACCTACATTACGATTTTTTGTTTTTCTGCGATATAAAAAAAAAATCACCAGATGATTTTAATAGCTCTATTTGAAAAGAATTGATCATTCTAGTATTATAAGGTGAATTTGTAGGGAAGGAAATCTACATAGAAAATAACCAATTACAAGCATAGATAAATACAATTGAAGAAAGATACAATTAAAATGAGCAGTGCTTTGTTTTTCATGTAAATCTAACAGAATTCGGATACATAAATTGAATAATCAAATGTAAAATAGCAGTCCTCAGTGTATAAATAAAAATAACTAATTTAATTAATACAATTTATCTTTGTTAAAGCTACAGAAGTCATTTTCTCTTGATCTTTTGTTGTTTGATTATCATTGGTGACACAAACAGCTGTGGATATTTTAGGCTGCTGTCACTTTAAGACGAACGCACAGACCCAATATAATGACCCATACGCATGATAACACATCCATTTTCTTATTCAATTGTTTACTACACGTAACCGCAATTTACAGTCCTCTTGCACCTGAGGCTTAAACTGACTGGACCTAAAAACGCATTCAAATGATAAACTTTCACTCTATGATGGTTAAACTTTGCAAATAATCCGCAAATCACGTTCCATTCCCTATACTTCACATCACACATCCTGCGATGTGACTACCGCGGATGCGCACATTGCAATATTGTGCAGCTAGTAGTTTTTTTTGTTGTTTTTTTTCGTATGTGTCAAGTTGTATCTTTTTAGAACAGGACAGGATAAATAATCATTGCAAGTGGCAAATTTAATCTGTGAATATTTTAGTAGTTTTTTTAGACTTGTAGCATTTATCTTTAACCTTTAGATTTTGTAAACACTTTTAATTAATATTTTTTTCTGCAATTAGATCTTCTGATTTTAGATTTAAAGATTGTACTTTTGTAAATTAACTGTAAATTTTGAGTTTAACTAAAAATCTTCTGAATGTTTTATTTTTCTTATTGTAACACTGTGGCTGGTTTTTGATCTAAATAATTATACTTATACTATGAATTTTGGTGTTTTCCACTATTAATCAGTTTTCAATGCACTATTTTAATTAGAGCTGTCAATCGATTAAATATGAACTGATTACATGATATGCTGATTAATTAATCAAATCCATCAGGTTTTATTATTTGTCAAGTAAAGAAAAATATTGTAATATATGTAGAGGTCAGAGGGTATGGTTTATTTTTTTTAATACACTTTTGTTGGGGTGAAATTAACATGTTAAATTGACTGCCCTAATTATAATGCATTTGTTTGTTTTTTCTTTGTTTTTTCTTTTTTTTTAGATTTAGTTTACCACTTTTTTTCTCTTTTTTTTTTTTTTTTTTACATAGGCCCAATAATAACTGTGGATATTCTCACTCTCCCTAAATGTTGATTTTCAGTTTGATATCATGAAAACAGTTAGTCTGTATCAAGTTATTTATTGAGTCCGATGGTGGTTGTTCATCTCAGTGCAGGAAAACATGCACCTCTCAGCTGACCTTTGATTGATTCATCCACGCTGAATCATTTAGACTGCTACACTGAACATTTCACCTGTTCTTCTTTATTAAATCAGTCATTTGTCATTTCCTGTAGCAGGCTGAGACAAAAACGCTCTTTAAAAGTGTGTTTGATCTGACCTGGCCCGCGAATGCTATGGTTTTGATGTTTAATTCATTCATCCCACCTATAAAAATTTCAGCTGCTACTGAAATCCTTAGCAGTGGATCTGATCTGTTGACATTCATCTGAGGTGAACTGACAGAAGTTCTGCTCACCGTTTGAGTCCTTTGTCAGTTTTACGGCCCAAAATAACGCAAGTCCCTGTTGGACGTAATCGCATCTGACCGTGCTTTAGCTCCTGAGTAAAGTCGAGCTTTTGAACTGCCAATTTCTCATATCTGCCGTCGAGGGTACATTCAACCGTCCTGGTGTCCGACTCTTGGCCGTTTCCTGTAGTTTCTTCTGTCATATTGCTTTTGTTTATCTTCACGTTCTATGGATTTATTTCTCTAAAGAGAAGGATAAATGATTCAAAGCCTCATCATTCAGACCAGACGCTGCGTCTCTCTCCTTCTATGTTCTCATTCCCTGGGCTTCAGGTAATCACAATCCCAGCTTGGTATTAATCCGAATTTCACGGCCTCCTAATGTTGTCCATTAAAAGCAAGCTCTGTAGACGACGTGCCCGGTCTATCATGCGGTTCTACATAAACCTCAGCGTGGAATCCAAGCATCCGGCGCAGCGGTTGGTGATGAACCCCAGCAGGCCAGCCAAGTGATTACGACATATCTGAAGTTGAAATATCGCCAAAGGACTTAATTCCCCCCCCCCCCCCCCCCCCTTTTTTTTTTTGCCTTTTAACAGTAGATCTGATCAGAGTAGAAGTGGCTTCCTTCCTTATCAACAGAAGAGCATTTTCCATGAGTGCCAAAGTCCAATAAATAAACACTTTTCCTGGTAGGCCACTAGCCAACTCTTATGTCAAAAGTGATCATTAAAGATTGAGCAGGGGACCTGCTATAGAGTGCAACAATCGGGATCTAAAAGTAAAAATCCAATTAATTTTCTCCATAAGGGAATTGATTTATAATGATAACCTATAAACTTTTTAGAAACAGACTTGCTTTATGCCATGGTATTTACTTTTGTTGAAGCTATCAGTCCATATTATTTCATTAGAGTCAATCTCCCTACGTTCCCTAAACCCTATGGGAAGAATGAATGGGAACCAAGGCCATTGAACAAGTGGATGGTCACTGTTGCATGCTATATGCTTTACGAAATCTGAAAAACATCCACCGAGTGCTGCTTTTTCCACACCGTTTGGCTTGGCAGGCGCCACCCTGATAAGGCGCCAAAAAGCTCCCACATCATTTTGACTCTCGTCCAGTTCTGAGGGATGGACTGACCTTTGCTGTCATGACACCAATGCTTGCTGGACCTTCAGGCTAAGCAGGCTGCCCGCTATAGCATGGGTGATCTCATTTCCTGCTCAAGGCCAATGAAGTCATCCACTAGCGTAGCCGATAGCGGTTTCCTCCTTAAGAGATGCATCTCTTCTTTGTAAAGTGGTTTGAAACTGTACCTATTTTTGGCTGGTCTATATTTCAAAGCTGTCACAACATGTATTGAAACCATCAAACATGCATATCCACATATAGTGCTTATCCATGGGCGTTTCATGGAAAACTACTCCTGCAAAGCTGGCGGCATGTTAGCATGCTCACAGTGCAGATGAATTACCTCTGACATGCCCGCGTGTTCCTCATTGCAGTGGGCAAAGGAAGCTTTTGACTGATCTACTTCATTTCCACAGGCGTAGACTGAATCATTGATCGATCCGCAGGCCTCATTAAGCACCTGCGCTGCATGACAAAGGCCAGAGTGACTAACTGTGTCCTCTCACAAGTGTGACCCTGACCATCTCTCTCTCTCTCTCTCTCTCTCTTTCTCTCTCTCTCTCTCTCTCTCTCTCTCTCTCTCTCTCTCTCTCTCTCTGTATTCTCATTCTCACATTGTCTTCTCTAACCTCTTGATTTCTCACCAGACTTCTAGAGGATGACATATCCTGCGAATATGAATTTTTTATAAAACATTTGCTTTGTTCTAAAACTTAGTGTGCTCTCTTTCTATTCATCAAAGAATCCTGAAAAATAAAATGGATCATTTCCCACAAAAATATGAAAGTTTTCAACATTGATGTAGACAGCAAAATTTTAAGGCAGCATCCTAAATAAAGCAAGTAGGCATTTTATTATATATTGCATATTTTCGTTTTGCATTTTGAATGCAAAATGGAAAAAAATGAAGAAAAAAAACCCTTTTGAATGTATAGTTTGTTTTTTTTCCTTGTTTTAACAATGGATTTATTTTAGGTATGTACTGTGCAATGGTTTGTGCTCCATATAACACTTGCTAATTATAAAATGATTCATATAGATTTGCCCGTCGTATTTTGATGATTCGCAAGCCCCAACCAACTGGGTCCCACACTTGCCTTTTTGTCAGTTTTTTACTTTAACGTTTAGAGAAATCAATAATTGAAATCAATAACTTTGTTTAGCTTCATAATTTTCCTCAGACAGGTTTGTACTGGCAAATAGCGGACAAATGGATGTCCATGGATGAATAATAGTCCTAGTCAGACTCCGACTCGCCTTATCCAGCCGTGTCCTGGACTGTGAGCGTTGAGCTGTTCTGCAGTGTGAAGCTCAGCCGTGTGGCGGCTCTCCTTCGTTCTCCTCCGTTGAGCTCATTTACCTCAGATCCGATTCACATGGCTTTCTCTTGCTCGCTATTAAACGTTTAATAACATTCACAGCGTGGCCCACCTATACATCTATGCAGGAATTTCAAGCAACTCCAGGAATTAGTGTCATTGTAAGGCCACATGTTTCACAATGAACTATCGGAATAATGAGCTGCTCCAGAGGAAGAATGGACCTGCCTGGATTTAAATAACCTTTTGGAGCATTGCATTTTATTTCCAGAAGTCTACTTATTATATTAGTCAAGGTTATTGCAGAAAAAAAAAAATCTAGCCACATCTTGTCCAATACTCTGTAAGGGGGTGCTAAATCACTAGGTGCGTCCCAATTTCTATGCTGTTTTTAGTATAAATAGTTGTGTTTTCACACTGATTCCAAAAGGAAAATATGCACTTCAAATACCTGGATGATGCTCTTAATTGTTGGACAGCTGTCACCAGCTTTTCTTATGGGGCTACCGGACTGGATGACACAATATCCTTATACATTTCATACACTATTTGGTAGAGTACGTAGTGCATAGAATAAGTCCATTGTGTATGGTACGTCATTTGGGACACAACTACTGTTCAATTAAATGTACTGTGCATATTAATAGCATAGCATTGCATACACAGTTGCAGTTAATAGTAGAATTATGTGCAATGGAATTAGTAGTAAAATTATTTGCATTGCATATACAATTTCAAATTTCAATAATCATTCATTTGAAATGTAAGTTACTGTTTAACAATGAGTATTGTTTTGAATGGCAAATTGTTCAAAGCTTAATGAGGACAGCAACATTTTATTACTCACTTGCAAGATGAACATTTTTACATAATTAGAATATAACAATAAAATGTAAGTAAATGTTGTTGTTTTTTCATAGAAACGTATGGATTCTCAATATATTGTTGTCATTGGTTGAAGTCTGCATAAAAAAAAAAAAATAATAATCTAAATCAGCGGCTTATGGAACTTGATTTCAATAAATGGTCTGGGTGGACTGGGCACATCAACCATTTATTTCAAGCAGGAAAAATCTCAAGTCTTTTAAATGATAAGATCTCATGGAAAAGTATGTCGGTCCTTTAGAGTAAATCTCCATCTGTATCTTCAGGCAAGGTTTTTAGCATAGTGTCTGTTGAGCCTCTGTAAAAGTAATTTTCAACTTTTTTTTTTCATCCATTGCATTCATTCGCCTGTTCATTAGCTTATAGCAGAGAGCGATGTTTTCTCACTGTTGCATCATGGAAGTAATCATTGAAAAACGTGTCCCTACAAGGCGGACCTAAAAGTGACTGCTGTATTGTTTGCATGCTATCGCACAGTTTAATAAATGGAAGATAAGGTTGTGTTTTGGCAGGTACTGGTGGTGGGGGGGTGCACAGCTAAATATTCCTGGCGCCGCATTAAATATGCATGCAGTGGCAGTTTTAATTATTACAAAGTGCTGAGCTATTCCAAGAAGAGCATTTCCTCCACACACAACACACTCACTTTTATATCAACCGTCTGGGACTGTGTGTTCATGCTTCAACAATTCTCATGCATTATTTAAAAGTGGGCAGACTGGGGAATAACAACTTTTCCCTGCCCAGTACTGGGCTCCTCTCAGGTAATGACCACAGTATCCACTTGGCACTTGGACACTGCTGACCTCTGACCTCTCTCTTGCTTTTCCTTTAATGGCGAAAGGTACATCCGTGAATTCCTGGGATGTGTCTGCAGCTTTCTTATTTTGAGATCACCAATAGCTAATTAAAATAAATTATAATAACTGAATCATTTATTGAAAATATAGATATTCACAGCATCTCTATTAACTCGCTATCCAAAAACACTGTATTGTCATGTACATTTTTTATTTTATTTTGATAGATGGATGGATGGATGGATGGATGGATAGATAGATATTCAAATATAAATACTATGTCCTTCTTATTGAGAAATGTCTTCATGTTACTTTTGGCTGATGTTTATATGAAAGGTACTTTAAAAAAAAATATATTTTTATTTCCCCTGAAATAGCCGCAAAGGTCACCTGTACGTGGCCGAGAGAGCTGAGCTATCCATGAGTAATCACTATGTTTAGAAAGGTGACATTTATAAATGAAATCTATATAGCAGACACACAGAGATGATGAAAAAGCGCTGCCTCTGATATTTTAGGGGTTACATTAAGGACCATAAACACGTACGCAAACTTATACTATTTTGCAAACTGTTTTTTTTTTTTTTTTTTTTATCTCCCCCGGCTCTCTTTTTCTCCTTTTCATTATTGTTCATCTTTTTCTCTCTCTCTTTCTCACACACTTGCATCTCTCCGTTTCCTGTGTTGTTGGGTTTATTCTGGGCCTTGGAACAACACCCCTACCATTCACAAACACAGCGAGGCTGTGAAAAGAAAGTTCTCCCTGGCAAGCTTTTTCTCTCCATCCTTCTCGTTAGTTTCTCTCCATCCTTCCCATCCTTCTTTTTCTGGTCTGTTGTTTCTGAAGCAGATTCTGTAGTTAAGATCCATCAGTCCACATGTGAATGACAGAAGCTTCTTCTCCATCCAGCTCAGCATCCCTCAGTATCACCGTGACCCAAGCCTCATCAGCTGACCTCAGCACCAGAAAATAACCCTGTCTAGTTGAGTTATTCTGCCCAGCTGGACTCAGGTCTGGAATTTTTACATGAAAATAACATGGTTTTATTTCATGTAATTTTATTCTTCTACTTTTTTTTAATTTTCAGAGTAGAGACACATATACGACTGAAGCAAAGCTTCTCTATAAACTCACTATCCAAAAACTATACAATACAATGTGCAATTTTCAGATGCTAGATTTTATTATTATTATTATTATTATTATTATTATTATTATATCATGTCATATCATATATTATATCATTTTATTTTGTTTTATTGTATTTTAATCATTTATCTTGTGTTATCTAGATCTAGAACATCTAGTTGAGTCATTCTGCCCAGCTGGACTCAAGTCTGGAATTTTTACATGAAAATAACATGGTTTTATTTCATGTAATGTTTTATGTTTAGAGACACATATGACTGAAGCAAAGTTTCTCTATAAACTCACTATCCAAAAACTATACAATGTAATGTACAATTTTCAGATGCTAGATTTAAAAAAAAAAAAAAAATTATTATTTGATTTGATTATTTGTTTTACATGGGTTATTTTTCATGTATTGATTTATTTTAGTTCGACTGAGGATTATTTTTTAAAACTTCAGAAATTAAGCATCAACTTTTCTCTGTCTGAACTGTTTAGAATAATATTTCTGTTTCTTTTGTTTATTCACATCAATTAAGCATGTACTCTGTTGCTTTAGCAACAAAGAAACACGTCCACATGTCTAGAATAGCGCAGCTAGACGCCCCATCGTTAAAATCTTCTGCTGGCGTGAGAGGAAAACAAACAAAAAGTATTTCAAGGCTTAAACATTAAAGACTGTAGCTTTATCATAATCCTCAAGCTAGTCTTCTATCTACCTGGTCGACATGAAAAGCAGTGTAAGGCTGATGTGAGGAAATATCAGAAGCAGATAAGCTGGGGTTTTATGACTGACTGAAGTTTTAATAATGCAGATATTGCATTGCATTTCTCTTACAATGAAACCCAAGGGTTATGATACACAGTCCTTGATGCCACAGCCTGTTTTCTTTCCTTGTCAAGCTTTGACTTTTATATGGCTGGAAATCGCCTGCCTTTGGCTCTGTCATGGATCTGATTTCAAAACCAGAGGGCAAAGGACCGATAATCGTTGCTGCTTATTATTATTTATTTATTTAGCTTTTTTCTTTATTGCTTTTGAGGCAATATTGAGTTTAGGTTTTATGCTTAGCATTTTATTAAACATAAAAGTTTGTAAAGTTGCCATCTTGGAAATCTCCTCTACTCTCTTTTAATGCAGCTTTTGACGATGATCTGGCCTCAATCACGCTGTTGTCAGCGTTTTGCAGCAGATGCAATCTGGACACATCAATATGTCCTCCAGCAGTACAAGTTTTCTATTTTCCCCTATCAATCAGTCCAAGCAGGCTGGTGTTCTCTAGTTCCTTTGTAGTGCTGTTCAATCATAAGCCCAGTATTCTGGTTGAACACACACAAATACATTGACCCTTTGTGGACTTAATTACGCATCATTAGGGCCTGATGCACTGCATGGGTCTCTTTAGAGCGAGTCAGGGCTATTGTGTACTGTGATTTGGCCGAAATGTCAAATTAGGTCTTGAGTGGCCCAAAAAAAAAAAAAAGGCAAAACAGTAAGCCAGAAGAAATGAGCTTTTTTTGTGTAAATTGCTACATGCACCTTTCTACCATCCGGTTGTTAAATCTGGGGCTCATCAGTTTCGCTTAATTTGCTGTTCATGTGTATTCACAGTCAGTTGTCACGCACATGTATGTCAATCTGGACTGATACTGTTGCTGTCGATGCTAAATTCAGATGCAGTTTATGGCCTGTTACTGTACATAAATGCATATGTCTTGATGGACACAACAGGTTTATAACACTGATTAGTGTCTTGGTTGGTAATGCAGGTTCTCTAAAACGTTGCGTGATGGTGATGCAGCTTGTCATTGCCTAATACCACCTGCGTTTGTTAAATAAATTAAAGGTTCAAAAGATCCAGTGTGGAATTTCTACACAGTTGGTGGCAACAAACCAAATAGAAAAATTAATGGTTTTCAAACAGATTTCTAAAGCACTGTCTTTTATTCCCAACCCTTTTTGACCAGTTTACCCCAAAGCCCCATCATTAAGATTTGATCATTATATATTAAAGCAGAAATTTTGACTGTCATTGTGTAAACGTGTATATGTTATTTTAGTCACTTTATTTTATTTTAGGTTAGGTTTGATTTTATTTGTTACTTTATTCACTTTATGTTAGTGAAACAAAATGTCTAACCTAACAACATAACAAAGCCGAGTGACTAAACTAACATAACTTGTTGCACTTTATTTTACAGTATGTGTACTTACATGTACTTACAGTGTACTTATTTAAGAAAATAGTGGGTAATATAAAGTAACTACAGGGGTTAAGGTTAGATTTAGGCTTAGGTTCAGGGTTAGTACCAAATTTATTACCCAGTTATAATTATTGTAATAAGTACATATTGTAGTATGTGCATGGAGAACAATAGAAAAATTGTCGACCCAGCAGAATAGACACTGTCAGTTTTTGGGATTGACAACCACATTTACTTACAGGTGTGAGTCTCAATGTTTAAACCGCAACTTACAGTATCGTCTCGAATACTCTCTGTACTGTATGAATGTGCAACTGGAGTGAAGCCTGTATTCTCTTACCAGTGTCCGTAGATAGTGGTCAAAGTAATATCAAAGATAGTGAATTCTTACAACTTTTGATACGACAAGTCTAACCGAGCCACGAATTCATGTCAAATCTTCATTTACCAACAAAAGCTTTTATATCTTGGTGGAGAGCGGAGCATTTGAGTCACACGTAGAACATAAAACTGACAGGAGCAGCTCCTTTGAGAACAGTGACTGGATCTAAAACCTTCAGGTGACACACAGCTCATATCTCCGTCGCTGTTACTGAAAGTGAAACCAAACATGAAAACCCACAACATCGCTTGCACTGTATGACATGACACAACTAGTTGTCCAGTCCGGTTCCGTCCACACAGCACGGGGTTTCCAAGAATGCGGTTGTGTCTCCTGAAAATGTACGGGTGTGAGTTCATATATAGAATGCGGTTGTCAATCCCATAAATTACTAGCCTGGTTAAAACCAGACCATTCTCAGTAGTAACTGAGTTATGGTCTGGCAAAGCTTCATTAATAACTCATTTCCAAAGGGGCGTCACCAACGGACGTCGCTCAAATGCCTCTGGGCGCAATTGGATGGACCTAAAACCAATCAGAGCGATCGTCATCGTGTAAAGCCATATGCTGCGTCCCAATTCGCCTAAGGTACACTACGCCATAAAAGTATGTACTCTTTTTGTGAAGAAAAGGTATTTACTTTTGAATGTGTAGCAAAAAAGTAGGCAAGCTTTGGGACATACTACTTCGTCATCTTTACCGGACGGATCTGTCACGTAAACTGCCCTGTCAATCATCTTGTCACATTTAAAATCCTCTATTAAAACTAATTTAATTTCCTACCGTTTCGGAGAGAAATGTAGTAGCACGTTCATCTGCCAGTGGGTCTTTCATGGAGACTGTCCTCATGTGTTTGCAATTTGAATATAATAATGCATTTAAAAGTTGCTGCGCTTCGCCAACGGACGTCGCTCAAATGCCTCTGGGTGCAATTGGATAGACCTAAAACCAATCAGAACGATCGTCATTGTGTAAAGCCCACCCCAACGTTTCTGATTGGTGCCACGATTTCGACGGATTAGAAATGGGCTTGAATGAGCTCTTTGCCAGACTACTTGCAGAGCAAATCTAAATTTGCCGGAAGTTGTCTGGGTTTTCCCAGGCTAATAAATTACTGAACTGTGTATGAACGTAACCATATTAAGGACTCAAATACAGGATTGACAACCATATTCTGTAGAGTGTCATTCACACAAATTGCACACATTTTGGTTCCTTTCATTCAAAATGGAGGGAAAAAATAATGACAAAATTAATTATGAATCATAACTAGGTTAACAAAACAAATCCACAATCTGCGCACCACTTGAGGTACACTTATCCTCCAGTTCAGAATCTCAGACAATGTTACTGCAGAAGGCAGAGACAGTAAAGCCCAACTATTGAACTCGAGACCTGTTACCCCAGACCTGTGCTGTGGATCCAGCAGAGGAATGTGTGGAATGAAGCCTGTTAAATTTTTACAGCGTCAGACCTTTAGCCTCTTCACCCTGAAGTTTTTACTACATTTTTGGAATTGGAAAAGCCCTCCCTCCACCCCCATTCTTCTCTCTCTCTATCCATATGTTCGCAATCTCCAAGGTCCTTCTCTTTCTCTCTCTTAAACTTGCTTGTTCCCTCTCTCTCCCACACCTCACTCGATCATTCTGATTACATCCGAAGGGAGAACCAAGTGTTTTGCAATCAACCTCTCCGTAAAAAAACAAAAAAAACAAACCTGTTGTATTTAGAATAGGAGGGGTGGTGTGGGAATCCATTATTTTGAGTGGAGTGTGACTACTCAGTCACTGAAAGCCCAATAGGAAACACCAGCAGCCGGAGGAGGAAAATTAGCCCAATCCTTTAGGGCTCTGATATATGGCGCACATCTGGGCTGCCGTCCATTGTTTTCAATTACAACTTTAAGCATGGCCTCCTGCGTGCTGAGCAATGCTCCCCCTCCGTTTTGTTTGCCATAGCCCCCTTTCTCTCCCTCTCCGACCAATTACACAGTGGACAGGTGTCGTGTAGTGCTAACAGATTGGCCCACCCGCCTCTGTCTATTTTTCTCGCCGTGTTTCAGGAGCGCTCAGCATAAGCTCTCCAGTGACGGTCATGACAACACTCCTTTTTTTTCTCTCTCTCTTGCTCTCCTTGTCATCTGAGTGAATATGAGACATGAGGGTGAGAAGTTCATCATGCAGTCAGTCATGTCTAATGAACAGTTAGACCTGCTTCCAACACCCGTGATTTTGACAGGGATTTTGCATGTAATTAGGGAGCGAGAATCATGAGGTGAATGTAAGTTATTAAAATGCAAGACCCTGCACAGCTCTGAAGATTTCCAAGTGTTTCTGTATATGCTACAGTGTGTTGAATTTGCTATCATCACAAATCTTCTGTCATTTTTATAATATTACTGTGGGCCTTAATCAGAGTAAATTAGATGCCACATTTAAAGACCCCATTAAATCAAAATTAAAGTTTGGTGGCTTTTAGTTCATGTCTGTTAGCTTTTATTTTATTGTATATCTAATAAATATAATTATTTATATATATATAATAGTTTTTACTCCAATATATTTTTATATTTGTTAAATCTAAATGTGCAGAAACAGTAGACCTTAACCAGAGTAGATGCCATATTTAAAGGCCTTTGCTTTTTATTTTATTTTATATTTGTATTCTATTTTCTTTTGTTTTAAATGTTTATTTATTTTCTATATATAAGTATATATTTATATAATTTATTTTTCGATTTTATAAATCTAAATGTGCATTATTGTGGACACGAGATGCTTGATGCAGTTTCCAATTATTTCTAACATCCAGTGATTTTTTTTTTTTTTTTTTTTTACATTTTATTTGAAGTCACAAATAAAAGAAATTGAAATGTTTCTAATTTACATTTAATAAAAGACTTGCAATATACCCCAAAAACTAGCCTAACATATTTCCATATTTCTGATTTGTTCATTTATTTGCAGAATGAATACATGCATTTCGTGTTTGCTGTCTTAGTTGACTTAACACAAATCTTTATTTTTCTTCAGATAACATTAAGCGAAAATTGCGACGGCGACCGATTTGGGGGCGGGGCATCATCAGGAAGAAAAAGAGCTATAAAAAGGAGGAAGCAGAAGAAGATGATGAGCCAGATGAGGAAGAGGGAGCGGATGACTCGGCTGCAATGGCGCAAGGTGACGCCTGTCTCACTCAGGATGAGTCGTCCTGTGACGCAATGGAGCTCCATCCTGAGAAACACCCACTCCAGGCCAATGGACACATCCTCTCCACAGAGGAGGAAAACTCAAGTGAGCCGACGGCCAATCAGGACCCTCAGGGCGAAGAGGAGGCCATCGAGACTCCCTCGGAGGAAGTTCCTAGCGTTAAGGAGCCTTCAGAGGTCCCGACAGTCCATGCTCCACAGGAGTGTGTGAATGGAAATGAATCTATGGACAGTGTGTATAGTGATACTCTAGATAAAGAAACGGAGGTAGACTCTATTAAAATAGATGCATTTGAAGAGAAACCAGCAGAGCATAAAGAACCTTCTGCCCCAGAATGCAATGCAGAGGAGAATGTGGCAGCAGCGGAGGAAACGGTGTCTGATGGCGACCATGAAAAAGAAGGTATGGCGTGTTAGATTTTGCAAATGCAGCATATTATATTACATATTTTCATATATTTAAAATGTTTATGCACTCAATTTAGAGATTTTTAAAATGCATAGAACACTGCAATAAACATAGTTATATGTAATTCTCATATCTAATTAAGTGTTATTAAATAAATAACTTCCCAAAATAACACTTTAGTCTTAACAGATGTCCATAAAAGATGCAGGACCGATGAAAAATTCCAAGTATTGATAGTCAACTGTACGGTTAATCACAGTTTGGAGAAAAATACTCTGTACTTGGGCTTCAAAACACCATCTGTTTGTGAGCGTTTTCCTGCCGAGAGTTAAATACACCAACAGAAACACCCTGAGGACTCGCCTCTTCTTAGACGGCTACAGACATGCTTTTCCTTCACCAGGTGTTGTCCGTTTCTTGTGTGCTCAGGTTTTTTTTCATAGTTTGACTTTTCTTTGTTTTTATAGGTTCATCAAAAGGGAAGAAATATGTCAAAGGTCCATCCGAACCCGATTCAGAGGAGCTGGCTGTCAGACTCGAGGAGGCTGTGCAACTTCCACCACCTCCTGCTCTCGTGGTTGACCACCAGCGGCTCGAGGTGAGATGGAAATGAATACAAGTTATTCTTAAGAAATTCTAAAATATTCAATCATTTTTTTGTATTAAATTTTAGTATATAAACTAATTTATATAAATTAAATTAGATTTTTTCCACCTCTGAAACCAATATCATAACCCCCATCAAATTATTGAAGTTATAATGGGTTGGAAATGTGGTTTTCTGGTGTCTTCAGTGATTGTTCTGAGGTAACATACATAAGCACATCCCATAAGCTCTCTGTGCGCATTAGCATTTCTGTAGCTGTGCTGTAATTCACTGATCTCAGAAGGAGGGAAATCACTCCAATCATCAACTCATTTTGGAAAAAGTCATCAGTGTGGAGACTGCTTCATCATCATCATTAGACAATTTTGGAAGTGTTCATTCACTCTCATTCGCTAAGTCATTCATTTCCATTTCATTATTTGCTATCAAGTTCATCAAATTAGGGCAGCAATCTTCGATTTTGTTTCTCTTCTTACAAGCACAACAAGAAGTTCATATTCCTGAATGGGTTGCTACGTCCCAATTCAACTACTTAGAGTACATACTTTTGAGTGTGTAGCAGAAGAGTTGGCAAGCTTTGGGACATACCAATTCATCATAATTGCGCTTTTGACTGCTCTGTCTCTTAGTTATGTGCATCTTGTCACTGTTTAAACTGCCCTGTCAGTCATCTTGTCTCAGTTAAAATCCTCCACATTCAATTTAATTTAATTTCCTACTTTATCTGAGAGAAATGTAGAAGCACGTTGATCTGCCAGTCTTCGGTCTTTCATGCGGAGAACTCTCCTCGTGTTTGCATAATGATGCATTTAAAAGTTAATTACCAAACGTACCTTTATAAAAAGTTCACAATGTGGATTTTTTATGATATTGAAAATGGTGACAAGAATTAATTTGGAAATGATAAAACCCATATTTAAAGCAAAAATAATTATTTAGAAATATTTTTTATTGAAATAGCATTACTCATATTGTGATATTTTGGTCATATCGCACACCCAAAATCACTTAGATAGTGATTTTTAATCTCGAGTCAAACCTCTCTACTTAACCGTCGGTTTTGAGCAAAAAAATTATTAGTCTAATAGAAGACTTATCCGGGTATCTTTGGAATGCTCATTTCAGCATACTAAGATTTGGGACACTAATTCAAATTTCGAAAACTATTAAGGACGGATAGTATGCAAATTGGGATGCAGCGCGTGTGTTTGGAATGAAATACTATCTTGCATACTTTTACAGCCTATTACTTGCTCGTTTTTTATTTATTTTAAATTGTATTATTAATAATTTTGTTATAATAGTTATTACTATATTATATCATATACAGTATTTTTAAATGATGTGTGAAACAGTATATTACTTTTTGACATGGTATACAATGATTTTTTTATGTAGTATGCCATTTACTCTATCATTCAGTACACTGTAGTGTTGATTAATTCAATTAGTTGCATTTAATTACCCTGTTGGAATTAAATCATACAATAATTGAAATGAAAATAAAACAACCTTCAATTTTGACAGTCTGATCAAATAATGAATCAAAGGGCTATTAAAAAAAAAAGTTTTTAATATGCCATTCATCACACTTAAAATGGCAGATCAAATAGCTTTGCATTTTGAGGTACAGTATCCCTTGCCGTGTGCAAATATAGCGTGTTATCCTGCTATTCCATGCATATAATGAACAATATATATACTGCATTTCTAGGAGTGGTATGGTAGTATGCCATACGGAACACGCCCTCTAATGTGACTTAATGTGCTGCACATCCTATTTGCTAAATAGTGAGTGAAGTATGTGTGAGACTTGCACTTTCAAAACAGCAAATGGCAGGTGTGCTGAGTTTTCTTCTCACCAGTTCCAAAGTGCCAACTGTAGTGCTCAGATCTGAAGAAGAAACGGCGCAGTCGGCTCTATCGCATGACGACACGCAACACACCCCACCGCCACATCATCTATCACACCGTCATCATGAAAACCCCCCCTGAGGACTCCTTACACAGATCGCCGGCCGCTGGGCTGTGCGAAGCGATGGGGGGGGGGCGAAGGCCCGGAAGCATGCGTGGCACTAATCCTCTGGCTTATTTGTTCATTTACCGAGAAAAGGCTGATATCTTTAAGAAACAGATCGTGAAGTGACGGATGCTGTGAATAATTGCTTTTTCATCCCTGGCTTATGGAACAAATTGAATTGCCGTTGAAGTGGGGTGAGAGTTGCCGTTTAAGCAAGGTATCTCCTCTTTGGGGTGGCAAAATGCCTGACACATATTAGGAATGAAAAGGTGGCTGTTTTCCTGTGCTTCATTCATATTCATTGACTGGAGATGCGCTCATTACTATTGACATTTTTGCTGCGCAGCACGGCTCTCATACATTTGAAATTAAAGGGCTGTCACTGCAAACTATGAGTTTCATCTTGCCTTGGTATTTTTGTGCATCGCAAGAAGCCAGCATCACATCATGTGTCAGTGTTTGGATGCATAATAATGCTGAATTTAAAGACCACAGAGCAGCTAAAAACCACACAAGTTGAGATCCTTTAGATTTGGAAAGGTTGTCTTCTCCCTTGATGACATACTGTGATCATGGCCATATTGTTCCATCGCTTAACAAGAAGATATGTCTAAATCTGTCTTTGCCTTGGACACAGTAAAAGGTTTTATCCTCTTGTTTATTATAGCATGTCAAGCTTCATGTCTGAATAAACATGTCTTTCATATAGAAACAAGCAGAATGTCTAAATGAGCTCAGTATTGTCATTGTGATTAATTCAGCTAAATATGATAATTGGATCTATTTATATTTTTCCTGATTTTCATAAAGCGTTTTCAGTCAGTTCTTTCTCCTGCTCTCAGCAGCACTGAATGTTTAAGTGTGAAGAGAGCTAAAATAAATTATCTCTTGACTAGACTGATGGAAAACACATGCCAGGAAATAGATCTCGCCAACCTGCAACACGTACTTTGCTATGGTTCAGCGCTAGCCAAACATAAACGTGTGCTATGCTAGGGTACCGTTCGCCCAAACTTAAACGTGCTTGTGCATGCATTTGATGGATTTAGCCAAACTTGCCAAGCTGAGAGCAGCACTCTATCCAGACGGTTGGAAAAGGTGTTTATAGAACATCTGTCTTAGTATGTACGAAATTATACTTGTCATCTCTGTTTAGACACAGGAACAATGATGACGAGGCATTACGCCATTTATGTGCTAATGAGCTGTTTTGTTTCCGTTGTTTTGATGCATCGTCGTATACAAAAAATAGATGCACGGCCTTTACAAAGAAACCAAACGTAAATGTCATGTCAGTTTGACAATATCTTTGCTTTACTACTGCTGCTGTCACTGGAGATGTAATTGGTTCTGATCGGCCAAACCCTAATCCTCGTTTTAGAACCAGAGTTACAGATTTGACATTTTGGACAGCACATCAGACTGCATAAGACAGTATTACATGTGGCAGTTCAAACCTTAAGTTTGTGTTTTTAAACTTTGTTTGATATGTGTCACATTAAGCCCAGAGGCAATTGATTTCATGTCGAACCCATCAGTTGCTGTGTGGAGCTGATGACATTTATGCTTTTTCGGCTGTATTCAATATTTTTAATGTTCATATTTTAGTTTGTGATGTGCATTTTGGTCATTTTGACTACACTTGGATACATTAGAACCAATGGTGTTTGTCCACACATTGGTTGCAGTGCCTTTCAGTCTGTTTCTAACACAAAGCTATATACTCTAGCTTTAGAGGACTTTGAATACATTGCATAGATTGTTTGGACTGCTTTTATGCTGTTTTTTTCTTTTCATTTCTGGGTGAACTATTATTTTAATATCGGTGGTCTAATATCTACATTTTTCAGGAATAAAAATAAATATCTTTTCCTTCTCAGTGTGAAATAGTAATATTACCCAGCGCAGCACAATACAGCCTTATGTGTCTCAAATTAATCTCAAAGGTTTGTTTTTACACAGTTCATCTTGTGGATCTTCCACAACAGTTGCATCACTTGTTCCACTTCTCTAACTTGACCATTTCAGCTATCAGTTTGTCTTAGTAGAATATATTATACATCTGCGGCTGGAGCGCACCAGAGATTTGTATGAACATTAAAAACGGGGAAGTGCTCCTTTATTTTTCACTCAACATTTCTGCCTTAATCACGCCACACATGAATCTAGCTCCTTTGAGCCTTTATAATGACATACTAACAAAATCTATAACTGAATTATTCAACAATTATAGCCCTCCGTAATAAGAACAGTAGTATTGGTTTTATTGGTTTATGTAATGTGGTTTATTAACACAACATGGTCACTGACTAAGGATTAAGTGTTTCATTATATAAAGTAAAAACGTTCTGTGTGATGTAACTTTTTGGCCTTTTGAACCAAAGAGTTTTTGATAAACTACAAAGCAAGATATGTCAGTGTATTGTGATATTTTTCTTTTGGCCTTCCTCAAGCACACTAACAGTTTACTTTCTCTTTTTTTATGTAGGTTTGTTTTGCATTCTTATATTGCAAAATATTTATAACTTGCTGACCTTTTTGTATATCTGTGTGCTTCATCCAGCAGTTACAGTAATATTTGTTCTTTTAAATGAGATGCATCTCTGGGTGTCGTTTGTATTTAGGAGAACCTGATTTTTTTTGGGAATACTTCATAGAATAAAATGGTTTTGAGGCTTTAACTTTGTTGCTGTGAAATTTTAAATCTTCCTGTTAGTTTGACCGGCTTGTGTTCTAAACCCACAATGCCTCTGTATCACTCCATCTGTGATTATTTATGTCTGGGCTGCTTAGGTTATTACAAAACAAGTCTTCTAGCGAAGTCAAATGGACTGTGTGAACAAATCTTTTAAAGCTAGGATTACCATTGTATTCAGGGTTGATGGAGTGCGTCTGCCATCCATGACCGTTCTCCCACAGTCAGTGACACTGAGGAGGAACATCAGGGTCCACAGCTAATCCCTGTAAATGAAATGTTAGCAAATTGTGATATTTACTGCAAATAATTTAGCATTTTGTCTCCTGCCATTCATAATTTTACATTGCCATAATACCATTGACTGTTTTGGCAATAATATCTTATACAATAACGACTGGCAATAATGGCAATAACAACAAGATTTTTTAAGAGTTTTTGATCAAAGTAATAAATAATATAATAAGTTCAAAATAATTGTTTTATGAAATTATACATATACATATATGTGTAGTTTACACTATTTATTCAATTTTTTTAGATTTTGGAACTGACACTTCTGTCAGAACACAATTATCTAACTAATAATGTCACTAATAATATCTATATATTACAAACTTTGGTTGTTTGCACGCTTGGGCTGATGGTGGTGTTGCTATTCAGTATGTTGATATTTACCTTCAATGTCCTCCAGTGGTTTTTAATGAAGACGTTGGGTTGTTTTCATTGGTTCAGGGGCTGTCATCGCACTGCAAAGATATGGTTTCAAACTTATCTGTAGGGCATGCTTTTTCTCATTAAATGTCTCCCCAAAACCAAACCCGAATCCTCAATTACTGCTGTGTTTTTGCAATCTCGGTACACACTGCCTTGTGCTTGTGTGCTCTTTGTTCTTTCTGGCTCCAACCTTATCAGAAACTGGCACTGTTTATGTTGACTCTGACCAGTGCAGTCTGAGTAATAACTTGTCCCAGCGCGATTTGATGTGCTCACGATTGGCCGGAGGATCGTTGTGATGAACATGTCAATCGAAAGGCCACGATGAAGTCTGAGGCGTTTTAATTAAACCTAGTGCAAACAGTAAATACTTGCATTCTGGAGCTGCGCATGAAATGGAAGGTAATTATGATGTGCCTTAATTAGCTGTCGCCGTGATCGTAATTGCTTTTGAAGATGGCTGACCTCTCTTCCTTGGTGTACGTGTTGGGGGCTCAATGTTGTCAGAGTTGTTTCATTTGCATGTGTTCATCTGGTCAAACTATCTTTTGGAGGTTACCTTCTCTGTAGATGTTCATTTATTTTCCCACTCAGTTTTTTATTCATTTCTCATAAGTACATTTGACATTTCAACAGGTCTTTAGAGGAAGTTCATAAGAGCAGTTTCTTGAAATATATTCCTCCTGAAAATGACAGAATAGAGCCATGTCATTTCAAACATTTAAAGTCCAGTTCTGAAATTTTAATATAACTAGGGCTGGGTCATATAGCTAAAAAAAAGTTGGGCAACATTTTATTTCGATAATCCACTTTAGACATTCTACTAACTATAAGTAACTTTGCAGCTACATGTCAACTAACTGTCATTAGAGTTTTAGTAGACTGTCTGCTTAATATCTGCTAACTCTTTATTTTGTGGGTCCTCCAACAGACATTCTACTGACTATAAATAACTTGGCAACTACAAGTCAACTTATTCTCCTAACCCTAACACCAAACCATAACCTAACAGTCTACTGACAGTCAACTACAGTCTACTAACACTCTAATGAGAGTTAGTTGACATGTAGCTGCAAAGTTACTTATAGTTAGTAGAATGTCTAAAGTGGACTATCGAAATAAAGTGTAACCAAAGTTCTGTTTTTCAGCCATTTATCGATATTTAGTATAGCTTAAAATGGCACACTTTTTTTCAGTCAGAGTAACTTTCATTTTAACCGGACAGCCATTGTAGTCAAATGGATTCAAAATGTTTAATGTCAGAAGCAAAATTAAGCACGTTTTTTCATTAAAGGAATAGTTCACCCAAAAAGAAAATTCTGTCAGTAATTACTCACCCTCATGTTGTTCCAACCATAGATATCATATATAAACGCTAGATGTCTTATGGCGCAGTCACTTCCGGCATCACCGTTCGGCCATCTTGTCACAGTGAAGCTGTGCATTAAGGTGAATGATCAGCACGCACACAAATCCTCTTATCTCGCTGAAATCTTGACGGATTTACAAATGGTTTGGTTTCTTACAAACGTTATTAACGTGGCTATAATTCCGAATGCTTGAACATGTATGTTATAATTATTCATATGTATGCACTGTATGTATGCAGTGGCATAACTACATCTCTGACGTTTATAACAAACCAAACCGTTTGAAAATCGGTAGCAAATTGAGCAAGTTATGGTTATTTAAAAGTACATGCACCATTAAACGAGTGAGCGAGCACACTGTGGCAAGATGGCCGCCACGTGCGGACGTCGACCTCCATTGGCCAGCAGCGAGCACGAGACATCTAGCCTTTATATATGATATCTATGGTTCCAACCCCGTAAGACTTTCGTTCATCTTCGGAACACAAATGAAGATATTTTTGATGAAATCTGAGAGCTTTCTGTCACTCCATTGACAGCTACGCAACTGACACTGACGCTTCAAAAAGTTCATAAAGAAATCGTAAAACTAATCCTTATGAATTGAGTGGTTTAGTCCAAACTTTGTTTTGTTTTTGAAGAGACTCGATTGCTTTATTTGATGGAACAGATTTAATTTAGGCTTTTATTCACATATAAATATTCATCAACTCAGAACACATCAGATATGGTAAACAGAAGCATGTTCACCTGATGTGCAAGAACCAATGAGGTTCATTCTCGTGTTACGCAGCAAGTCGGAGCTTCAGCAAGAGGTTTGTTCTCGTCAAGCAGGTTCAGTTGAGCTTCTGTTTATGTTCACTGATCAATGTTTATATGTGAATAAAAGCCTAAATTCACCATAAAGTGACCGAGTCTCTTCAGAAAATTGGGACTAAACCGCTCGATTCATTTGGATTAGTTTTATGATCTCTTTATGAACTTTTTGAAGCGTCAAAGTGGTAGTTGAATAACTGTCAATGGAGGGACAGAAAGCTCTCAGATTTCATCAAAAAGATCTTCATTTGTGTTCTGAAGATGAAAGAAAGTCTTAAGGGTTTGGAACGACATGAGGGAGAGTAATTAATGACAGAATTTTAATTTATGGGTGAACTAACCCTTTAACCCTTTCATGCATGAATTATGATAACCTCAGTCAGGATTTTTTTTCCTATGTGTTTTTATTGCTCTTAGGGCATGAAAAACAAGAATTGATTTTTATTTTATTTTTTTACAAACTTTTCAAAGAGATCTTCAGATGTCCACTTGAGTGGACAGCATGCGGTTGGTTTAAACTTAAGATATAATATATTAAATATAAGACAATAATCAAACACATAAAGTATGTGAATTTAACAAACTAATCAATACAATTATATCAAATCATGTGAAAACTATAAAATATATACAAAAAATATAAATGCAAAATATTGCAAAGGCTTCATACAACTTCATACAAGTTGCACTTCGCGTATCTTTGATATCAGAACATGAGGACGTGATTCCATCAGAATTTTCTACAGTCTGTCAAGGTACAACTGTGGAAACCACTCAGATGCTCCCTCCAGTGCACCAGAGTATGGAGATTTACCCTTATTAGCTGATAATTCTGATTATGTTCTAGATGGACATGCACATTTCTATCATAGCCCTCTGAGAAAACCTAGCGATACGTTTTTTTCAATCTCATCTGAAATGATCAGTGTTGGGGGTAATGCATTACAAGTAACATGCATAACACATTCAGATTACTTTTTTGATGTTACAAGTAAAGTAATGTGTTACAAGTAACATGCATTACCTAATCAGATTACTTTTTGATGTAACGAGTAAAGAAACGCATTACAAGTAACATGCATTACGTAATCAGATTAATTTGTGATGTTATGAGTAAAGAAACGCATTACAATAACGCACATTACATAATCAGATTACTTTTTGATGTTATGAGTAAGGAAACGCATTACAAGTAACATGCATTACCTAATCAGATTACTTTTTGATGTAACGAGTAAAGAAACGCATTACAAGTAACATGCATTACGTAATCAGATTAATTTGTGATGTTATGAGTAAAGAAACACATTACAATAACGCACATTACATAATCAGATTACTTTTTGATGTTATGAGTAAGGAAACGCATTACAAGTAACATGCATTACGAAATCAGATTACTTTTTGATCTAACAAGTAAAGTAATGCATTACAAGTGTCATACATTATGTAATCACATGACTTTTTTCGATGTCAATGAAAATTACATTCTATTCTAATAATACAAGTACATTTATTTACAGTAAAAAAAGTCACTGCAGATTAAGTTTTTAAGTTTTAAATTTCAAAAACAATATTCACATTATAATTATGAATTGTAGCTGAAATATAGCAATTGATGCATGACGTCCACTACAGTGGACATGTGATTAATCAGAGTTTTCTCTCAATCTAAAATCAAAACTTGGAAAATTTTATTGTGATATGACTCATTAGATATTGCTTGATGCTGCAATATTTTTTTTTACCTACAAGAGTCTCCTAGGATAGAAGGAATGGGTGGATATTCCGGAGCATTTGGCATGTCTGACTGACCCTTGGCTATCTTGGTTTGGAGGGGGAAAAAATCGAAACAATTGCAATTTATAGGATGATGCACCAGGGTCCAATGAAGAGGCTGATGTGCAACTTTGAAATAAAAACCCGTGCAAATTCAAGAAAATGCTTTTTTAATAGCTGTCCACTGTAGTGACCACTATGCGTGAAAGGGTTAAATTAATTGGTATTAATAAACAACAGTGTTAATCTGCATGTTTTTTTTTTTTTTACTAAAACGTTTTACATAAAAATGTTTGTCCACAAATAGACAGACAGACAGACTGCATTAGCTGTCAGCTCCCATTTCCTTCACTGCATGTTTGTAGCTAGGTCTCCGGAAACTAAAACAATGTCATTAAACTTCAGCTTCAAATTAAGCCTCTTCAAATTAAGACTATTCCAAACACCGCAGTCATTTTCCACTACAGCACAGCAAACCACAGGACGCACATTCATCAGCGGCTTTAATGCTTGACTGAAATGTTAGGTGTTAGCAGGTGCAGGTCCAACTTCCCCAAGAAAATCAGAATGAGAGACAGACTGTGCCTCTCATATGTCACCATGAACCTTA
This sequence comes from Abramis brama, assembly GCF_963993115.1. Classification (NCBI taxonomy): domain Eukaryota; kingdom Metazoa; phylum Chordata; class Actinopteri; order Cypriniformes; family Leuciscidae; genus Abramis; species Abramis brama. The sequence goes on from NC_139980.1 coordinate 30,408,156, forward strand.
CAAAAATGCTTGATGCGTGTGTATATGAGGATTACATGTGATTCATTCATTACCTCACTTCCAGATGCCTCCTTTAGAGCCAGATCTTACTTAAGCAAAAATGACTCATTTAAGTGTAAGAGCTTTTCTCTCTGAAAAAAAGGAAAACCAAGGCATTATTCCTGCCTTTAACGAATCAAATACTATTAGGCATCCGAGCTAAGAACATTACTTCTGCTTTGGCAAATCTGGCAGATTCATATCCAGTCTGACCATACCCATCAAAGTGGTCTTTCTTTACTCGCTCTAATGTGGTTCCAAACTCAAGGAGCACAACAGGAGAAATTCTAAAGACTTTTCGTGGTTTTCCATGCAATAATTACGAAAACGGACACAAAAGCACTACAAAATGAGTTCATAAATAGTCTTCTGAAGCTTTGTCTGATGAACAGACTGAAAATTAAGTTGTTTTTCACTGATAATCTTTCCCTCCCTGAGCTGTTAACCACTGCAAAGGGATGAAGTCAGTGAGTTGAATTCGAGAATCAGATAAGTCCAATTCAAATGAATTATTCAGACTGGTTTTGTTAACCGAATCAACCAATTTATTAGAAAGACTTGACTTAAAAGAAAGATTTGTTCTCCATCAGGGCGTTTTCAGACCTGCCGATCGTTTGCTTTGTTCTGAAACAGGGATTTAATTTGTTTATCATGTCGCATTTTCTACTCGTTTCGGTTCGCTTTCACAAGGCACCATTTCAAAGCATACCAAAGGGTGTTTATGCAAGTCACACTGTGAGTAATACTGTCCTCATATTGGTCAGAGTTTCCTCTGTATCATCCATCAAGATGGATTGACAAGTTCACTTCACGGGCTTATTGTGCCTTTATCTGTAGCTGTCGTGACACGCAAACACTTAGACGTGATTCCCATTATGATTAATAAATGATATATATTTAATTATATTTATAATTTATGCTGTTAGAGTGGGAAACTAGTGTCTTTGGACAGCTCTTTGGTCTTGGCCATGTTAGTAGTTGGATTCTTACTGATTGTATGGGGTGGACAGGTGTCTTTATGCAGCTAACGACCTCAGACAGGTGCATCTAATTTAGGATAATAAATGGAGTGGAGGTGGACATTTTAAAGGCAGACTAACAGGTCTTTGAGGGTCAGAATTCTAGCTGATAGACAGGTGTTCAAATACTTATTTGCAGCTGTATCATACAAATAAATAGTTAAAAAATCATATATTGTGATTTCTGGATTTTTTTTTTAGATTATGTCTCTCACAGTGGACATGCACCTACGATGACAATTTCAGACCCCTCCATGATTTCCAAGTGGGAGAACTTGCAAAATAGCAGGGTGTTCAAATACTTAATTTCCTCACTGTACATTTTTGGTGTACTTTGGTTTTCAACCACAAAAACTCACAGAATCAGACACTGCTGCTATTTATATAACACATTTTCCATTATGAATAATGATTCCACTTGGTTCGTTGGGTCGGATTGCTTTCTCACGCTCCAGGGTTTGTTTTCAATTGAGCCGAGACCACCTCGTTCAGGTGATCCCGGAGCGATTGTTTTGGTGCGGATCTGAGCATGATTGCCGTGCTCATACATGCCAAAACGCACCGGGTTCCGAAACAAACGTTCCAAAACGAGCCAGGTGTGAAACCCTAATTGTAATTGCATGGAAAAGAGCTTTAAAAACAGTGTTCAAAATTTCTGTCACACAGGTTTAGAATAACATGAACAGAGTAAGTGAAAGAAATTTATGTTGAATGGTGTTTTATTTTCCTCTGTTTCAGGCTCTGTTGGAGCAGGTGGTTGTGAAATGTGAGGGCTTCAGTGTGGATCATCTGGAGAGAGTTTACTCGGTGCTCAGCCAGTGTATTTACCAGCACCGCAGAGACTACGACAAGACCCATCTGATAGAGGTTGAGTGACAGACACACACACAATATGATGTTCAATGACTTTATGGCCCTACTGGTTGTGCAATTTATCAAATTACATGTGAGCTTCATGGGTGCAAGCAAAAAGATTGGACATACCTATATTTAAGAGAGGCTTTTGTGTGGTAATTGTACCACATGATAGCATGCCGTACACTTTCACTAGATAATATTTTATTAGCTTTATTTGATTTTATATACCATATTACAATCACAAAACAACAATAGCACTCATTATGTTTATTATTAAAGGGGTGGTTGATTATGATTTCACTTTTCTAACTTTAGTTAGTGTGTAATGTTGCTGTTTGAGCATAAACAACATCTGCAAAGTTACAATGCTCAAAGTTCAACGCAAAGGGAGATATTTGCTTTTAAAGGAATTGCTTTTTAAGGACTATAACAAATGGGGCTGGTAGGGACTACACGACATTCCTCCTGGGTTAGTGACATCACTAACCCTACAATTTGCATAAACCCCGCCCCTGGGAACACCATTTATAGATTATCATGACAGAATATGCTAATCAATGACTAGAAGATAACTACACATAAACTATCTAAAATCATCAACTAACCATTCAGAAATGTCCTTTTCCATCATTGTCCGACTCCGGTTTGAACATAAAAGGCTAAAAGTTTTTTGAAATTTTCAGTGCATGTCTGTGTGAGGTAAAAGGACACAAGCTGTTGAAGCTCCGCCCCCTGTGCTGGGAGCAGCAGCTCATTTGCATTTAAAGGGAACTCACCCTCCAAAAGTGACAACTTTAACATGCTATATAAAAATATCTGTGGGGTATTTTGTGGGGTATAGCTTAAACTTCACATACACACTCTGGGGACATCAAAGACTTATTTACATAATTTTACATTACCTTGTGAAAAGGGCATTATACCACCCCTTTAAGGGAAAGGTGGATATATATATATATTTTTTTTTTTTCGTTTTTGTTGAGCCATTTCGTTCTTCCATTTTAAAAATCAAAAAGCTAACGTCAAGAAAAGCGAGGTATATGCATTATTTTGAAGTGGTGATTGGCTGGATGGCCGTGGCTGGAGAGTACGCTTTTACGTCATCAGTTTCACTGTATTATTCTAGAGAAGAGACTAATTTAATCCAATCACTGTGCTGTATTACGCATGAGATCGCATAACAGCAGAGAATTCAAATGTGACAACAATTTTGCCGCTGTTCATTCACCTCTGCCTGTTCAGCTTTGAGTTTGGACGTGCGTGTTGTAAGTGTACGTTTCCTCAGTACAGTAGCAAAAGTGTTGTTTGCATTTCACAACTGGAGTTTGACTACCAACACATGGAAAACATGACTAACAATATTTCATTTGTAACAACATGTGGAGCGCACATGGGAGCGGTTTCTGTGCGAAACGCCGCTATGAGTTTAACAACACTGGCAACGCAGATCACATACTTCATATACGGACCGCAAGCGTGTTTACGGACATATTTCACATACTCACCTGCTCCAAACATGAACCTAGCACCCTGTATGCACACATACTTCATGAAGTCTTCTTCAAATGAAATATATATGTGCAAATAAGGACACTGATACAGCGCTACGTCTAATCATGAACGCGATGACACAATGGGTTATTCTGATACACAGAAGACTAATGTAGACCAAAAATTCTCCGCTCATATTTTAATATTAATTTGTCTGAGAAATAAGTGTGTTACAGGTCTGTGTTTCTTTGGTTGTTTTCTCTCCTCTTCCCACCCTCTACACAGCTTTTTTTTTTGTCTCTTTCAAAGCTGAGGTGTAAACGACCAGGTTAAAACGGGGGTTTCATGACACTTTAAATACGGCTTCACAATAAATTACACTCATTTTTATTTTGTGTTCTGATTTCAAACTTATAAATAAATCAATTTTATTACAGTTTGTTTGTTTTTATGGGCATTTTTTAAAACTTTTGTGCTATAGTTTTATTTTGTGTGCTTATTTCCAACTCATAAATACATCCATTTTATTTTATTGGGTTCTGAAGCAAAACCTGCTAAAAACACTGGATTAGACCATAAATATATGAATGAAGACATTTGTAGGCTATGAGAAAAACAAACCCGACGGTGCGGTAGATGCTAATTTCTCCCCGTTTGTCTAAGATCAGCATAGCGTTTTTAATATCTTGGAACATCATCAGAGAATGCCCTTTTAATTGGTCGTTTCGCATTGTGAGTCACGTATCGTAGCAACGATGACGACAAGTGACAACAGCGGGAAATGTAAAAATGACTACCTCCGAGCAGCCGGCGAAAAAGAAAAGAGCACAGAAATGTAAAATTGAATGGGAAAATGACTACCCATGGCTGGAATGCGTGAGGGACAATGAATACAAGGCCAATTTTACCAACCTTTTTGCGTTTTCGTCGACTAAAACTTGACTAAAACTATCAAGTTTATAAGTGACTAAAATGTGACTAAAACTAAAAAGCATTTTCGTCCAAAAGACTAAGACTAAAACTAAAAGGGCTGCCAAAAACAGCACTGCTGCAAAATGATGACTACATAGTTTTATCTTCAGTTATTTGTAGTAATAATTGCTGAGCCAGTATAATACAAAATAGAAAAAACCTTATTAACTAGTAGCTTTATCCTGTCTAATGACTCATAATGTTCAGTTCAGTCATGTGTCGTGTGTGACAGCGGCTCAGAGGAGATGGATACACAGTGATTGAACACGGCACACTGAACAGCTGCTGTGTGTCTAAATTACACTGGCGCGCCAATGGTAGAGAGCTCTCGCACGTCCTCCTGGGAAATTATGTGCGCTGTTCTCAAATACAATAGTAATGGTAGCTGCCCAGCAGAAACAGATTAGAATTGCTCCAAGGAATTACGGCCGGCTTGACTGAAGGCTAATTTGCATGTTGTGTACCAATTCCTCTTTGAGAGCACCCTAATGGAGTCGTATTTATTAATTCCAGGATGATTCGAGATCGAGACCATCTGGAAAAGCTGTATGTGTTTACATTTTAATCTCTGTCAGATCGTTGGATCTTTTGCACCCGGTGGACCGGAGCTGAGATCCACAGAGGATAGCAGAAATTGGACATGATTTTGTTAATTGTTCACGCATTGTCCTGTGCCGTATACTTTGACCTCAACCAGAATTACCATGTCAGATAAAGAGTTGTATTAAATCCATTTCTGTTTTTAAAGAAAGTAAAGTGGAGTTCTAGCCATACACAACACAATGTCATAAAGTTAACGGCTTGATTACATTTTTTCTTTCATGCTATCTTAGCTCCGCCCACAGCGGAATCTCATTGGTCTAAAATTCTGCTTCTCATAGGTATAGTTTGCGTTCTGTCATCATTAACGCACTCTCATGTCTATCAAAACCTGTATGATTTTGAAGTTGAAAAAACACAAAAGAAAACTTATTAATCTACCTTATTTTGCAGTAAGCTATTTTCTGTGAATGTTCGAGACTTCGTTTCATTAGCCGCTATAGGTAATGAATAACAGTGCAGTAAACAGTGATCATTCAGGATTTTCACACTGCTTTTGATAAAAATCCAGCTTTGACATCACATTAATTCAATACATTTTAAAATATATTCAAATACAAAACACGTATTTAAATAATTAAATTGTAATTATTTCAGAGTAATAAATCAGTTAATTTCAGCAAATAAATAAAAAAAGTAACAAAAAAAATATTATAGACCCCAAACTTTTGAATGGTAGTGTATATACATGTGTATAGTAATAATAAAATGTTATGTTTATGTAGTTCTGTACATATAATTATATATCTAGTCCAAATAATGACCTACAGAATTTTACTCTTACGTCGTTCATCTTGCTTTCGTTTACACATTATCCATTAAAATAGTATATATAATGACATATATACATAGTTATACATGAATACAATGTATTCCTTCTTTTTTTTTTTTTTTTAAGAAATTCACATTTAACAAAACATGCCATTAATTTCTTTTATGTTTCTGTCTGTTGATTTGCAGGCGTTGGAGAGGCAAGTTGAGCATTTTCGAAACATTCCTGTGATGAATAGAGGGCTTTCAGAGAGAAATGTGATCGGAGACTCTTTTGATAGAAGAGGGAGAGGCGAGCGATCTGAGCCAAGTCCTTAACATGGAGCAGGTCTGGACGCCTCGGTCTCGAATGACAGCGGGAAGGGGGAGAAAAAAAAGTGCAGACATTTGAAAAAAAGGCTTACAAAGGCGACCTTGGTGCTATCATCTCAGGTACCTGAAACAGAACCAAACACAAAAACTCCTGGAGGTTTCGTTTTTTGCTCGTTTCTTTTTTGTAAACTCTCATACATGCCAATTGCCGATGATTGTTCCTGGTGCTATTGGGTGCTATTGTTTTTTTGTTTTGCTTTTTTTTTTTTTTTTTTTTTTTCATCTGCTGCTCCTTGTTCTCATAAATAAGCAAACAAAACACAAACAAACAGTACAAAATAAAAGATTGTGTGATGTCACAAAGCAACCTCAGCCTCTGTCTACTGGAAGCAAACACACATACACACAGATTCTCACCAGCAGTGGAACACTGTATACGGATGGTGTGATGTCCTACAGCTCCAGTCAGTTGCTCATTTACTGTGGAAATAAACTACTTCGCCCTCTTTCTACGTCCCTGAGCATCGTTCCACTCCTGTGATGTCACACCTCGTCACCATTGAGATTATCAACACTTTTTAGCCACATAGATATTCCTGCTGGAAAAAACAACACGTTTTGTAGGAACGTCTAGTTGTTTTCTACTGGATGTTAATTGTAAGTTTTGCAAGGCCTCTCTATTGTAAACCAACTTTTCCCTGTGAACAATGAGACTGTGTTCTCCTATTCCAACTATAATTTTTGTAGAAAAAAAAAAAAAAAAAAAAAGGACAGATTTTGGTTTAAAATTGATTCTTTAGGAGAGGAATAGTAGTATTTTAGACCGATCACATACTTCTCCCCTAGGAGTAGCTCATGGGCTTTATCGTTTGGTTTATTTATTTTGGCATTTTTCTGGTTTACTGGATTTACGAGTAGATTATCTGGAGATTGCACTGCCTAGCGTGTGCCTTAACTTTGAAATAGTATCTCACAGGCTATCGGTGCTTGTGGACAAGCCACAGGGCTACAAACCCTTTCCGGATGTTTTAAGAGACTTCGATAAAAAATATGTGGTGTATGTTGCAATTAATTGTCTGCCAATCTCTTCTCAAGTCACCGACCCGAACATCTTCATGGTTTGTGGGTTGAGGCATTGTTGAAACAATGAGGCTTTCATTTTCCATCCATTTATATTGTAATATCACAAATTTGGAGTAAAAATATCAGCGATGTTTTGGTGTACAAATCGTTGAAGCTACAATGGCAGTCTAGGCAGTGCTGAATTTTTGAACGTAAAGCATTACTATATTTTTTTGTTTGCTCTTTTATAGTGTTTCCATTGTGCTAACTGTCTAATATTGTGCTAAATCCTTGGTTCTTAGCTGTTGCATTAATATCTCAATGTTGGTGTTGTGCAAGTATCATTAACTCCCCCTCTCAAACTTGTGTTAACTCTCAGCTTTCAACGCTTTGTAAAGAACGTTGATCCAGGTTCAAGAGTCGCTGTGACCTTGTCTCGGATTCGGTGCTATAAACAAAATGGAAAAAAGAGGGGGGAAAAAAACACTTTTTAAGACATATGCAAAAGAAAGGAAAAAAACTAGAAGTTAGCTTTGGACTACTGCAGTGTGTGTGTGAGAGACAGAAGCACAGCTACCTCAGCAAGTTGTTTCCATGCGAAGAGACAAAAGTAATGACCTGTTTACTGACAAACAGTATTTGTTGACCTCTGTAATATCACTGCGCCCTTCAGAAATTCAAGCTAAGGTACTGGACATGAGCTCGTCATGTGGCTGCTGCAGTAATCCTCGGGTTTGTTTCTCAGCATTTCATTTTTGGGTTGTCCTGCTTTTGAGCCGAGAAAAGAAATGGCATTGAAATGTTATATACTGTATATTTCAGGGGTTTTTTTCTACATGTGCATCCCATGATTTTTATATTAGTGGCCATGTTTCTCCTTCAGTCCGTTTCATGTTTTTTAATTTCCCTCAAACTTCGCAGTCGCATTTTCCTTGGTGCTATTGCCTGTCCATTTGTTATTTATTCAATTATGATATAAACACGATCAACATTTTGTTCAACCAAAACTAATTGGAAACATTGTTACACGAAATTTGTGCTGAGACACGTCGTAGCACATTTTTGTAGCAGGTGTTGCACGACGTTCAGAAACGGGGTTTACTGGTCTCAGGTCTCTGCTGCATTAATATTTATTCCATAAGGGTGGATATGATGATGATGGTGGTTAGGCTTCTTTTTCATTTTCAAATATTACTGTAGAGGATGAAGGGGAAGTTCATGTGGCTAACGTGTTTTCGGGTCCCTCTCCATCACCTGTAGTATCGTCGACATGCTTAATTGGTGGAGCATGGAAGAAACTACTGCAATGCTGACCACGTGTGCGTATCACACATATGTATCTGGAAAAAAACAAGATTCAGTCGATGCCAATTCACAAGACGCCCTATTTGCAAAGCTATTTGATTGCATAATGTAATTGGCCCTGAATCGAAATCAAATCTTGGTCAGCACATTGTGTGGAAAGGAAATGTCACATTTAGAAGCACCACTAATATATTTTTTAGAGAATCAACTCTTAAATCCTGCATTAAAAATGGTACAATGTGGGCATGAAAGTCTATGTGTTTGACTACAAGTTAAAGCTCTTTAACTTTAGTTGACCAGAGTTTAATTCAGTTTGTTTAACTGACAGTAGAAGTCCATAGAACAATAGCATGTAGGTAAATATGACCCACTAAACCCAGTTTAAGTCAATGCTTTATGTTGGAGAAGTTTATCTTGTTTGCAAATAATGTTTTATGTTTAGTTACTTTCATTTAATCAGTAGATTTATACCCCTTTAATGATTTACAAGGATGAGGGAATGTTATTTTTTTGAGTTGTACCAGAATTTGTTCCTTTTGTATGTACTTTTATGAAGCAAATCAAAACCACACATACTGTTCTGTCCTTCCTTGCAGTCCTTCTTTTGTGAAATGATATATTTACTGTAATTTCTGAAATAAACTGCTGTGATATACTTGAATAAAAGGTGCAAATTGAACTTTCTCTAGGTGTTTTCATTTTAATCTGAGTCCCGTCTCGAGTTGTAATGAGCGTTACAGCACATTTGGACCATGGCTGTGTTCATAAATTGGAAAGTTTAAACAGCATATAGCAAAAAAGTAAGTGTAAGTTTGACAAATAAAAAAGCACATTTGCATTCACATATACAATACATTTGTTGACTTCAAAAAGTCTCCAGCTTTTGCAATAAGTCTCTGGCTTCACTCAGTTATCAGGGATTTTAAAGGCGCACGTTTTTAAAATGTTAAGGAAAAGACAGTACCTTCTATAATGAATTGACATTTAATCAGTAAGAAGTTGCTTTTCATAAGTGCATGCTCTCTAAAAGTTAGCCACAAATGACAAAATTAAAGGGTTAGTTCACCCAAAAGTGATTCATCCATCATAAAAGTAATCCATGCGGCTCCAGTGGGTTAATAAATGCCTTCTGAAGCGATGCATTTTTGCAAGAAAAATATGTGACTGATAAAAAACATTTGTGTTAAAACAAACTGTGTTTGGCTGAAAGAAGAAAGTCATATACACCTAGGATGGCTTGAGGGTGAGTGAATTATGGGATAATTTTCATTTTTGGGTGAACTGACCCTTTAAGGAAATTCCTTGGTCAGGTTAGGGTTATGAGTGATATGTAAATGACCAGTCAACATGTTTCTTTAGAATTCTGGATATGTATTTCAGCATTAATAACGTAAATTGTTCCGATAGGGTACAGATTTACAGACATTGTTCAATCCATTGAATTTTTCTAAAAACATTTATACACAATTTTCATTGGTTTTTAAAATATACATATCTTCCGTATAATACAAAGTTTCTCCTTCCATCTTGCTCCCTCTGTATTCTGCCATGGCTGCAGGCTCGTGGGTTGGAATAAAACAAGGATTAAAAACCCAGGTAGAATGATTTACACAGAACAAAATGAAACAAAACTCCTCTGGGCATCACAGGTTCTGGTATTTTGTGCTTTGGAGTCCAGGAGGGCCTTTGTTCTATCCCGTCTCTGTAGCGCTGACCCTCGCCGGAGGCCTACATGACTAGCATCGACATCCTTTAGCTTCTTGCTGAAGTCCCTTTACGACGCAGCTGACCTTTATATACGACACACAATCCCATTTTCTCATCTCATGACATGACTACCAATGTGACGGGAACCTTCTCAAAGAAACATGACGTGGGAGAAGAACAAAAACATTGAAGAGGGAATATAAAAAAAATGCATTTGGCTGACCTAGAATGTCGTTCCAATGGCACGACACCTGAGGGGGAGCTACGCTACGGATCCTTTGCTAAATCTTGACCACGATGGTCCGACCGCGTTCCACCCAGGTTGGCTGGCTGGAGCTCGATGGGCTGTTTTAGGCCAGTTCGTGACATTAGAGTAGTCCAGAGACAAACTTGTCCTCAGCCACTCTGAATGTACTTCTTTATAACCACGCATCCGTGTCTGAAAAGCGGACACGGCAGATTCTGCAGCAGCGTCCACGCGTTCGTGCAAGGGTCGAAGGTCTCCATGTTGCCCAGCGCTGGTCCCTCGCTGCTCACAATCCCTCCCGTTGCATAGATCTTCCCGTCTAGGATCGCCGCACTGGGGGAGGAAGAGCAAGAGACCGTTTTCCTTTCATTTATGCTACACCATTTGTGATGTGGAACATCGTTTATTGCATGGCGTATCGCAATCTACTGTTCATTAGACCAACCTGCAGAACTGCCTGGAGTGATTCATGTTGGGGCCGGCTTTGATGTTGCCCTTGTCTGGGTCGTAGATAGTGGTGGCTCGGGCGTAGGCTCCTCCCAGGATGAAGATAAAACCATTGAGGCTCACAGCGGGAGCGTACTTGTTATCTAAATAAGCCCAAAAGGAGCACAGGAGGAAAGAGAACAACAGATAGAAGTTACTTCTCTGATGTATGTTCCAGCCACAGATGCATTTTTTTCCCTGGAATAATGCCGTTATGTTGGCATTATCATGGGTCTGCTTACACATTGTGCTCAATGAAAAGAGCTACTGTGCTTTTAGGAGCTACAAGTAAATCATACGGCTGCTGGGTCGTCTTAATACGACATCTAAATTCTATTCAACACGACCCTACGATGTTCTTTCGGAAGATTCCTGTGAAACGGTAGATAATAAACGAGGACTACCATACTGTGGTTACAATGTGGTTCCTATGTAAGTATGCAATCTTACGAAATAGGGTTTGAAGCACCATTTGTAATGCATTTATGATTTTCTCTGCCTCTTTATGCCACATTCCATTCCCCACATCCCTATATCCTTTATGCTTTACGTTATTAAGCGGAGAATGACAAATTATGGCAAACAGATATATGGCACCTGTTCCACCTAATGATTCCAAACAGAGGAAATTACCTCCGTAATACCCTTCACAATGTGACAGGTTTTACTCACTCTATCCTTCTTCACATGGGGTAAATGGCCAAGAAACAGAAATAATCACATCTTTTCATGAGCAGGCAAATGACTGACAGCCCAACGCATGGTCGTGAACACGGAAAAGGCCGTCAAGCCGAATGCGAGAGAGAGGCTATCAGGCTTCCCTTTCTGACAGAAATTGTCTCCCAAACGATTACAGCTGGGCCAATTTATTACACCTATGAATAATTCACGTGGCTTCGTTCAAGGTTTTTTTTTTTTTTGTTGTTTTGTTTTGTTTTTCCGCACCTTCGACTGATGCTCCTCGCTTGAGAAGCCGAGCACAGAAGCGATCTGTAAAACAGCCGCTGGATTTAATGGTTGAAAAGGAAGTGTGAGATGGGCTCTCGCTTGGCGGCGTGAATGCCAGGCGCTTCTCATTAAAACCCCCTGTCGCTCGACTTTGAGTGACGATCTAGATAACTCCCTCTTTTTATAGCACTCCAACCAGCATCAGTCACAGCAAGCGTCGTCGAATTGATCGGCGGCATAACCCAGGGGGAGGGATCGTCTTCTGTAAGGAGAGCACAGTTCTGGCGCCCCCCCCCTCGAACACGTCTTTATTCCCCTCACGAAACGACTGCTTTTGTGCCGAGTCACTTCATTTAAACTCCCTGAATGCTCTGTTTACATCATAAGCGCATGCATTCTCACAAGCAGTCTGTTAAGTCCTAATCTCACGCAGTCTGTTTATCTGTTTGTTGTCTCGTTTTCTAACCCAACGCTGATGCTATCAGCAGAGCTCATTGTTGGGTTTGGCCCACGTTCTGCCTGCCGCTGCTACTCGAGGGCCTCGAACGTCACGCCAAAGCTCGGTCTGCTTCTTTGATGCTGAAATCCTGCCACCGGCAAGAGGTCTCAAGGTTTCAATCAAATGGGGGACTTGTATCTGGCACAATGGAGACATGAGGGATTCAGCTTTTTGAGAGTGAAACAAGACGACGACAACAACAACAGTCCGTGCCACCAATTTGCAGGGGTGTCTCGCTCAATTTTCGGGAGAGGCAAAACGCGGCAGAGAAAAGCCATTAAAAACGAAAGAAATGGGAAAGGAGTCGTTTGAATAGCTAGATTCCCAGAGAGCTGGGTTGAAAATGAGGCGAGGACATCGGCAACAACCTTCGGTACTCAATAAACAAGCTGAAGCGTTTTATGTGAGACTACTTCAGTCAAACCCATCTCACACTGCCTTTTCACTCTGATGGATGTCTCAAAATGCTGCTTGGCCAATTGACACGCTTTGAACATGCTTTTATAAACACTGGCTACCCTTCGCACGGGTAGTTTAGAGAACTAAGGGATGTATGTAGCCGAGGCAGCTCGAGGCGGCCCGACACGCTCTGACTGAGCACAAGCAGAGCCCAGTCGCGGAGGCTGGGGGCCGGTTCAGTGATAACTCATCAGACTGTCCAGAGGCTCCCTGAATCACTTTTTAATGTGCCTGTACTCTAAAGACGCCCTGCAATCTTGTGTAATTTGTACAAGCAATTGTTTGCAATCAATTCTCCACAGTCCACGTGGCATCATGCACTTCCAGTGGCACTTTGCCTGCTCGACCTTCACTGACAGCTTGTCTTGTTGGCACTGGCTGTTTGCTCAGAAGTGTTTACTACTGACTGCAGGTCTTCGAACAACAGAATCACACTGGGACTTTGAGGAAATGAACCTCTTAAAAGCCTTTAGCGTTAGGTCATTGACTGGACATGGCAGGGGAAATATGAATGGCACTCCCTCACTCTGGGTAAAAAAGGCCTATAGGAACATTACACAAAGACTTACAGGCCGGTCGATCAGTGAGATAGAGCCAGAAACTCCTGCCAGGAAACTTGCTCACAAATGCAAGTATTTATTCTCAAATAGTGTACTCAAGTAAAACATATTATTATTTATAAACTTGAACCTAGATTATTGTTTAATACTGTTTAACGTTAGATGCATGAAAAAAAAAAAATTCATTGTAAATTATTTACATATAATGTAGAAATATAATACCCAATACTGGTTACACTTTATAATAACTGTAAGCTATTAATCATTAGTTAAGCATTAGTAAACAGTTAATTTATCATTTATAAAGCATTAATAGAAATTAATAAGCAGTTTATAAATACAGCTACTGTATAAATGCTTTATTGATTTATAAGCATGTTTAAAAATTGTATTTTCATACTTTTGTACATTTTAAATAGTTTATAAATCATTTACTTACACTTTCTAAGTGATCTTATGAACCACTGACAACTCCTAAACTGGTTTGTAAAAAAAGCAATACTTAATTTAGAAATTATAAATCGATCATTAATAAAGTATGCAATTATTAAACATTATAGATATGCTTATAAATTAATGTCTATTAATGCTTTATAAATGATGAATTAACTGTTTATTAATGCTTAGCTAATGATTAATAGCGTGCAGTTATTATAAAGTGTTAACCTAACGGTGAGCAATACATTTGTTACAGTACTAATCTTTGTTAAAATTAGTTAATAAAAATACAGCTGTACATTGTTTGTTCATGTTAGTTCACAGTGCATTAACTAATGTTAACAAATACAACTTTTGATTTTAATAATGTATTAGTAAATGTTAAGATTAATATTAACTAAGATTAATAAATGCTGTAGAAGTATTGTTCATTCTTAGTTCGTTAACTAAGGTAGTTAACTAATGTTATACATACATACATACATATATATATATATATATATATATATATATATATATATATATATATATATATATATATATATATATATATATATATATATATTTATTTATATTTATTTATTTATATATATATTATAAATAAATGCATTAAAAGCATTGCTGTTCACTATTGTTTTACATTAGCTATTGCATTAAATATATTTTAACGTATACAACCTTATTGTACACAGTATTACCACTGCATCTCCAGTGCCAGTAAATATACAATTGAGTATAATGGATGTAAAAGGTCTAATTTTAGTTAGCTATTTCATCTGATCTCAAAACAGTGATGAACTCTGTGCTGTCAGTGACTGCTACATTTAAACATAGGCTACTCGTATATGAACAATCATTACAACTATTAGAGATGATCATGGGAAGACGGGGATCTCTGATTAAAGGTTGGACAAATTAAAAATAATCCATGTTTATCTGTTCCACGTACTGCATGCAACTTAATTTAATTACCAAGTTAATGTAGTTTATGAAATGGCTTTTATGATGCCATAGCACAGCAATCGCTGAGTTAATTGAAGCCTGAAAAACCTCCTACTGCAAGTAAAGATGTTGAGTCCCACTCTGCCATCTCAGTCCTGCTGTTCTTCTGCTACGATTGAGCCCATGAGCAAAGCAAACTACCTCATAAAAGCCTTTCAAGAAGACAGAGCACATATACAGAAGAACCACCTTCTGGTGCCGTGTTGACAAATACTTGTTTTTAAATTGTCTTTGGGTGGAAATTCAGATGCACAAATGAACAATTTCCATTAGTAAATTCCTGTAAATTCCCAAATGATCTACTTACCGATCATGGGGGACTCTATAAAGCTCCAGGTGTTGGTCTGCGGGACGTAAGACTGCAGAACACCAGCTGAGCGCCCAGCCTCGTTCACACCGCCGAACACGAAGATCTTTCCTCCGCATACGGTGGCAGCTGCCGAATGAACAGGCTTGGGAAGCGGCGACACTGTCTCCCACTGATTTGTGATGGTGTCGTACCTGAAGGAAACAGAAGGGACGCATGCGTTGCTGATATTGGTATAGTTTTAGTACCAACAGACATTTTTCACAATGTGTCCCAAAAAAGGCCCAGGATTTGCAGATGTAAGTGCTTTATTGTGAACAGGGTGCATATAAAAACAACACTATATGCAAGGTTTCTCTCTCACTAACCATCTCAGTTGAATCTGACTCTTGGTGATTGTATGGCCATCTGTTGCTGTAGATAGCTCTATGCAAGAGATTGACCATGAATTTTCTTGGCAATGATTTTTCCTGGGGTATGTTGGGATGTATGTACTATCATATCTTTCCCCAAACCTCCCCATTACATGGCTCAGGACTCTCTCTCTCTCTCTCTCACACACACACACACACACACACACACACACACACCTATGGATAATTTAGTGTCTCCAATTCACCTAAACTGCATTTTTTTTTTGGATTGTGGGGAAACCGGAGCACCCGGAGGAAACCCAAGCGACACACAGAAAGGCTGGGACTAGAACCGGAGACCTTCTTGCTGTGAGACGACAGTGCGACCCACTGAGCCACTGTAAGATGGCGAGTTACAAACTGTTGCATGATATCAGCAGGGTTGTGCAAAATTCTGAATTGAATTTTGAAGGTTTGGCTCTCTTTCAATTCATTAGTGTAAATTAGTGAACTGGCCAGAGTTGAATTGAAATTTGAACTGGATTGCAATTAAAAGATATGCATTCTGGGATGTAAAGAAATGCATTCTGGGAAATTAAGTTCTTTTCCACCCTGGTCAAAGTTAAATTAGAAATTATTATCCATCAATTAAAAAAATATATGATGGTAAATGATTAAACAGAAGTTAATGCTAATTTATGAAAAAATGACGAAATATATAGGCTAAATAGGTGGTATTTCAAACATCCATCCAACCAACCATCTAATATTGGCAACATTCAAACTGCATTTCTAGTTAAAAACTAGTTCATCAATGTGAATTTCAATTAATTTTGATTCTATTCCAACCCGATCTCACGGCAATTTGTATGTATTTTAAAAGGTGGCTAATTCGTAGGAATGACCTACCCCTGACCCCGCCCCTAAACCTATACCCATCACTATCACTGGGGTTTAGACAAATTAGCCACCTTTTACTCACTCGTACGAATTGGTCGTGAGATGGCGTTGTTCTATTCATATTCAAAAGCAATTCTGCATCCTGTTTGCTACCTCAATTCAAATTTAATTTTCCATTCAAAATCCATTTAAAATCCCAAAAATGTAAAATCCATTCAGTTTGGAATGTTGCACAAGCCTTGATATCATGAAATGTCTAATGAAACGGCCCTTCTGTTAATGAGTCACGCGCATTTCCACGTACAACCCAGCAGAGCCCTCCGACCATACGGTGGAACACGGTTCCTCATGTCATGTTCTGCCATGAGACTCATGAACAGAGAGCAGTCCATCTGGAGAGCTCATCCTCAGCCATTGTTCTCAGGATCAGTAATCAGGCCTCCGTCGCTCCTAATAGCTCTCGCTGACAACTCAGAGAAGATCCACCAGCACGTGCTGCAGCTTCAGCCTGCGTCCGTCTCATGCTGGGGTGAAGACGCTGAAAAGGTCACCGCCATCGGCTGAGTCAGCTTCAGGGAACGTCTCGAGAACAGTTGCTGAGAGTATCGGACAATGGTTGCCGTTTAGGAAAATGCTTTAGCTCTTGCGGCTATTGATTAACTAAGCAATGAATCAAACATCTGAGGACATGGAACACAATTATGAAGCGAATGTAACTGATTACTAACCGCAGATACTTTCTGTATGATAAATGCTTGAACAGCTTTGCCAATATTTCAATTCACTGCAGGCAACATTAGAGGAGGTATAAAGATGATGAGAAAAAGAATACAGCAGACAGGGAGAGAAGCCAAACACATTAGCACAGCAAGCACAAATCGACTGAGACCGCCACAGCCATCAAATAATGCAAAAAGCCTGCAAGTAATGACAAGTGACTCAACTATCTTGAGTTTACCTCTGACAAGTCTTTTTAAGTGCACACTTCAATAAGATTATTGTCTCCAGTGTTTTGACACAAAAAAACTGCTTTTTGTGGTTTGTTTTGTCCCATCAGTCTTATTTGTTGTCTGTGATTTACTATTGTAGTTGCCGAACATTTGTTATACTGTATATGTCTGCACTGTTGTTGTTTTTTACTCCATTACCTCCCCGCATAACATGTAATTACCATAACATCAACTTTGAGTCCTTGAATATTGTATACCTTTTTACACCAATTTTAGTGTATACAAGGCATTAGATGTATAAATCCAATGTTTTCCCATGTTAGAACAATTAGAAATGTTTGACAGACTATTATCTACCATAATAAGAAAACACAGTTCAAATGTCTCTATAAGCCTTTAAAAGGAGATCTTTGGCCTGTCCCACCCCAGACGTCTTGACCTTCTCAACTACAATTGAAACAATGGTTTAATAATTTTTTACAGTGTCCTTGTTACATATGTTACATGTACTTACAACAGCAATAACAGTAAATTATCCATAACTACATGCAAGTACATGTTGCTAATTAATATTAATCAGTACTTTAATATTACAATGACACTTTAAAATAAAGTGTAACCCAAGTTTCATATGTCAGATAAAAAATGTCAATAATAAATTTCACTTCTTAATTTTATTTACCGATAGCAATAATGAATTGTCATTGAATGAATGTAATTTCTTAATTTATACACAGATTCTAGTGCTGACACATAAAACAGCTCATAAAATTGGGTTGATGATCACCTCAAGCACCTCATTTCATTAATATCTGTTTAAAAAAAAAAAGTTTTGGGCTCTATTTTAGTAGTTTATTATACTCTTGAATGTGAAAAATACAGTAAAACAGTAAGTGAAAGATTATTACAATTTAAAATATCTGTTTTCCATTTGAATATATTTTAAAATGAAACATTTTCTTGGTGAATTTTCAGCATCATTACTCCAGTATTCAGTGTCACATGATCCTTCAGAAATCATTCTAATATGATGATTTGCTTCTCAAGAAACATTTCTGAGTATTATCAATGAAGGTATTTTTGTGCAAAACCATGATTCTTTGATGAATAGAGTGTCTTTACTGACACTTTTGATCAATTTAATGCATCATTGATTAATAAAAGTATAAATCTTACCGACCCCAAACTTGTGAATGGTAGTGTATATAGTTCAAATATAATCCAAGTTAAAACACAATATTGATCAGCTTCATAGCTCGACCTTTACAGGCCTGTACGCTATAGAGACGACTATGAAGGGAAAGCAATGAGAGTGAGATGGAGTGAACAAGGTATGAAGCACATAATGAGACCATATCCTCTATCGATGTTATCCGGTTGGATGCGCCGGGCCCGACCGGCATATAGAGGCGATCTGTTCTCCATGATGATATCATCAGTGCTCCTGTAATTATAAGAGCTACTGTACTGTGACCCACATTCACCCCCTCACAATCCACACTCCATTTAATCACATGAGAGCCGGAGGGGAGCGGGAGGATCTGATTGGCTGCTTTGATAACCTGTGCGCCACGGGGAACCAATGAGTTCAGTCGGAGGAAGACGGTGATACGCATCCAGCGATGAGGGCTGTTCAGAAACATGAACAGAAAATCTCCTCTTGCTCGCTCTGATAAAGCGAGTGACTTTGAATTACGGCGAAAGTGTGGGACGGCACTTCTGAGCTTCTTCCGTCCTTGACAAACCAGCTTATCTCTCGCCCCTCTCAGGTGTTTTCACACAACACGATTTCAGTCAAGGGTCAAGTTCATTCACTTGCCATGCCAGCGGCATAAACACGCTAACGGTTTCCATTGCACAACGAGGACTGGAATCAATACGTCAAGAGTGTCTGTTGTGCAGCATTAACCAAATGATCAGATTTTACACATCAATCATCATATCCGCTCCTTGAAATCTCTCCAGTGCCGGACACACACCTGCAACCTGTGAATTGAATTATTTTGTTATGTGCCATGGTGATACATTTCATTAGCCTGTTGGGGGAAATGTTTATTGTGATGACCAGTAGTTTGCCAAGCCAAGCATCCTCATCCTCATCCAGTACTATTTTGTGGGACATAAATGATACCTTGCTTATGCAGCTATAGTAAGAAACCACACAGAACACCTGCAACACTCTAGCAAGATCAGTGCTATTTTAGTGTTGTTTGTATGTTATTACGGTATTTATTTGAACTATTTTAAAGGTTAATATACACCAAGCAATTTTTGTCCCTCTAACAAACAAATAAAAAAATAAAAAAAACTGCATGAATTTTGTGGAAGAACATTATTTTGGTTGTGCTTTGGCTCTGTGTGACTGTGAATATGGTTCTCCTGCTGCTCATACAACATTCACTATAGGCTTAAGAGATAGAACCAGATAGAACCAGATGGAAAGGATCTCAAGCTGACTAGCTGGAGACGTTACTGTAGCTTTAGCTATTAATAGACACATTACTTCCTTGAAAATAAATTCCAGAACAGCGCTACAGCAACCATAATGAAATGACCCTTCACAATAGATAATGCTTTACAGTCAACTCTGTTAAAGAGCTACATATGGCAATTTATCTGTTCAATAAAATACCTCTCTCACCTGTTGAGTACTAATAATAACTCAATCTCCGCATCGCTCCACAAAATTTAACCTCAGTTCTCGCCATCTCCGAAAAGCCAAGGTAATGTTGATTCTTGTTTTATTACGAGCTGTCACTTTCTCTTTTTGCCAGCAGACTCTCCTCTGTTTGGCGTTTGTTTAAAACATGTGATTCCCCAGAGGTTGGAGATTTAGCTTTCTCACTCTTTGTGACAACTAACCAACCTATACTACTCCCACAACATACACACATCAGAGTAGCCGGAGCAACTTTTCTCTATTTACGGATATGACGAGACACACGGGCGAGTGACGCATGTACGCAATTTCCCACGAGAACCACCATGACAGGTCTAAAATATAAACAATAGGCTTACAATAGTGAAATTAGGGTAAGATAAAACACGTTTTGAAAGAAGGATTGATAATGTAAAACAAAACAAAAAATGTTACATAGTGTGCCTTTAACAATAATAACACTGCTTAATATCAACAGAACACTTTGACATCTGCATAGCAACACTTGAAACCACAACCTCTAGCATCGTGGTGGGAACTTAATTAATAATTATTAACATATATTTCATATAACTGCTGTTGCCATTTTCTAAAAGAGATGAGCCCCGAGAGGCCATTATAATGATTTTACAGCATTTAAGAGCGTTTTCAGCTTAATTACACTCCTTTTCAGAAGCAAAATCACTGTAACACTGTCTCTCATTTACTGCTTTAATTCACTACAGTACATTAATGTAGGATTCAATACATTTAATAGTTTAAAAACTATTTCCTTTAGACAATAAAAGCAGGATGCATCTCAACTTGCCAAGGATAACACAAAGTCTTCTTTTCATTGTGGTCTTTGTAATTATAAAAATAATTATTGGCATCTGGCATGTAATAAATAAATAACCAGACAGAAAATACTTTAAACAGCATCATAAAAGAAGTTTGTCTAACAAAAACATTTTTATATTTTAATTTATATTACTCTTTCATCAGAGATTAACGGTTTTGTGAATATATAAAACACTTGAGGATTGCACTTGAGGATTTTCATAAAAAATAAAGCAAATATTAAATATTTATATTGTTTAACTTATATAATATGTAATATACTTTATATATTACAATGTTTACCTGATTATTTGTAGCATACAATTTTTTCAGCAACTTTTATTTCATCATTTTAATCTGTGTTATTAATTTTAAGTCTAAAATTTCTTCTTAAATCAAGTTTCCAACTTAGTTTTAGTTAGTAATACACCCTGCTCTGTGCACAGAAACGTCCAAAAACTACTTTTAGCCCTTTTCTGAGAGGTAAATGCATTAAAATAGATGTGTGTTTTTTGAAAAGAATACTTTGATGCCAGAATAAGACATACGCTCACCTTTGTGAGGCCCGTCACAATAAATAAACAGCATACGACGGACTTAATTTGCCGCCTGAATCTTGTTTCACGCAGGCTAAAGCGGTTTGTAATTGAGGTTACGGCCCCACACATAGACGTCACTGACGGCTTCTGCTTCACGCTGGATGTTCCTCACACGTACACGCCACAGCAATTAAACTTAAGGTAATCAGCGCAGGAAATGGGTTACGCATTAGCGTTCCTGCAATGAAATGCTGTAATGCAAAAGCATTTGGATGCAGTGATGTCACAATCTCAGCATGATTTATTGCAAAATCTTGCAGCGTTGTGTAAACAAGCCAGCTGATTTCTCTCTTTTTTAATTGTTTCTGTTTAATTTTGCTAAGAACGTCTTGTAAAGCAGGAGGGGAAACGCTGGGTTGCATCAGAGCTCTCTAACTCTGACAGGCTTCCCTGCATTCGAAAGCAGCAGACGTTTACAGTAACAAACGCTGTACCTGTCACCGGGATCAGAGGTTAATTGTCCGGGGACACTGCGGGATGACAGCAACGATCTTCAGCCACAGTTGTACTTCTTGAAGAATAGACTTGCCAATTCTCTTTGGAAAAGAGGTGACCTTTGCTTCTTGAGGTCTTTATAAAGGTCATCCAATTGGACACGTGGTCCAGTTTGTCAGTTTTGAGGAACTGCTGCGATACGAGCAATAAAGGATCTAAGAAACGTGAATGCCAGGCCTTGCTAGATATGCAATTGTTTGAGATTATTAGTGTCCAGTTAAATACTGTGTCACTTTGAATACGGGAGTGGTTCCAGGATGTTTGATCTGACTACAATATTGATAAAAAATTACAAACATCCAAAAATAATAACCCATGTGGGTAAAAACCAATTGTTAAGAACTCATCAGAGCTCTGTTATGAATTATCACTTCACTTGTTATTCTGATATAATTAAATAAATAAATAAATATTTCTAACTGCATTTAGTAAACAAAATATGTATCAAAATATACATCTAAACTAAAACACATCTAAAATATGTAGACATGCACAGCAGAATAATTAAAAAAGGGGAAAAATATATGTTCAAGAATCATTTTGGAATCAGATCGTGACTCTTGGAATGGGATCAAATCAAAAGGTACCTAAACAAACTAAACAGAAATATGTCCATAAGATAAAAATGAATTAATCAAAACCTGCTGGAGCCAACTAAAAGCGGACTGTAAAGCACACTTGAAAAAACAAGGATATCAACCTTGGCACAGAATGTCTCTGAACATTTTAATTAGGATGTGTGTTATCTGGTATGCTGCTAATAACTTCATCGCTGTCTGTAAATTAATTATTTAGAGCTTCTACACTTTGGTCAAGAATATTGACAGAAATCATTGTCCTATCAATAAATTAATAAGCTCTGGAGGGGATGTAATTTCGGCTCATTGAACTTTGGTTCATTATATATATATATATTATATTAAGTTTAGGTCTAAAATATTGAAAAGTACAAATGCAATGTAATGACAAAAAGCAGCCTGAATGCATACATCTTATGTGTCACACTGCAACTCGTGTAAGGAAGCAAATAACCTTCAGAATCAAGCAAGAACTACGTGTATCACATTGAACCCTTCCTAAGAAAGCATAAACCTGATCATTTGCCAGAAAAATGTTTCAGGAACATATTCAAACGTTGGCTGTTATTGATTTTAGTGGCCAGAGATACTCAAGGACACCGCACATTCAGAAAGAAGAAACACTGAAATAAACACACGAGGTCATGAAGCCAGTGTTATCATCAATACACCGATGAGCCGAAACATTATGACCAAATACGCTGTTGGTCCTCCGTGTGCTTCCAAAACAGCGCCGCCCTGCCGAGGCATGGACTCCACAAGAGTCTGAAGGCATCCTGTGGTTTCTGGCACCAAGACGTCAGCAGCAGATCCTTCAAGTCCTGTAGGTTGAGGTGGACTGAACTTGTTGGTCCAGCACATCCCACAGATGCATGATCTCATGTTCCTTAAACCATTCCTGAACAATGTGTGCAGTGTGACAGTGTGATTATCCTGCTGAGATAGGCTACTTCTCCCAGAGAACACCATTGGCATGGTCTGCAACATTGTTTAGAAACTGTAGGTGGCATGTGTCAAATATACGTCCACATGAACTGGGCTGACCCAGGGATTCCAAGCAGAACATTGACCAGAGCGTCACACACACTCCACCGTCGTCCCACAGTCCATCCTGGTGCATCGCTTCCCCAGGTAAACGGTGCACACGTACACATGATGTATAAGAAAATGGGACTCATCAGGCCAGCTGACTTTCTTCCTCTGATGCTCATTGTAGACGCTTTGGACTATGGGGTCATCATGCACTCTGATTGGTCTACGGCTAGGCAGCAAGGTGTTGTGACACATTCCTCCCATAACCATTATCAATTTTGTGTGACTTGTGCCACAGTAGACCTTCTGTTGGCTCGGACCGGACAGGATTAGCCTTCGTTGCCCTTGTGCATTAATGAGCCTTGGGCGCCCAACACCCTGTTTGTCCCTCCTTGGACACTGTTGGTAAATTCTCATCACTGCTAACCGAGAGCAATACACAAGCCTTGCCGTTTCAGAGATACTCTGACCCAGTCGCCTTGCCATAATTTGCTGCTGTCAAAGTCGCTCAGGTCTTTATTTCTGCCCATTTCTCCTGCATCCAACATGTTGATTACGAGAACTGATTGTCACCTGATGGAGCTTTGGTTCCTTGCCACTGTCGCCTTTGGCTTTTGGCTTGCTTAGCTGGGGACATTTAGTATTCAACAATATTATTGACCTGCCTTCATTGACACTATTATATGAGAACTGAACTGAGCCGGACGATGACATCACCTTTTTTCTCCCGAGCAGCTATATATATATATATATATATATATATATATATATATATATATATATATATATATATATATATATATATAAATGAACTAAATTAATAACTTTTTTAAAACAAAAATGAACCATCACTGAACTTACTTAAGCTGGACTGTGATGCTATATTCTTCTAGATCTGCTGTACAGCAGGAACAAACTTTGTTGCATTATTTTCCTGTCATCACTGTAAAGCTGCTTTGAAACAATCTGTATTGTAAAAAAGCGCTATGTATAAATAAAGGTGACTTGACTTGACTTGACTTACCATCTAATCTACCCAGACCTTAATATGTGGCCTTGTTAGAAGATGATCAGTGATAGATGCTTCACCTGTGACTGGTCATAATGTTTTGGCTCATCAGTGTACTGTACATTATAAAACTAAAATCTGCTTTTTAGTTTTGTTTGCAGTATGCGTCAGTTGTTCATGCCATCTGACGTTACCTACTCTTAAAGGGCCGGTACAATCAGCCCAAACAGATATGACTAGTAATCTCCCTGACCTCACCGATTTGTGATGTGGCTCTTCTAGGCGTCCAGTGGTGTGTGCAAACACTGTATCGGTTCTCAATCTCGCTCTATCACTGCAGAGGGCACCTTGAGCCTCCATCAGGAGAACTCTGCACAGCACTCAGACTTAATTGGATTTGTGCATCACACACAAATTGTGACATTACAACTCGACAGCGGAGTAGGTCATCCGCCAATTACCAAAGCTCACGGCGAGAGCCGTCGCGGCCACCGAAGCTCGCCTAAGACTTCATTACCGGCCCGGAGCTTCCCTTTTCATTATGTGCTGAATGAAGCGGTGCTTACCATACACCAAACATGGTGCTGTTCGACTCTGAGGACGGGGAAAAGAACAGCCTGGGACTGTGTGCGGTGTCTTTAATGAGTCTCAGAAATCTTTCAATGCTGCATGCCATCTGCTTTAAAGAAAGATACAGCTCCACATTACTGTGACTTTCAACTTTTCTCTTGATTTAATTTTACCATCCACCAATTCATCACAGGTTGAAATGGTGAGTACATCATTTACAGTGGGGAAAATAAATTAAAATAATAAAAAAAATGACAAAATCTATCTATCTATCTATCTATCTATCTATCTATCTATCTATCTATCTATCTATCTATATTTACATAATGCATATATTTATCATGTACATGAGGGAGGGTCAGACTACCATTCTTACATTCTTCAACCATGTTGTGCTACAAATTAATTTAGTCATCACAACATGATAACCTACTACAGTATTAAAGAGAGATAAATATTTCTTTCATCTTTGGTCATAATCTGTAGCTGTCCCTGCTGCAATATCAATTCATTAAAATAAAAGTTACACTACTGTTGAAAAGTTTGGGCTTGGTAAGATTTCTTTATGTTTTGGAAAGAAGTCTCTAATGTGCAACAAGGCTGCATTTATTTGATCAAAAATACAGTAAAAACAAAATATTGTAAAGTATTATTACATATTAACATGACTGTTTAATATGTAGAAAACTCACAAGAAAAACATTTAATTATAAATGTCTCTACTGTAGTTTTTAATCGATTTATTGCACCCTTGCTGTATAAACAATTAATTTCCAAAAATGTACTGACACCAAACTTTTGAATGGGACTGTATATTCCCACACAATCACACGTAAAATCCTACACAAATTTAAACATGCCATTTAAGTAAATTCAAGCACTTGAGTAGGTCAACCAGAATCAAATCAGAGAATAATTGTATGCCAGAAAGTAGCAATTCAAAGTACTATTAAGTATTTTTAAACGTATTTTCAGCTCTGACTTGTAATGAGCAAATACTCCACTACAGACCTGATCTCCAGAACCACACAGACTTCATAAAAACAGTACAATCTAATATCTCGTGACAACCTGCATATCTCCTGGAGAAAATTGTGGATATTCTTAATCTTTCCTGCGGTTCTGTTGTCTCACCCCCTGTTTCTCAAGCACAAGCCGTACTTCCGTCAGCTTTCCACAGCTCGAGGGGCCGAAGGAAAGCAGGAAGAAACAAGAGAAATGAGTTGCCTGCCGGTGCAACTTGGAAATCTCCCAAACCATCAGCGAGTCATTTATCTGGCTGATGGTACACAGTCTTGCTCAGACATCCATTACTTCCACCAACCTAATACCCTCCTTGGGTGTAGCCGAAATATATCCCTGTCAAAGCACACGACTGTAGACGTGACCCCGGGACGCCACGGCTGCTCTGGGGTCAGTGAATATTCAGGGCGCAGGCCTCTGTGAATGAGCTTGAGGTCCACCTTTGACAGAATACTGGAGCATGATACGTCAAATGAAGCATTTGATCAGATTTTAGTCATTTTTTATGAAGTAAATTTCTCATTATTACTGAAGCAGACTTAACTTAACCTCCCACTTAACCTCAGGCAATTAAAACTCAAGAAATGTGGCTTTCTGTGCTTAATGTGAAATGTACACTGATGAAAGTTTCATGTCGTAAAGTCACTGGGTGTTTTTGAGTTTGATTAGAAGTTAGAAAGTATAGTTGCTGGATCTGCCCAAGTTTGTGAGGCTCATGGAGTCGAGTCTTATTAAAAGAGTTTCACAAGAACTATTAATGTTTTAAAGTCCACCAAAATCCTTGAGCACAATTCTTTGACAGTATGTGAAGTATTCGCTGTTTATTATCCTGGATGAAAGGAAAATCTGACCACAAAGTCAACAAAAACGTTCAATATTATTGCTGCTGTTTGTGCCATGATTTATAAGAGCCTTGAATCAGAATCAACAATATGCTCATTTTTAATGATTATAACAATAGATCAATTAAATGAAAACAAACAAATAAATACATTTACAAAATTCTAAATATGTATAAAACTAATAAAAAATACAATATATTACTTCTCTTCTGCATGCTCACCAAGGCTGCATTTATTTGAACAGTAAAAACAGTAATATTATGAAATATTATTAAAATTGAAAATAACTTTTAAATTCATTTTTATATATTTTAAAATGTAATTTATTCCTGTGATCAAAGCTGAATTTTCAGCATAATTACTCCAGTCTTCGGTGTCACATGATCCTTCAGAAATCATTCTAATATGATGATTTGCTGCTCAATAAACATTTCTGATTATTATCCATGTTAAAAACGGTTGTGCTGCTTAATATTTTGGGGGAAATTGTGATACTTTTTTTTTTTTTTTTTTTTTTAAGATTCTTTGATGAATAGAAAGTTCAAAAGAACAACATTTATTTGAAACCTTAGAACATTATAAATGTCTTTACTGTCACTTTTGATCATTTTAATGCATCCTTTCTGAATAAAAGTATCAGTTTCTTTAAAAATAAAATCTCACTGACCCCAAACTTTCAAACAGTTTATCAAATAAATGCTGTTCTTTTGTATTTTCTTTTGTAATTTCTATAAAGCGCTATAAAAATAATGGTGACTATGGTTGCGAACAAATGCATTGAATCCACAACTACAATGTTCTTTGTAATTTAGAATCTCACTAAATAGTTCACTATTTTTTTTTATTTTATTTTTTTATTCTGTCGTCATTTGATAACATTTTTGACTCACCCTCAAGTTGTGCCAAACCTGTATAAGTTTCTTTGTTCTGCTGAACACAAAATAAGATATTTTGAAGAATGTTGGTAACCAAACAGTTGTTGGACCCCATTGACTTCCATAGTATTTTTTTCCCTATAATGGAAGTCAATGGGGTCCAACAACTCTCTGGTTCCTGACATTCTTCAAAATATCTTCCTTTGTGTTCAGCAAAAGAAAGGAATTCATACAGGTTTGAAACAACTTGAGGGTGAGTAAATAATGATAGAATTTTCATTTAAGTTGGCCTAATACTCAAAATCTAATGCCTAAAGAAACCTAAAAGTTCCTCTTTAGGGAAGCAGTGCAAACATATTCCATAAGAGGTCCAGATTCTTCTCATTAGATACCACTAGGACTAAATATGCCCCTTTCTGAGATGATGGAAGAAGATGAAGCTTTTTCTGGCCTTGAGCTCAGTGAAGTGAGTCGGATGGAGCGAGCCGTCCCGCTGAGCGAGTCGCTCCAGGAGTCTGGCTATCGAACGCTGCCCGCGGTCACGCTTGTGGAGCCGGTGCTGAGGAGGAACGGGAACCGAGAGGTTTGTAATTAGAGAAGGGGTTTAGGGAGTTTTTGGCTCCTCTTCATACTCATTTTCCAAACCAGCAGAAGGAACGAGAGGCAGGGGACGGGCCTTTAACTAGCGGGGTAGATAAAGTTGGAGGAAGGGGGAGCGGGCGCAGCGGGTGATGGCGCTCTGAAGATTCGTAATCCCATCGCGTGCTGGATTATCACAGCGGGGTGTGAGGAACGCCCATCACACCCCCTACAGCCATCATTACGTGCGCACACACACTCTCACACACCAGCGGCAGATTTCAACTTTTCCATTAAGGTGCAATACTTGCCCCCTGGAATTGATTTTCTTTTCTTTTTTTACCTTCATAAGGGCAATTTTATAATTACCTTATTAAATGCATCTCTGTTGTCTTGCATGTCCAAATACTTAAACTGAAACAATTATTTCGGTAACACTTCACTCAAAGTTTCATTTGTTAACATTAGTTAATGTATTAACTAACATGAACTAACCATGAGCAATACATTTATTACTGTATTTGTTAATCTTTGTTAATGTTAGTTAATAAAAAATACAGCTGTACATTGTTTGTTCATGTTTCTCCACAAGTTCATTAATTAATGTTAACAAATACAACTTTTGATTTGAATAATGTATTAGTAAATGTTGAAATTAACATTAACAAAGATTAATAAATGCTGTAGAAGTGCAGCTAATTAGTTATTAGTTAATGTTAACTAATGAAACCTTGTTGTAAAGTGTTACCATTATTTCTAAATTATTATTTACACAGACAGTTAAATAAGCTGGTATACATGTATTTTAGACAACAATTGCATGAAGTAAAAAAAAAAAAAAAAAGGAATGCATTACACGGTAGAGCTGCAATATTATGATAAAAACCATTGTCAATTATGCTCTTGATACTGTAATAATGATTACTAATGCAGATTAACAGAATACATGTTTGGGGAAACAGCATGTCATATTCTGGCTACACATATAAAAATCGGTCGACAGCAGGTCAGGACCCCTCGGTACCACTTTCAATGAGAATGAGAATTTAAACAGCTATCATTTTATTTCCATTTATTTAATTGTTTATTTACACTATTTAGACATATTTGAGCATGCAACCCAACCCCCTAAACCTACCCATTTGTATATTAAATAATATAAAACACAGGATATAACAGGCAGATAAGACTACAATCACAATTTATTCAAAAAGTACAAATATTCCAAGTGTTTCAAGGCCAAATGATAGATTTGTGTGAGGAACAGGAAAGCATTCCCCACCGTAAAGTCAAGATCCTGAACACACATTTAAAAACTGCCACCCGAAGAAGCATTGCGTCAGCGTTCACTGTGAAATAGCACTGGCTCTCGTGTGTCTTGTGACCGACTGCGTCATGCTCAGGTGTACAGACAGAGCGGGATCTTTTTCAGCGATTAAAACCTTAACCCTCTGGGGTCTGAGGGTGTTTCTGACATTTGTGCTTTTACACATATTAATGGTTAAAGTCCCATTACACTGTATTCAGCACAAACTGGGCTACAATAGTATGAGCAACATGTACGTACATGTTTGTATTTTTGAGAAAATAAAGTTTATTCTGTTCATCATATAAAGATATAAATCGTATGGCTTCCGAAGACTTGGAATGCATCACGAGTGCTTGTAATACTTTTATACAGTTTTTTGGGTCAGTTTTTGCAATAAATGCCTGTGACTGTACTGTGTTTTATATTGTTGAGAAGTGGAAAGGTTTAGGGTAGGGGTGGGGTTAGGTGCTCCAAAATATCTATGAAAGTATAAAATCATTTCTACTTTTACAAAAGCAAAGAATTACATGCACGATTACCTTGATCTGACGTATATGACAAACAACTGAACACGTCGAAAAATAAAGCGTTAAAAAAGTGATGCCAAGGAGTCCTGACCAAACGTAAATATGTGACGAGTTGGGAGTGAGAATGTGTTGCACTCTCTATAATTAATTTACAGTTTGAATAACTACTTTGTTTTTCATGCTGCTAAGACAACAAATGTGAAGTCTTGATGCGTAAAAAAGCAATAAAGGTAGCACTTTATTTCACAGTCCTGTTTTGCATGTACATAGTAGGCTATGTACTTATTATATAACTAGGTAATAAATAGGTAATAACCCTGAACCTAACCCATGTAGATACCTTATATTATCCAGTATTTTCTTAGGCAAGTACACTGCGAGTACACATAAGTGCACATACTCTAAAATCAAATATCTGCACTTCCTTTATGATGAGAGAATTAGTGAGAGTGCAGATTCAGAATTAAGTCAGTGAGCGCGTGCACTCCAGCGTTTACCACGGTGACTTATCTAAAAGCCTCTCATTAGCCATTGCATTCATAAGCTCAACAGAAATGTGCATAATTGGTTATTGTGCTCAACACTGTGAAAAATACATTAAAAAAATCTGATGCAACATTTGTAATCTGCAATCAATCTCACTCTAATTGCGACAGCTGTAATAGTTTTAGTTTAATTATGCAGGGGCATTTTTTCCCCCACTTATGTTGAATTTAAGGGGCATTTTTGTTAATTTCTGACCCGTAGCTAAAATGAAACAAGCAGCTACCATCAGAAAACAGGTGGAAAGGGTTCAAAATGTGTCCAAGGTCTACTCTGCATCCATTTGTGTGGAATAGTGTTTCTAACCTCACACTGTGTGTGTGCTCAGTAGGGTGCACTGAAGGGCCTGACAGCTTCTTCAGGTTACAGGACAATAGGAACAGGATTACTGTCAAAGCGTTTCTGTGGAAGTATGCTGAATATCGGCTGGGACAGACTGGAAGTGAATGGACCCTCAGGGGGGCATCTCTCATCTCAGAGCATAAAGCGACCGGGCCCAGGCGACCGTGAGATAGGGCCGTGAGGCACTGGCTTTTCCTGGCCATCCATTCATTTGTCACACCTATGATGGTGTCTAATGGAGTACAGCCTCACTGTATATTTATCATGGGACTACCATTGAAGAGTCTCACTGAAAAAACAACACTTCTCACTGGGAAAAGAATCTGCACATGCACACTACTGTAAATATACTTATTTTTGCATATGATATGCAAAAACTCCTATGTTTATGTGTTAAAGTGTCTCAGATCCTTGAAGCAAATTAAATGTTCATTAGAAACAACAATGCACACGATATTAAGACTTCAGACCATGGATCTTTATATCTGCTAGTGCAGTGAGAAAAAATACACTTATATTCAAGATACAATCTATTAAAACCAGTATTAATATCTTTTTATTTTTAAGGATTTAAAACAAGATACTTGATCCGATCAACTTTATAATAAAGTGTATAAATAAATGTTTTTGTGTCAGTGTACATATATAACCAATAAATAAACACATAAACAGAATTATTCATATTTACAACAATAATTATAATTGTTTGATCCCAAATAACAAATACACATTATATTGTTGACATGTCCTGCAGTGTGACATTTAATGGAGTATACTCCATTAAAAACTATTACACAGTTTTGCTAATCATTCTATAATCATTATGAATGCAGTCGAATGATCTCATATTAATTTAGAAACTATATTAAGTAATTGCACTTTAAAAATTAATTTATCACACTTCAGGGGAATTTAAAATGAGCTAGTGAAGGCTAAAAGGATAGAGAAAAATGGCGAACAGTTTAAGTAACCTGAAATATTTATTATTTTAATATGAAAAGTTTATTTTAATATGAAATCTGTAGGATATAAGGGGAGTGGAGGGAGGCGGAGGGATTCATCTAATTTCTATGAATTAAAACGATTTAAAAAGCAAACAAAAGAACCACAAGGGCTTTAACCACACAAACCAAGCAATAATGCGAAGCCTCAGCTGCACAAACAACGGCAGAAATCAAGAAGCAGAGGTTCATTTTAATAGTGTTAAAAACGAGTCGAGCGCATGAGGTCATGCTTCACGCTCCGATCTCTGTTCTAATGCTCTGTGTTGTTGCACTCATTATCTGAATGAACTCAGCAATTATATAAAATATTCCACAGCCATTTCGCTGTATAATCTATATGAGCTCATTAAACAGAAAATGGAGTTTATAAGGGGAAGCATTGCTTTCATTTGTTTTGGAATAGCAATCAACTCCACTTAACAGTTTTCCTGTGGACAAACAAAAAGCAAAAATTAAATCTAAACACACTGTTTCACGGCAACAACACACACTGTGGTGGGGAAAACACAGTAGCGTGACCCTGGGACAGAAGCCGCCTGATGGGTGATAGAAATGAAGCGAACAGTCGCCGCGAGAGAGGGCTTACTGAAGACATGCTTCTAAGCGTGAATGATTTCATGGCTGAGCGCATGAAAACGTACCGTAAGACAGATGGTGGGACACAAACAAGGCCGGTTGGAGATTGAAGGAGGGCGAAAAAGATGGAACTAGACTCTGTAAACTATATTTTTCTTCAAAGATGAGCTTTTGGATGGTTCATGTGGGGAACAGAGTTATGATTTACACAAGTATATATATTACACACGCACGCACACACACACACACACACACACACACACACACAGACATATACTGTGTGTGTGTATATATATATATATATATACACACACACACACACACACACACATTTCAATTAATTTTATTATAAATAATTTATTGCAGTTATAATGATTAATATAATTATCAATATAAATACATAATGAAATATGAATATATCATTTTTTACATCAATATGATATTAATATATAAATGTCAACATTCATTTTATATTAACATAAAAGGTAATGAAATAAATGTTTATTCTAAATTATTAATGATAATAAAATAATATACATTTAAATATGTAATAAAAATACTAATATATGAATGTAAAATTAATATAAATATTAACTCTTTCCCTAGCCTAGAAATCTAGACGCACCCTAGCGGCAGCAAAATGTATTTTGCAGCCAGGGCAGTCTAGCAACTCTCCATTGACTTTCGAGCTGCAAAAACCTAAATTGGGTCAGGCCAATCACGTCGTGTATAGAGTCGGCGGGGCGGGCTTAACATATGACGACAGAGTTGCGACGGTTTGTTGAAAACAAAGAATGGCGGCTGCTGGAGAACAGTCTTTCGAATCGGCTTTGGCCGCGACTCTGGAGGACTTGGAGTTAAGTTTTTCTTTGAGAAAAGAGCACAGAACGACACTTAAGTCATTCTTAAAAAAAGGAAGATGTGTTCGTAGTTTTGCCGGCCAGATATGGCAAAAGTTGAATCTATCAAGCTCCGCTGTTGGGAAAACGCTCTGGTTGGTTGAAGCGCTGTCCTATTGCGTGCAGAGGGAATTTGAAAGACAGCCGTTTATCCCGCCCCTCGGATTGAGCCGTGTCTATGGGGAGTTGCCAGACCTAACATCTTGATGTAGGTCTGGCTTGCCAGGCTACTCTTTCCCCACCATTGATGGAATTTTCACTGTTATAAGGTAGGGGGTGCTATGACACATCTTCTGAAAGAGCACACGCTCTTGATCTGATCAAAACACGTGAAAAAGCAGGAACAAGTGATAGCATACAGTAGGCTATGTAAGCAGATGCATATGTAAAATAACACGATCATCAACATTAAACAGCATATAAATCAAAACTGCCCAATGTTACTGAATGAAATGTCGACCCAGGGAGAGCTACAGGACTGTGAAGCTCTGGGGGTGTTGATGGACTCGATCTACTCCATCTGTGTTTGGATAATCGTTCTGAATCCAATCTGCATGTAGTCTTTAACAAAAACACAATTTTTCTCAGCTTTTTGCTCAAAATGTTGCTTTTTTTAAGAAAAATGCATGAAGCTAGAATAAAACTTATGTTCTGTTCTTTCTTTTGAGATATTGCATGTTCAGATATCCATACAACACAATATAAAATGATCAGAAACGCAGGTAGTGACTGGCATCCTTTTTAAAAACACTTGTGGTGAAAGAGTTAAATATGTTAAATATAACAGTGAAATTACTGTAATTACATTTTAAATACTTAAAACGAATCAATAATGAAAGTTGTTATTGATGATTATTATTTGGGATGATCAATTAGTTGTCGCAGCTGCATCATTTTATCATTAAGCGGCCCTCAGCGCATTATTACAGCAGCACAGCATCTCTCTCAAACACACACCGTCCACATCTCAGTCATAACCTCGGTGTTAGTTCAGCGCTGACACGCCGTAAATGACTCCATGACTGGGAAGTAAAATGAGGTGGCGCGTGGAGAGCATTCACTCGTCTGGGAGAGACGCTAATACTTCAGAGTCGGTCTGTGCTGATCCCAGCGCTCGCTCAGATGCTGACATGTACAGGAGTGTCGTACAGACCCCGTAACAACAACAACTACAACAAAACACTCGCATGTACACTTGTGCAAACTCAAATCAAATATTCAAGGTGTTTGAGGCTGTTAAAACCCAAATATCATGCTATTTGCTTGCAAAAATATGTTTATCCCTATGGCTAGTAGTTCAGCTAAACTCGCATGCCTGATGTCAATAATGAGTAGATAATGGTGAGGAGATGGTTTACGATATCGATTTCATATGCAGCACGTACAGATTGAACTGCTCCGCTGGGTGAGGGATGCTCATCAGCTTAACAAAGTACACATACACGTCCTGCTCAAGGCTACATACATGAACATGTACCATTTATAAGATGATCATATACAGCTCATTTCTGGTGGGTAAAGGGAAAGTTCTTGGTTATTAAGTTCATAGGTGTCAGGGGGGAAGTTGCTGCTTCATAATTTGATGGACGCTACTGAAAAGAAATATCAAATTATAGGTTTTCATTTTGCCAGACTGATAGGGACTCCTGAGCTCCTTTCAGGCTAGTAATGAGCTGCGGCGGGCTCCTTTAATACAGCCCATAATGTTTTTTTGATTGCCCCATTTAATCTTGCCCTCGTGTGCCGCCCACAATTGGAGCATCAGACCATTTCGCAGTCCCGCTCCAAGAGGTTAAACACATTCGCATAAGGAGATATAAGGAGAGAAATGTATCTGTCCCCATAATGCAGTGCTTCACATAGCCAATTGATCAAGGTTTTGCTGAAAGATCGTATTTAGGAGCTCAGCGCACACATGCAGCAACATCAAGTCATAATAAGTGGGAAACTTTGGATTTTCTTCAGGCCAGACTTTCCGAATGTTAATTAAGGAAACACTGTGGAAGCAAAGTGATATCGATCACAAGTTGTAATTATGAATGTTGACAGCACAATTGATTTAGTACGCATTTTATGTATTGCTATTGAGGAACAGCAAGAAAGCTTGCTGGAAAAATACAACTTACTCAGCTGGTTCATAAGTAGGCTTGTTTGACTATTTCCCAGCATTCTCTGTAACAGCACCAGAATGATATAGAGTACAGATAAAAAGATCAGTTAAAGGTGCAGCAAGCAATTTTTGTTTAACATTTTGTTTCGATTGTCTTTCACAAAACTAAGATATTCTGTCTTTTACATGAATATTCTCATGTGTTATCTTTAGAGTTGGGGTACTCGAACTCGGACTCGGACTCGAGTCCGGACTCGAGTCCAATTTTTAATGAACTCGGACTTGTCACGCACTCGGATGAATTTGTACTCGGACTTGACACGGACTCGGACATTTTAGACTCGGAAAATTTGCCGAGTACAGTCGAGTCCGGGCACTGGAGGACACAATATTATTCAAAAACGAAACGAAACGAAACTGCTTACATTGTGTTGTGTCAGTGTTGAGCATTGTAGCCAATCACAGATATGTATATTAAGCACATGAACACAGTGGCCAATCAGAGGCGTTTTGAGTCACCATGCGGAGAAGTCGCTCAAAACGTAGGCCTATGTTCAGAATCAGCGCGAGTTTTATCCTTTCGCAAATCTCCTCATAAACGACAAAGTCTTGACGCGATATAAATAAGAGATTCGCTGTGCAGTGCGGACAACTTCAGTGTTTATGACGAGAGTTTCAGTGAGAGTGCAGAACGTAAGTGAAAGAAGTAAGTGATGGCTTAAAGTGAGCGCTATTGACAATCTAAATAATATATTTTTTCATGCTTGTAGAGGACCAGTGGTTACGTTCACACTGTAAATTAAAAAGAGTGATAACTGCATTTAAATGTGGGAGAGAATCCGCAGAATTTTAGTCCTGTGAGTCATGAAATTGCGATGATTGACACAGTAACCATAGCAACATGAGAACGCGATAACCAAAGCAACATTTTGGCGTCTAATAATGTTATAATTTTTGTTACATTGATTTAGCCTACACTTTAGTCATAAGTTTACATACACCTTGCAGAATCTCCAAAATGTAATATTTATTTATTTTTTAATGATGATGATCATAAAAACATTGTTTCTAGGCTATTTATTACTGCCCTGAAAAATATTTTTCACATAATGGATGTTTAATAGCCTAGGCCCGCCCTAGTCGACAAGAAAAAATACAAACACAAAATACAAGACAAATTACATAGGCTTGATTTTAATATTGTGTTTCTTTACCTGAATGATCCACAAGTTTTTTTTTTTTTTTTTTTTTTTTTTTTTTTTAATGGTTGTTCATGAGGAAAAATCCTCCAGCTCCTGCACATTCTTTGCTTTTCCAGCATCTTCTGCATATTTGACTCCTTACTAGCAGTGACTATGATTGTGAGATCCATCTTGTCACACTGAAGACAACTGATGGACTCATACACAACTATTACAAACCCTGCAAACATTTAGTGATGCTCAAGAAGGAAGCAACCTTTAGGAGCCAGGGGGTGTACATTTTTGAACTGGATCATTGGTGTAAATTGCTCTTATTTTATTTTAAAAATCATTAATTAATTTAGTCCTGCCATTTAGAGGCTAAATAAGATATTAGCATGTAAAACAAAATAAGATCATCAAAATAAATAAAAATTAAAAAATCAACGTCATCTTGCTCAAAAGTTTACTCCTGGCTCTTAATGCATCGTGTTATATTCTTGAGCATTACCTTGCAGAATCTGAAAGATGTACGATAGGTAAACGTATGACTGTAACTATACATTGGAATCATTTTGTAAGGTTTAACATATTAATTTAAGAGCTCAGTGTTGAGACCTTTCACTGGAATTTGATTGACATACGATCTGACCAGATAATGCAGATACCTGCCATTTTTGTCTGACAAACAAACCAAACCAGATAGTAGATTAAAGTCATTGGACTTGAACTTGAAAAATGTTGTGTATTGAATTCTTTTTGCAGTTCTGATGTTCATTCATGTTTAATTCGTGCTATAACTAGAAGATATTATCAGTTCATGTGCTGCTTGAGTTGAGGCCTATATTAAAGCACCACAAAACGGTGTGTATTGTTTTAATTTCATAAAAATTACAAAATTTGAAAGCTGAGACTTTATTTCATACCAGAAGTAGCCTTGTCTTGTCTGTTGGCGCATTGTCAGTGTCCTCTTTGCTCTGCAATATATATTTCACTGTGTGAGAACATGTGGAGTGAGAGCGGAATGGCTTGTCGGACGTAGCGACAGTAAGAGGGGCGGGTCTTTGTGAAAGGTCAATTTAAAAACATTTAAATCTTTGTGGACTCGGCCGGACTCGACTCGGACTCGGATGTTAAGGACTCGGACTCAAGTGCGACTCGGCCCTCTTTGGACTCGGACTTGGACTCGGACTCGATTGTTAAGGACTTGGACTCGACTCGGACTCGACAATGGTGGACTCGGACCCAACACTAGTTATCTTTGCTTGTTTGTTGACTCGCATTATTATTATTATTATAGGCCTGCAATA
Organism: Abramis brama; assembly: GCF_963993115.1. Taxonomy (NCBI): domain Eukaryota; kingdom Metazoa; phylum Chordata; class Actinopteri; order Cypriniformes; family Leuciscidae; genus Abramis; species Abramis brama. The sequence goes on from NC_139980.1 coordinate 30,446,322, forward strand.
TCTAAACCTCCTAAACACGAGAATGAACCTCATTGGTTCTGGCTCAAATGTGATGCGTAACATGAGAATGAACCTCATTGGTTCTGGCTCAAATGTGATGCGTAACATGAGAATGAACCTCATTGGTTCTCGCTCGCCAAGCGAACATACTTGAACTTCCTTTTATCACAAGTGATGTGTGAGTTGATGAACGTTTATTTGTGAATAAAAGCCTAAATTTAATCTGTTCATCATATAAAGCGATCGAGTCTCTTCAGAAAATTTTGGACTAAACCGCTAAATTCATATGGATTAGTTTTACGATCTCTTTATGAACTTTTTGAAGCGTCATATTGTCAATTGCGTAGACTCTCAGTGGAGGGACAGAAAGCTCTCAGATTATTAATGACAGAATTTTCATTTTTGGGTGAACTATCCCTTTAATCATGTCACATTTGTAAAATATTAGTTACTTGGATTATCGTGTTCTTTAGGGAGAAAAAAAATACAAAACTGCTCCTTGTTTCACTCACAATCACTCAAATGTGAATCGCATTGTAAACATGCAACAGACCAAGAAGTAAGGAAGAATAGATGCTTGCTAGTATCCAGCGTCAACTAAAACTAAAACTTGAATGGTGCAAAGGACCATCCCTTTAGCTAAACTTAATGAAAACACATAACTAATATCTGCTAGTATATAAAAAAAAGCTGGCTACTCCAGCTTTGAGTTTAAACTTGCAATATGAATCATCTGAGAAACCATCACGATGCATCTGTGAATGTATTTCCCCCCAGCTAGTTAACTGCAGAACAAATTACCTTTCCACATGGTCCAAGTTTCCAGCCACCCCGAGTCCTCCAATAGCGTAGAGTTTGCCATCATACACCAAGCTGTTGTGCCTGCAGCGAGAGACAGTCATCCGGGACACCAGGTTCCAGTTGTCCAGAAGTGACATGTAGCACCACACATCTGCCACTGTCACCCCTGACTCTGTACCACCTGGAAACAAGATGACACACCGTCATGACTTGACATTGCACAAAGTCAATGTTGAAAATGCTCGGAAAAAAAATTGGGCCATACATTTACACTCATCTAAACTGTTTACCGATGCAGCGCAGTCACCGACATTTGTAATACGATCTGAGGAACGTGAGGAAGCAGGACAGAAACGTGACCTTCAAGTGATAAAGGATTTGTCGGATTTATCTGGCATGGAAACCAATAGCTGTTTTGATATAGCGAGGCCGGTAGAATCCAGTGATTAATGTACGCCGCAACGCCAATTCTTCATCAGATCATTGCAAGAAACAGCCCGCATCTGGGAAGTGACCACAGATTCTGCAAGCGCTTGATATACGACCTTCTCTCCGAAATCTGACGTACCTGACAGATAAATATTGTCCCCGGCGGAGATGACGCTGAAGAACTCGCGGTCGTAAAACGGGAGGCTGGCCAGAGGATACCATTTGCTGTTCTGCGGGTTGAAGCAGGTGACAGCCGTCAGGGAGCGCTGGTTCATGCCCACCGCCTGCCTTCCTCCGACCAACACGATCACCTCTGCTACACCTGCGGGTTAGACAGAGGATACAAACATATGAGAGCTTGATGGCCCCGGTGGAGGCGCTGGCGATGTGTTGAAATAGAGAGCCTGACAAAGGCTGGGAGTGCAGTTATTCTTCATGGCGGGTTGATGGACTGCAGGGACCCCCAAAGAAGATTGCTGCTCCTCTACGCCGTTTCTCAGAGCAGAAAACCAAAGCCAAGAGAGCTTCAGTACCGTGTCTATCTATCTATCTATCTATCTATCTATCTATCTATCTATCTATCTATCTATCTATCTATCTATCTTTATTTTTTATTTTACTTATGCTTAAAGCAAGAATAAAACTCAAATAAAGAAAAAAAAAGTAAAGTACTAAAGTAATTTTTACATATACCATTTTAAATATCCTAAATACAAATAATAAAATAATATTTAAATAAAAATAATTTATCTAACTTGACTTAAATGACACACAATAAACGTTACTTTTATCAAATACATTTCACTTGTTTATATATATATATATATATATATATATATATATATAAACAAGAAAAATGTATATTAACCCCTGAGAAAGTGGCAGAAAAATATATTTCATATTTTCTGAAAATCCATTATACATTTTTTTTTTTTTTTTTGCTTTAAGTATAGACAAAAAACACTTATTCAAAATATTAAGAAAATATGTAAAATAGTGTTCAAAAGTTTGAGGTCAGTAGGATTTTTTAAACAAAAAAGTTTAATTACTACTTTTATTTAGCATGGAGACATTAAATTGGTCAAAATTTACAGTAAAGATTTCTATTTTAAATAAATGCAAGAATCCTGAAAAAAAAAATTACAGCTGTTTTTTGAGCAGCAAATCATCATATTAGAATGATTTCTGAAGGATCATGTGACACTGAAGATTGGAGTAATGAAGCTGAAAATTCAGCACAGGAATAAATTCCATTTTTAAAATATATTTAAAAACAATTGTAATATTATTTCAAAACAATACTGTTTTAAATTGCATTTTTCTTTCAAAAACTTTTTTAAAAATCTTACCAACCCCAAACTTTTGAATGTTAGTACATGTAAAATAAATGAAAAGAATATTACATTAAATTTAAAATATAACACATAATATCATATTATATAAAAACTGGTATTCAGGTTACTCAACAGCCCACATGAAGAGTCTGTCCATGCATGTGTGTCCAATGAAGAGTGTAAGTGAATTATCAGAGCTTAACTAAACTCATAACCATCTGTTTGGCTGCATGCCCTCAAGTATCTTACAGCCCAGGGCACACTGGCTTCAGCACTACATGAAATGCATCACGGGCACCTGTGCACTCATCCATGATCCACTATTCTGCTTCTTTCATTTTTGTGAAGTTTTTAGATGAAATATGGCTGTTTAGCACATGCAAATATAACAAATACACAGTTCTAAAACAGACCCTGCTCTAAAATCAGTTTAGATGAGCCAGTATATACACACCTGCGTCCACACATTACATCAAAGTCAGAGCATGGTCTCTGATTTCTAACTCGATTAGGAAACATAAACAGTCTACAGTTAGGCTAATGAATTATTTTACTAGAACTGTTTATTATTGGAAGAAAACAACACTATTACTATTGACCATACAGATTTTACTCATTCAACTTTGGTGTGTAACTCACTGTTTGATGAATGATACCTCAAATCATGTAGATGTTGAGAAGAGGTGTGCTATTGCTTTTCTAACCAATCAGATTTTTCACCTGGCAGATGAAAAACTTTGGCTAAAAGTAGTGTAGTAGTGGCTAAAAGTGATTTACGGAGAGGATATTTGTGTTTAATGACCCTACAAGTTCAATTAAACCACCAAAATATGAGGTATTTTATATATTTTAAGTATGAGGGACAAACAAAACAATAAACTTGGTATTTATATGACAAAATTATTTGGCAAAAAAAGGGATGAACTAGCTACAGGTGTTATTTTATATGCAATAAATAAATAAAAAATACAGAAAAACAAAAGGCTCACAGAAACAAGCATAGATCTGATTGGTTCTCTCTTGTTTGTGCATGTGTTCATAATGTCTTTGTATGACAGCCTGGCCAAAAATTATGTCTACACAATTTGGCATGTTTCATTGTGTTATCACCTATTAAACAATTATTAAACAATTGAACAACTGACAATTTTTTTATAATATTTGAATACAGAACATCACGAATATCACTTTTGGCCAGTATTGTACATTGAAAGAGGGTCTTGAGCCATAACTAGAGATATTTGATATTATACAGAGGGATTTGGATGCAGTCTCTTTCAGATTTTGAGACCCAGAACATCCTATCAATGCAAGATAAACATAAAACGAACAGAGAAAAAAAAAAAAAAAATCCCACACACTAGAATATCAAAGAGATTTTGGGGCTTATTGAGTTGGAACCGCCTAACAACCACCTCGCTGCATTTATCTTCAATAAATAAGGTCTAAATGTTCCCGCAGGAAGAAAATGACAGAATTCAAGCATCATCCGGTGTAACTCTATCCAGGCTTATGCTTAGAAAGCCTATTGTTATTGTGTGTGTAAGGGTTCTCGCGTTCAGACCTCCAGCATCATGTCTACACTGGCGCAGGGCTTGTCATCAAATCGCCTCGTAGAGACCGGCTTTTGTTTAAGGTGCAGGAAGAGAGGCGTCGAGAGAGCAGAGGAAAGTGAGAGAGCGACGTGAAGACATCCTTGAGCTTCTTTTACCCGCTGGCTCATCTTTCCGAATCAATACTTCCCCTGCGCTCCCCTGACAACAGCCGCCTGCCTGATCCATGGGCTTCTCTCTGCTCCGGCATCCTTCTTTTACACTGTTGTCATTTTTTTCTCCTTCTTCTTTTCACTCTGTCTCTTTCTAAATCTTAGTTATTCTCTCCTGGCCAGGTAAAAACACAAGCAGAGTGGAAAAGCGAGAGAGAAAAAACCCCCAGCAAAATCGAGAGGATGCCGAGGGATTTGTCTTTACTGAGACATGAGACATGACTAGGGCCCAGACTGCACTAGTGCTCATTGCTGAACCATATGTTGTCTGATCTGGTGGAAATCAACCACTCAGCATCCTTCAGGCGAACAGGTAGACCAGACCAACATGCAAATGAAGAGAAAGGTCCCTTCTTTACTGGCTGCATTTTGTCAAATTAAAATGAATAGATACTGCATCTTTTTTTATACAATTATTGTATTACACTAAATAGCAAATTACATTTATACACTGTAAACAAAGTTGCTGCCTTCAATTTATAAGTACAATCAACTTGGATTTTTAAGTCATTTCAACTTAAATTAGTTGAATCTTGTATAACATACAAAAAAAGTTGAAATTGCTTTACTTGTTTTGATGAGTTAAAGCTACAATATGTAATTTTTTTCGCTGCTAGGGGACGCTAACCTCTTACAATAACAAAGGTGTAGGTTGATGATGCATAAGCGGAATTATGGAACTTGCCACCATGCCGAAGGATCTAATAATGTTTATGGATGAGTGAATACACTGATGTTTTTAACATGACTGTGGTATGAAGCAGGGCGCGATTGCTAATGAGAGACAGATATCAGCGCCACACGCGAGTCCCGCGGATATAAAGGAATAAGGACATTTCATTCTACCGAACTAACTTACCCGCAAGTGCTGAATTAATACTCACACAGGTCAGTTTATTAGACGAATTAAACTTGTGAGGTAACGCAGCGCTGTTTCACTTGTTCTACACTATCACACTAAACTGCATTTGAGTGTTTTGAAAGTTATAATGTTTATTCTGTGTTAGTTTGTCTGTATGAGACTAGCAGTAAGCTAGATCAACATTAGAATAACATACTGATCATACTCTAACATCATGTTGAGCTATTTAACATTGATTAGTTTTATGTACATTTGCGCGTCTCTGTCGAGTCGAAGTCTGCCACGGACGTGGAGCTCTCGGCATCTAGAAAACGCCACACTGATATTGATCCTCGTTTTAGTTCTCCTTTTGTCCCAAAGTCTGCTTGCCACGGTCCATAATGTTTGAACGAAACAACAACAGCGTGAGCGTGCCGCTAGATGTAACGCAGTTGTCCACGTCTGTCGCCATGGTTACTATGGCAGTACAAGCAGAAACCAGGGATAACGTGGATATTACATCATTGACAGGCGACAAGTGAACAGGGACGAGCCATTATTTAAAACTGGAATTTCTCTGAAATAAAAAATCTTTGGGAACTTTTGAGATATTGTATGTACACAACTGTAGGAAATATATCACACTGTGCAAGTGATTTTTGGATATTTTATTACAAAACTCTTACATATTGTACCTTAAAAGCTATGTAAAAACATGTTGTCAAAACTTATTGATCGTATAATTTTTTTACAGTGTACCTTTAGAAAGTTATGGTAACACTTTACTTCTTTTTTCACTTTAGTCTTTTTATAATGCATTATAAAAGAATTTTTAATGCCTTGCATGCACCTTATAATGCATTCTGTGGTCTCATGAATAATTTTAACCACAGTTCTAATACATTCTAATACTTTTAATTAAACACACCTTTAGAAAGTATAATGCATTAAAACACATGACAAACAACCAATTTCAGATGTAACAGTCTGCAAATATTATAATGCATTTTAACTTTGGTTACAATTATTTATGAAGAGATATAATGCATTATAACGTACATTATGAATACCTTTATAATGCATTATACATAAAGGCTTTAAAAAAGTGTTAAAGCCAAAGTTACATCCAAGTTCAAGTTTTATTGGTAACATACACAATCATACACAGTACAACCAGTAGTGAAATGCTTGACTCTCATGAGTGAATGACTCTCCACAGAATAGATAAAATATTTAAAATATAGTGTGAAAAACTCAAAAGTTACAGAAAGGAACTGCATCTCCATAAATAGATGAGTTGTCCTCAAGGGACAGAACAGAAGAAATGAACCTGAGACAATTTCCACGTCAAAGAAGGCGGAGCCTCAGAGCCACACCTACCTATTACATAATCTATTACATAGTTCGAAGGTGTTTACCAGCCAAACTCCTGAAACGAACACAAAACAAACTGGAAGTGAACAAAAAGATTTGGCCTGTTTTTGTTTGAAATGACGTCACACCAGTTTGTTCTTCGATTTTGCTTGAAGTATATTGGGGCCTTTAGTGTTGTTGTTGTTTGCTTATTTTGCTTGTTTTGCTTGTTAAAGAAACTCAAATATTGTTTTGATTTATTATTTTGGTCACTACATTATTGCCATGTAATTTCATTGTATTAGTAAATACTGTAAATAATGTTGACTGGATGTTGACTTGCAGCATATTCCTGATGATGAATATTGTAATTTATCAACTAAAGAAGAAAAAAACATGGCAGGTCTATAAGAAAAATCCCATTCAGACGGAGAGCAACTAGATGTACAGTTACTGTCAGTGAATACTTTCATTTCACTGTAACTCCTGAAGGGCAAACACAGTCATTTCTTATTTCCTGTGAGATTTGAGTTTTTCGAGCAGCAGGTAACCTTTTTCAGCCTTCAACAATGCTGCTAAACCAACGTTGAATTCCTTAATGAGGTGTGCGGATTGTAATTGAATTACCTCCATTAATCAGCCAAAATCATGCTTAATCATAGAAAAGTAGAAGTGAGAAAACTGGACCAATAGGAGTTCAGCCATCACCTGTCAGTCAAGCTGGTCAGGGGCGGAGCACACGGTTCCCACATCTACTTTTCCTCTTTGCCTGATTCCACCCACTTATGTCGATGCTAGCAGCGTGATGTGCAGATACAGGAAGAGATACGTTGACAGGTGAGCTTATTCTCGGTCTGAGTGCACAGCCTCCTACAGGACAATCACCCCTGTCTCTTCCGCATCACTTCCCCTTAATGAGTCCTATCTATGGCATTGGCTCAGCGGCTGCCATCGGTAAATAGCGGTTTGCCAGACGGGACGTCAGGGCAGCCAGGTAGCTCTTCATCCCCTACTGAGCTAAAGAGCGATAATGATAACATCCAGGGCCAGGAAAGATTGTAAATAACTGTCTCTTTTTCTTTCCTCTTGAGCTCAATCTCTTCTTCACATTGGGAGGAACCCAAACCTGCTCTAAACCGCCACCACCTAGAACAAAACCCCTGGCCAAGACCCGGTCTGCTCACAAGGGCTTGATTTTCATCTAATTGCCCTTTGTCTTGCTGTTTCCGACCATTAAAATCTGGTTGTGGAAGAGATCTTTGAGTAGAGAAGAGAGGAATTCTCTCTCTATATATGGCTCTCTCTCCTCCGAGACTCTCCCGACCAGTTGCGGTAGCGGGCAGAGATAAATTTCAGCTTTGAACCCGCTTGTCAAAAAGCTGTGGCGGGCAGGTGACGCTGTGGGCGCCAATGACCGTCTGAACTTTGCATGTGGGCTTTTACCCCTGTCATTTCACTGCTTTCATTCCAGTCCCGCCGGAGTGAGTCAAAAAGCATTACAAATGATAGAGAGGATAAGTTGGGCCTGAAAAAGTCATTAAGCGCACTACTCCAGAGGAACATTTCCTGGGGATGATGATGATGATGATGATGATGTTGTAAGTAAGGGATTAAATGAAAACCATTTTGCTTGCCTAACAAGAATGCATGTACAAAGCTGCCTGTAACCTTGCGATCTCTCAATCCTTCTCAGCTTTTACTGCATATCATGGTAAACAAAATAAGTGGGAATGTTAACTGGACAGTCCAACTCACTGTTTCAGATATACTTCAGTTGTTTTCTCATGTAGGTGGTTTAATATTGGCAAATTGGCATAACTGATCCTTTGATAAGCTCCATCGCACTTGGTTCCTGTTACTAACTAAGAAAAGCTTGATACATTCTAGTGTTGTCAAACGTACCAGTAATACTGGTACCAGTAAAAAAGAAAAAAAAAAAGTTGACTGTAGTAGCGAGTAAAAGGTATATTCGTTACCCGCTGATAGATGCTGATTCCAGACATTCTAGTTCGTGTTTGTTTGAGCACACTTTGAGCGTAAAAGGTTCTATTTACAGCGTGTTTTTACAAGCATTGAGCATTGTAGCCAATCACAATCATTTCTGTTGAGCGCGTGAACGCAAAAGCACATCTGTGCCAACTAATTTGTCAGTAAGTTAGTCAGAATCCGCTCAACACCTATGAAAATGCACAAGGTTTTGTTTTAGAATTAAGATATTTGTTGTACAATTAAGCAGTGGTGGACTGTACAATTATTTATATATATATATATATATATTGACAGTATAATATCATTTAATAAATCTGTATTATAAATAGATTAAAAACACATTAAAAATGGCACCAGCTGCCTCAAACAACCACTTTGATTCCACCAAATTTGATGACACAAGCCTTGCCAACCTGGCAAATCTAAAGACCTCATTTTAACAGCCTGGGAAATAAATGTAAAACACCTGGGAGCCTGAGAACACAACATATTAACATAAACATAACTTTGTTTCCAAGTGAACTGATTTGAACATGCTTGCCTAAAGCCAAACAGCCAATCCAATAAGATTGGCATTTACAAAATAAATAAATAAAAAACTCATCAATTGCTTGTGCAATATGATTCATTGTAGCCAGTTATTCAAGGCTTAGGGAGACCAAATGAAATTATGGAAACAAATCAATTATTGAAAATATTATATTGCTTGAGTGCCAATCTGAGTACTAGAGGATGATGTGTCCCCTTCAACAGCAATTTTCACACAATTAATTTAAAACTACAAAAGTTCTCTGTCTTTTATCTGTGCTGTCTTTAGGAGCATTCAAGGCATGTCGTAATTACGAGATTTCAACTTGTAAAAGGCGTTCACGACCTCGTAAAGTTCGTAATTACAACTTGTAAGCTGGTTATTTTCTGAGAGCTCCTACTTGTACCACATGACCACTGTACCATCTGAGAGCTGCAGATTAATTTACGTCACGTGTTGTTATCTCCGAACTACAGTAATTATGACATGGCGTGAACATAGCATTTTATCAGTGCTACAGTACCATTCACAAGAGCTGTGCAAAATTCAGAATTGAAGAATTGGTTCTCTTTCAATTGATGAGTGTGAATTTGAATTGGCCACACATAACAGGAAGTTGAACTGGAATTTGAACTGGAATGACGTGGTCCACAAACATTAATTATTATTCCTCACAGCGTAGCAAGATGACGTAAAGTACATGATTCTTAACTTGAATTCTTTACATGAATCAGTAACTTGATGTGTTTTATCAAGTTGATGTGGGCGTTGACACGTTTGCATGGATTGCCTCAGATCATTTGCGTTTCAATAGTGCGCGCTCTCCATGGGCGTGTTCACATTAGCAGATAATGAGCTGAAATGAGAACGTCTGGCATCTCTCTCTTTTCATACAGATTACAGAGAGAATATGTGTTTTCGTTTTGAATTAGATAATTTAATAGTAGACACTTAAATGATTTTAAAGATATATTGCTCATGCCTGGGTGAATAGTATTCACTGAGTTTTGTTTAAGTTTAGAGACGTGCTCCAGAAAAAAGTTCACGGAGATGGACAGGCAGAAAGCACACCCTGTTTATTTTCTTTATTTTACAAAAGCACAATGTTTTGTTTTGATTGTAAGTAGACATTTTACAGTTTATTTTTTTCATATTTCTTAAGTCTGTATGACCCTGTATGACCCTAATGAGTATTTTAAAGGGATAGTTCACCCAAAAATGAAAATTCTGTGATCATTTACTCTCCCTCAAGTTGTTCCAAACCTGTATGACTTTCTTTCTTCTGCTATACACAAAAGAAGATATTTTAAAGAAGGTTGGTAATTAAACAGTTGCTGGTCCCCATTGACTTAGTAGGATATTTTTTTTTCCTACTATGGAAGTCAATGGGGTCCATCAGACATTACCATGGTTAATGGTTACCAAGGTTACCGACTTTCTTCAAAATATCTTCTTTTGTGTTCAGCAGAAGAAAGAAAAGCCCCTTTCACACAGCGCTTTGAACCCGGGAAATTGCCGGCAAATTGCCAGAGCGCCTTCTGTGTGAACGCAAACTCGACCCGGGATTTATGCCGGGATCGATGCCGGGTTGGGGACCTAGTAACATTGCCGTGTTCAGTCCCGGAACGAGCGCTGTGTGAACAAAAGCCGTAATAATGCGTGTCGTAGTGATGACGCTGAAGCCGGGATCGTTCGCCAGCTAATGTAACGGTACGTAATGTGCAAGTTTATGATCGAATCAGAGAAAAAAATGGACAAGCGTGGTTTCTCGAGAGGGAAATCGCAGCTCATAAGCAAACTTAAGACGCTGCTGAGACCTTACAAGTCACATCGATGTCACGTGTCTTTACGGGATTTTTACGGGTCGTGTGTGTGAACGCACTCTCTGATTCCGGAAAATCACTGGCAGTGTGAATGAACCATCAAACGAACCCAGGTCAAATCCCGGGTCACTTTATCCGTGTATTTTCCGGAATCTCTGTGTGAAAGGGGCTAAAGTCATACAGGCTTGGAACAACTTGAGGGAGAGTAAATGATCACAGAATTTTCATTTTTGGGTGAACTATCCCTTTAAGTCTATTTTGCTGCTATGTGAAAAAAAAACGATAAAAACGCGTCGGCGCGTTTGCCGACCCCAGAGGGTTAATAAACATGAAATACATAAAGTACTTACATTTTTTTATGGATCTATCAGTATTATAAACCTTATAAAATTGTCAGCCTTTGCTTAAAATATATAATTGTATATTTATGTAATATTTTTTTTTAATATATAAATATATAAAAAATTAATTACATTCTAATATCTTACATTCAAATTTGAATAGCAAATCTGCATCATGTTTGCTACCTAAATTCAAAATTCAAATCAAGTTCAGGAAGTGAAATGGAATTTAAAAGGAATCCACTGAATTCTGAATGGTGCACAACTTTGACTCATACAGTATCTGCACCAAAATGCTGTTTTAACTCGATCGGGAACTTTTTCTACAATGGGTCCTGTTCACAAATGAGCTCTAAATGGAAAAACGCTGTTAAATTTATGCTGTCTGAAGCTGAGACTAAGAGCTGCTCAGCCACCAGGCACACTATCTGCACATAAACCCAAAGTCCACTGCACTGCAAGCTGTCATTTTCCAGGGACCCAAACAGCAATCAAACGGCATGCCTCTGCCCCTCGCAACAAGAGAAATAGCTCCTGGACAGGAAGTAAGACATGATTCTGACTGAGCTTTGTACTTGAGAGAGAGAATTTCTCCCTGTAGAGCACTGCCGCATTCATTACCCATCCGTCTCTTAACAGCAGTGTCTTATTTAATAGTTTATCAACCAAAAATGTTAGTCATTCTTGAATACAGCAGCATTAAGTGTGACAAAAATTTCCTGACGGGGGAATTTAAAACACTGCGGGCACACTGAGACAAAAACAGTCGCAAAATCTTCCACTTCAAAATGCTAATTTCATCCAGCTACTGTAGACGATGGGAAAAGCAATCAACAGCTGAAATGTACCGAGCAAAAAGTTAAGATTAGCGCTGACACATTTATCATTTCCATTCTCTAGGACGGACTAATCCAACAAAAATACACGTGAACCGGGAATTCAATTGCTCAGTAAAATGCACAAACCACCAATTTTGATACAATAGTAATTGAGCAGCTGGCAATAGCTGAAATTCTCTTGCGATCGTGCTCGGCCCGTTCTTCAAATCCGCTTCAGTAATGTCCACAGGCATCGACAGAGATGCTGAGCTTTATCAGAGAAAGAGACTAATTAAACTGACCGGACCCGCAGAAAGTGCAATGAGGTTTGCCCTCCAGTCATCGCACGACTAAATCAATTAAACAAACGCAGACGTACTGCAAAACGTCGCCCTTCCGTCCTCACCTTCAAGCTGCTGGTTTGACGATAAAAGCAGTTAGAGAAATGAGTCGGTAAAAGTGGTTTGTGGTCTGTAAAGGACTGGGCTGAGTGTCAAATCAGCACAATCCAATACCTTTGACTCCTTCTGCCGCACGCCAGCAGCCGAATGAATGTTGCTCTGCGAAACGGTGACCTCAATAGAGGGTGTCAAAGCTTTGTGAATGATTGCCAAAAGGAGGGATGGATTCTGAAATGGGAGCTAATTAGTTGATGTACAGCACAAAAAATGATATGAGAGAACAAGAGAGATGTACCAGTGACAGGGTGAGTAATATTTTTTTTAAATTGATCAAAAGTGACAGTAAAGATATTTCAAATGTTCTGTCTATACATTAAAGAATCCTGAAGAAAAGTAGCACTATTATTTTTTTAAAGCAGCACAAATGTTTTCAACATTGAAAATCATAAGAACTGTTTCTTGAGCAGCAAATCAGCATATTAGAATGAGATCACGTGACACTGAAGACTGGAGTAATTCCGTTTTATGATTATAGAAATAAATTATATTTTAAATTGTAATAATATTTCATAATAAAACAGTTTTTTTACTGTATTTTCAATCAAATAAATGCAGCCTGAATGAGCATAATAGACTTCTTTCAAAAGCATTTAAAGGCCCACTGAAGTGCCTTGAAACGCGCAGCTTTGTATGATGCGTTGACGTAATTTCCACTGAAACAGGAAGCTAAGGCGGGACATATTCAATGGCCCCTCCCCCTTTTCAAATAGCCAATAGCTTTTAGTTTACCTCACAGACTGCAGGTCGTACTTGACAGCACCATGGAAGCGAATCCGAGCGCTGATGATACGTTGGATTCAATAGTAGAGGTGTGAATAAATCCATTCATTCTTAACCAACGTACAGTTGGAAAATGTAATAAAACTTGAGTGTTTGAGCAACCGAATCTCCAACCCATATTGCTCCGTGACATGTCAACGGTCGCTTTGGCCAGGTGGTATTTATAGCATAGGGGGCGGGACGCTTCAGATTCCAGAGAGCATTTGATTGGACAGAAGATGTGATGAGAAGCTGAAGTGCAGAGTGATATCATAAAAATCCATGATCCATTTTAGCGGAAGTGAGAGACTGTAAGTTTTGAATGCTTATATCTCCTAAATGCAAATTTTGTCTTTGTTTTGGAACGCACCAGCTTATTCATAACCTTAAGGCTAACATATTCATACTAAAAGCTAAAAAAACTGAAATTTTGATTTCAGGGGGCCTTTAAAATTCCCCAAACTTTTGCATGGTAGTGTAAATGATGTATCGCTCTTCATTTGTGTTCCACAGAAGAAAGTCACTTGAAATGAGGGTGAGTAAATAATGGCAGAATTAGTAGGATAAAATCCCCTTTTAACACTTTAGAATTTTTCTCAAATCCCCAACCTAAAGTATGAGCCGCCGCTAATAACACTTCAAACAACAATTTCCTCGTGCTAATTCTCTTAAGAAGGGTCACAATATTATAAAGCTTCCGCTTTAGTAAAGCTGTTCAAACATCATATTATGTTCAGGGTCAGAGTTAAGCAGAACAGGGTCAACTTTCACACACATCGTCCCTTATGGTTCTTAATTACGCACCTGACCTACCCACGAGACTGACTGCTAATCAGAAACAAGTGCGGGGAAACTAAATGAACAAATCATTTGTTATTTGAAGATAATTTGAGTTATAGGTGAGGCTGCCAGCACGCTGCTAAAAGAGACTGTCGTGTGCTTAATTAGGACGGATTGCCCGTCGACATGAGTTACTGGGTGTGAGCCAGGTGTGCCGTCGCCCTGATTTGCTCGGAGGATTTCCATGTGGCAGAAGCAGAGGGAGGAAAGGGCCCAGGTGAATCCCATCAGTCTAAAGACAGCTGGCACTTACCTGTAGCTCTAGAGCTTACGCAAACACACACGCACATCCAAACCTCCTGATCGAGAGCAGGCTAGGCGAGGAACCTTTCATGGGTGACATCACTGCACCTCTTCTGTGTCCTTTCATACATAAGAGACTTATCAGCGAAGCTCAGGTGGAGAGTGAATGCATTCAGCCACACACACACACACACACAGCAATTACAAACTCCTGGCAGCGCTTCCTCAATCTCTGTCACTAGAAAGAAAGCAATTTATGCTCAGAGCTCTGCTTCGTCTTTGACTTCTACCCTAGTTTCCTCTTCTCTTTGTCATAAACGGGTCCGACGGGTGACAGGCCCTCATGCGGTGTTTCATAACCTCGATCAGATGGTCCGCCAGATGGTCAAGCCAGCGACGAGTTCACTCAAGAGTTTTGTACACAGCCAAACAATCAAATACTTAATAAAAAATGCCGAAAGGAGACAAGTCCATCCTTCGTAAGCAAATAAGAGTCACAGATGTTGGAAAGAACACAGAGGACGTGTGTCCAACCAAGCAGCCTTACAGAAAAAGCACTGGTACCGTGATTCAGTGATGTTTTAGATCATAAAAACAAACACATCCAAAAGAAAAACGCTAAGTGTAGCAGGTCATCAACCAAAAATAGAAAGGTAAATGCAAAAAAAAGTTGGAACTCTTCAAGATATACCTAATTTACTATAATAAATCATTAATGATTTTTTATTATCTATATTAAATAATTAATATTATAAATATTATATCAACAATAACATCAACATCAATAATAATAAAGTTAAATGCATGAATAAAAACATTAAAAATGTAATACTCATAAAAGATAATAAGCAATGAAAACAAACTGTATAAAATATCACTTGTGAAATGGTGTCAATCGCCAGTCAATCGGTAACATTTCAATCAATTCTAGCAATGCAATGTTGCGATAACTCGAACGTGAATAAACATGAACAACGCTCGGGACAGTTGACTGGCCAGTGCTGGATCGTCACAATATTCAAGCTAAGCAAGAATGATGAGAAATGGAACTCAATTCATTATTCGCACGCTGTGTGGGAAGTTTAAACATCCGAAGCGCGCGCCCAGAAAGCCGTGTCTCAGACAGCGCGCAAATATTGAGCTCTCTTTCATGTCTTAAATATAATAGTTTTTTTAGCTCTCTTTCATGTTTTAATTGAGCTCTCTTTCATGTCTTAAACAGAACAATTAAGTATAAATTACAGAGCTGCTTGTAGTCCCAGCCAACCAAACACTACACCACAGCTTCTCCATTCAGTTTGGTTCGTCATCCATAACTCCTTCAAGGTCAGCCAGGAACCTTGGAGTTGTGATTGATGACCAATTGAACTTCACAGATCACACTGCCCGGCCCTGCAGATTTGCCTTATACAACATTAGGAGGATCGGGCCCTTCCTATCGGAGCATGCTACACAACTCCTTGTCCAAGCACTTGCTCTATCCAGACTGGACTATTGTAATGCTCTCCTGGCTGGTCTTCCAGCTTGCACGGTCAAACCTCTGCAACTGATCCAGAATGCTGCAGGTAGAGTAGTCTTTAACGAGCCGAAGAGAGCACACGTCACTCCTCTCCTTACTAAATTGCACTGGTTGACAGTTGCCACTCACATCAAATTCAAGTCACTGACGTTTGCCTACAGAACAACCACTGGATCAGCTCCCTTTTACCTAAACTCATTACTTCAGACTTACGTGCCATCCAGAAACTTGCGCTCTGCAAGTGAACGTCGTCTTGTGGTGCCATCTCAAAGAGGCACAAAATCTCTTTCTGGGACCTTTACCTGGACTGTTCCCTGCTGGAGGAATGATCTGCTTAACTCAACCAGAGCGGCAAGAAATGGCTGAAGACTTTTTCGGCAACACTTGATCCATTAATACTAACACTTTCTTTTCTATTGTATATCTATTTATAAAAAATAAAAATAAAAAATAACTGCGTTACATTAAACTGTGAAGGGTCATAGCACTTGCATATTGTTGTCCTATTGTTAGTTTAACTGCTTCTATTGCTCTCATTTGTAAGTCGCAAATTCACACAAAATGATGTCATTTGTAAGTCACAAATTCACACAAAATGATGTCAAAAATGCCCGCCTCTGTGAGTATCCTAGTAAACAGTTGGTTATGGCTTAAATGAACATAAACAGTTGAGAAAGAAAATGCATGTGTTAAGAATGCATCAGTATATTGGATCCGTGCATTCGGTCTTAAAGTGACAGCAGCCTAAAAAACCTGCAGCTTGCTGCGTTTTTAATGTTAAAAAACAATCACTGCTCTTGACTGAATAACTTTAATAAGGATTACTGCCTGTTTTTGCAAAAACAGTTTCATGGCTGTAAATAATTTTATTTGGTAAAATATTTATGGCCGATAAATTTTCTTATGTCAGTGGCAAAACGTCAGTGGTATACTAACTGTGGTATAATAACAATTGTTGGATTTGTAGTCTGAGTATCAATACATTGAGATGAAGTCTGAGCATTGAAACATACACAACTAAGATTATTCATTAAACAGGCTATTGCAGGTATTTCAAGGAGTACCATGGGTACATTTCTAAGGTACATTTCTAAAACAAATTATAGTAACAGTACTTTGTTAATTAGTGAATAAAGACGCTCAAAAACTTTAAACGCTGAACATTCAAGTATGTTGAATTAGTATCTTTTGTGATTTATTATCTCATACTAACAATTAAAAAAACTATGAAAACTGGTCAAATTAGTTGTTATCTACAATTTGGTAAAATCGCTGCTTGAAACATTTACCAGCTGTCACACCATAGAAACAAATCTCACTCAGCATTGTAAAAAGACATTTGTTTACCAATTACTTTAACTCCTCCATGCAGAAAATAAGTTCTGTGGGGTGACACGACATTCACGCACAGCTCGTAACACCTTTCAGACAATAATTAAACCTTGCTTTATTGAAAAGAGCCTCCGACTCCTGGACGCCGAGTAGGAAAAATCTAGAGCCCAAGAGCAATTTGTTCCTCTGCCGAGGCTACTTATTTCCATAAATATCTCGTTTAACAGTAAAAAACAAACATGTGCTGAAAGTTTGGAAACTATGCATCATATTTACCAAGCATTTAGAGATGTTTATTAAGAAGAACCCTGGCATTTCTGGAGTCAACTGGAATAAAGCAAGCAGTGTGATGTTTTAGTGTGGGCGACTTGTTCCGCTTGAGTGACTCACTAAAAATCTCAGAGCTTTACTAGAACTATTTTAATCACTTTTAAGGCCAGAACAACCTTCCTCCATTTTTCAGTATTGTGACAATAGTGTAGCTTTAGAGGAACAAACTACTTTTCCATGAAATTGTAGTGTGACAAAACACGCGTTAAGTTCTAATCAAACATGCTCTTTTCTTTTCTCTCTCATGTAGGGTTGAAAATCTAAGTCATTTTAGTGAGATGAATCACTCTAAAGAATAAATTCATTCTAGTGATTTGATTCATTCTACTCAATCAATCCACTCGAGTGAATCAACTCATTTAGACATTTCATGTAAATTAAACCAATACAACAAACACACAAAAATTCACAGATTCAAGACATATGCATATGCGTGGGATTTGAACTAAGTATTTAATTAGAGAAGTTTAACCAAGAATTTATTCCATTTCTGCCACAAAAATAGATTGATTGATAGAAGAATCACAGATTTCCATTCAACAACAATTTACTGTGGTCACAGGCTGTCAAGCTCCAAAAAAGCACTATATGTCTATATTTTAAATCTTCTTAAGCCATACATGTGCATTATGTGTGGAAAAGACAAAAATATCATTGTTTACTGATAATCTGGACATTAGTTGCATTATAGAGCAGGTTGGATGTCAATAATGGTTTAATACATCAATAAAAGTATACTGCAACCAAAAATCATGCGTCAAAACTGCGTTTTCATACGTTGCATCTTTAATGCTCTCATCAATTCATTCATTTGATTCATTCACTCGTTTTTTTAAAATTAATTTATTCAATGTTTTTTGTGCTAGATACAGCAAATCCTGTTCAAAATCATCTGATATAAAATATTAAAAAAATTGCCTGCTAATTAGATTCTACTTATTTATTTATTTAAAAAAGAGCTGTTAGACTGTAGTTTTCAGCTCTTATACTGCAGTGGGCAGAGATCAATAAAACTCAGGGGCGAGAGAAAGAGAGCCACAGTATATCAAGATTAAATAAATGTACAGCTCACTCACGGACTCACGCCTCGCTGAGGGAATCATGGGGGCTGGAGCGGCTGCGCGAGGAGAGCGAGAGTGATTCACAGCGCTGCAAGAGGACAGCCTTATTGAACCATAAATTAGTTTGCTTGCATTTTTACAGCAGCCTGAGATTGACTTCAGATACGGTTAGAGCCGCCACAGAGACACTGAGATGCACAGCTATCAGAATAACCACACAGATGCTGAACGTGTGCCATTTATTGATTCAAAATTAGCAGATTTTGATACTTCAGAGAGGCAATGGCCTGTGTGGAACACTTGGGATGCACCAAAATGTCACTGTCTGTTTTGTGCACACAACGAGGATATGAATATGTGGATTGATATGAAATGTATGTCAGCTTTTAAATTCGGTCAAATTTATAACAAAATTCAAACAATAAATACGTTTAACCACTCTTTTATGTGGAGTGACAGGTCGCTGTAGCGCTTCAGTTCAAGCGAAGCGGAAGCGCGATCACACATGACCTGATCATCTCTTCCTGTTTAATGCTAGTTGTAGCACCAAATAAACACGAATGAACATCAGAAGGTATGTTAAAGACACAGTATAACTTACTGAAATGTATAATGTCTCATATAATTGCTCAATCAATGTTTTGACTAGAAAGACAAAGAAGGTAAGATAAAAAGACAAAGAAACAAAGAAATGCGATGTACACTTGCAAGTGTTTTTTGCTAGTTTCAGTCCGACGCAGTTATCATTTTCAAGTCCTGCCTGCGCCACGTTGTTTAAATAGCAAATGCATTTGTGCGCCCATGGGCGTGCTGGTCTGAAAACGAGGTGTGTTCTGGGGCATTGTTGGCACGTTGCTATTTTGAGGCAACTGAAATAGACTGAATTTTTTTTTTTTGTTATTTAAAGAGGGTGTTAGTAATGTGCGCCTATAGGCGGGTCCAAAACACGCATACACTCTGCTTATTAAACACACAGGGACGCACAGCAGCACACAAATATGCCGAATCTTTAAAATAAAAGGATTACAATGTAAAAGATTATTATTGTGTACATAAAGATATGGTGCAATCCGGCTTGTCCAGTAGATGATCTGCTTGTGCATTTTTACCTCGCGCACGAGCAGATCCGTTTGCACTCTTTCCACTATCAAATTCCGTCATGTAAATAGCGAATCTGCCTTGGCGCGAGCGCATCTGGCATTTGAAGAGAATGGGAGATGAGACTCTGATTGGTTTAATGCACGCAAATCCCAAAACACACCCATTACTCATTAAGAGAATAGGGACCATTTTAGACTGACCATTTTTCCTGTCATTAAACTAGCAAAAGTGGATTCGTACATGGCCTAAGTGAACTTGCGCCCTGTGCTTTAGACCATGCACTTAGACTGTTAAAATAGGGCCCTTTACATTCATTACATTTACCTCAGGAAAGCCATTCAATATTCATACAGTATGTCCATTATTACTTAGCTAGAAAAATAACTCCAGAGAGGAGCATTTTGCTAAATATATGCACTATATTACATATTCATTATTTTTTATAAGGGGTGTAATGGAACACAGATGTGGCGGTTCGGTACATTCCTCAGTTTTGGGGTCACGGTTCGCTACAAGTTCGGTAGAATAGGAAAAATGCTCGCACTTTAGTTTAAGGTCCAATTCTCACTATTAACCAACTATTAACTATGCCTCAATAAACCACTAATTACTGCTTATAAGTTAGTAAAGTTGTTAAGTTTAGGTATTAAGGGATGCAGAATAAGGTCATGCAGAATAAGGCATTAATATGTGCTTTATAAATACTAATAAAGAGCTGACTGTATTCGTCGTCTGACTGTATGCACTGAACCGTGATGCCTCATTTCTAAAAAAAAGTCTGAAAAAAAAATAGTTGGGAGATTCTGTCTCTCAAAACCCCTCCTCTTCCTCAGCACAGTGATAAGATCAGTAACAATGGTATTGGTTTTTCCGTATCAATTCCAGTGCGAGTCCGCATCCTTTTGAAATGCATGCAAAGTGTTTTTTTTTTTAGCAGTTCAGAATCGATTCTTTCATGAACCATTTAATATCCATAATTATGATTTAAAAAATCACATATTGTGGTATCATCTATTTCAGATGAACCATCTCCTACACAGCTCATAAAAACGAAACTGTGATTGATCGTTTTATATCTCAGCCAGACGGTCTCTTCCTGTAAGCGGCTGGTTCTCGAGCCAGAATAAGCTGCGATGTGGGACAGACCTTATGTCAGACCTTAAAGTTCTGGCTACGGTAATGTGAGACTAGTGAAAGACAGATGAGAACTAGAATGTAAAAGGTTGAGTCAAACCTGCGGAGAGTCTCGGCCGCGTCCTGGGCGTCTGCATCTCCTGCCGCGCGTGAGGGAGCATGTGGTACCGCTTGGCCTCGTTCACCAGGTCTCGGCAAGCCTCGGACGATTTAATCAGCTCTTCATTGTCCACCACATTCAGCAGGTAACTGGGGTGGATGAATGGAAGTCTAACGACGGCCAGCAATTCGGATATGTGCTGTGAGAGAGAGACGGAGAGAGAAATATATTCAACATGTGAATTCAGCCCGAGCTTCTTGTCTGCCAATCGTTCCCTAGCATTACTAGTAAAAGGACTGCAATGATTCAATTCAACTGAAGGATTCTTTTAGTACATGAAGATTGAATATAGAAGTCCTAGATATGAAATACTTGAATGCTAATAATACAAAAAATACCACTTCTTTGTACCTTTTTTTTTAATAGAAAAGCACCATTAATTATGATAAAACTGTTGCCAATGTGAATCTTTAAAGGGGACATTTCATGAAAATCGGACTTTTTCCATGTTTAAGTGCTATAATCGGGTCCCCGGTGCATCTACCAACCCACAAAACGTGAAAAGTGACAACCCAGTAACTTTGTTTTGGTAAGCCTTTCTCTGCAAGCATGTCAAAAAATAAGCCAATCAGATTTCGCTCCCCTTCTGACGTCTGAAGGGGATCTTATTATAATATTATCGCCCCTTAATCTGCACGTTTCCACCCAAGGTATCGCCATTTGGTTTTTGCAAGCAACAACAAAGTAACAAAGTCGTTGGCTGCACAGACTTCTAAAGTCCTCAGGGAACTGTATCAGCTTGTGTAAAAGTTAAACATGACTATACATGGGACTGTCGATGAGATGAATCAATGTAACTCCACAACAACTAGCCTATCCACTAACCATTCAGAAACATGCAGGTGCAGTCTAAAAGCTGCAACCTCTTCCTGAGTCTCTCTGTAAGGTGAAATTCGGGTTTGTCACAGTATCCGAAGCTCGTGTAAAGGATCGGCCGTCTTCTGAACGGAGGCGGAGCAGCAGCTCATTTGCATTTAAAGAGACACACACAAAAACGGCGAGTTTTTGCTCACACACAAAAAAGGCAAATTTGACGAGCTATAATAAATGATCTGGGGGGTATTTTGAGCTGAAATTTCCCAGACACATTCTGGGGACACCAAAGATTTATATTACATCTTGTGAAAAGGGGAATAAAATGTCACCTTTAACGTAAACATGGTCATATAGTGTGAACAAGCTGTCAGCGTCCACACTGCTTTAAAGGCGACGAAAGCTGACCGTGTTGTCGCCTCGCGTCGGCTGTGTCTCGGCCAAAATGTTGCACTTGGAACACACCAAAAAGACTAAAGGCGACTGCAACTAGCACATGCGTTATGCACCTGCGTGTAAGGAAAATCTGCCTATATCAGCAGGCATCAATAGTCTATTTTCACCATTCAGAAAGGGAAACCGAATCTAGGACTACACATATACAAATTGTAAACAAAGCAGCGTTTGCTTGCAATTCTGAATATCAAACATGCTGTTCACTTTCTTCATTCCAGGCGATTGTTATGAAAATATTTGCACGTTGGAATGCTATATATACGCGAGCAAGTCCGTGTCTTTTAGACTGAGGTAGTGTGTTAGGGGTTGCTATGGTGAGGACTATTCATGGCCAGCTTGTTTGTTTGGAGTCATCCTCAGTGGGGCTTTTGCTCACGTCAGCGTTAAATGCTGTAAACACGAGTTGACAGGGACAGCAGCCAACCTGACCCCCTCACCTCTGAGCTCACAACGCATTACATAAACATCCGTAAAATAAAACAGACACGGGCGGTGTGAACACCTGGGCTTCTGCTGTCTCTCAGAGCGAGACGTGGAGAGATTTTACCTGATCTGACCTTGACAAAGTACTCTTACTATCCATTCCTCATTAAAGGCAACCTTTCATAATGAAACTGCGTATTCAATAAGAAAAAAAAAAGTAGGACGACACTTAACTTTATCTACTGGGAATTTAATGGATTGTGAAAAGTACGTAGAGGCTGAAGGTCAAAATTACCCGTGAGAGAAACTTCATGTATCCAAATGCTAAGGCTTCATTTGCAAATCTATCTGTTGTTTCAATTATTGCTGTAACTTTTATTATCTTGACTGCATTCAATACTGGATTTTAGAAAGGCTGGATATGCTACAACAGAAAACTAAAAAGTATTGAAAAAATATAATCGCTACCATATCCATTATTGGATATTATTGTTGTTTAAAATAAATGTAAGAAAAAAAAAAAAATAAATAAATAAAATGTAATGTATTTAATATTGCTCTATTTAACCAATAAAATAACTTTAAACAAGAAAACAAACAAACAAATAAATAAATATCCATTGAGCTAGTTGGCTATTTATCAAAAGAAAAATATAAATGAAAATAATAACAATAAAAAAACTACTAATAACCAATATAGTACCAAGATGGACTTTATATCTAGTTACAATAAATCATGCACAATTAAATCTAGCTATTATAGGTCAATAAGGTTTTCTTATTTTATGATGTCCTATATAAGTTTGAAGTTGACATCCCAGCATTATTAACCCAGCACTGAAAAATCTCTTGTCATTCCTTACCCAGCATCCCTAAGCAAAAACACTTTATTTAGCAAACAATAGAAGGCAAGATGCCAGACGCACACAATGGCCCGAGAGAGATTTCAGAAATGTGTGCCAGCGCTCGGCACGGCCTTACACGTACTTGCCTAAACCATCTCAAATGTGTACCGGCTCTGAACTTTCTGGTTTACCTCGCTGCATTGGCAAGACATCTACCTTTATGGAATGTTAAATGTCATATGTGCATCGTTTGCATACTGATATAATAACCGGCATGCTCTTTTAGCATATGTCCCACCAACAGGACCACATATCGTTGAACTGTTCCATGATCCCGACTGTGAGATCAGGGATTAGGGATCCCAGTAAGGATCTGATCTAAAATAATGTCACGGCAGATGGATGCTCCCCTGGCGCCGGCCCCGTTCCCCTCCCCTCGACACACTCCTGCCAGCGGACGGGTTTAGCCGACCCAGCCAAACCGCTTTGGACTGGTTAGAGAAAATAATCACGATCTCCCGGCTCAACCGGGCCGCCGGGACCAGACGAGGGGGGATTTGAGCTCCATAAATCTGAACAACTAAACTGGTGCTCGTAGGCTCCTGTCTTGTGGCGGCCGATTAAATGATAGCGGTAAAATATGCAACCCTCCAGATGAGACGAAAGAAGCGGCAGCAGCTCAGCGGTGACAGATTTCACCCTGAGGAAAGAAATCACAAACTCAGATGAAACTAAGATGAAGAATTCCACTGTGATCCACATTGTAATGTAGGCACCAGCTTTTGAACTGGACATATACCCTGAAATCCACATATAATGTCAGTCAGAAGAAACTTCTTAATTTGTTTTCAATTTTGCAGTACAATGTGAGGACTGTGATAAAATGTTTCATTAATTAAAAATAATAATTATACCATATTCATTTTAATTAATATAAATTAAAATATTTAAATGTACTTATTAAACACACACACACTTTACAATTACTACATAATTACTACGTAATTACTACACACAATTACTACAAACATTACTATTATTCATGTTTTTGAAAGCCTCTTCTGGTCATCAAGCCTGCATTTATTTGTTAAAAAAACAGTAATATTGTGAAATATTATTACAATTTAAAATAATGGTTTTCTATTTTAATATACGTTAAATATATAATTTATTCCTGTGATGCAAAGCTGAATTTTCAGCATCATCACTCCAGTCTTCAGTGTCACATGATCCTTCAGAAATAATTCTAATATGCTGATTTGATACTCAGTGAATGCAATGTTGGAAACAGTTGTGCTGATGAATATTTTTTTTTTGGAACCTGTGATACCTTTTTCAGGATTCATTGATGAACAAAAAGTTAACAAATAATAGCATTTATTTAAAACATAAATCTTTTTCTAACAATTTAAATCTTTACTATCACTTTTTATCACACATCCTTGCTGAATAAAAGTATTGATTTCTTTCAAACAAAGAAAAAAGAAATTACTAACCTCAAACGTTTGAACTGTAGTGTATAAGATTTCTATTTTAAATAAATGCTGTTGTTTTTTTAAAACTTTTGATTCATCAAAGAATCCTGAGAAAAGTATCAGAAGTTATAAAAAAGTATTAAGCAGCACAACTGTTTCCAACAATGATAATAAATCTTAGAATGATTTCTGAAGGATCATGTGACACTAAAGACTGGAGTAATGATGCTGAAAATTCAGCTTTGCATCACAGAAATAAATTACATTATAAAATATATTCAAAGAGAAAACCATTATTTTAAAATGTAATAATATTTCACAATATTACATTTTTTTCTGTATTTTTGATCAAATAAATGCAGCCTTGATGACCATAAGTGACTTCTTTCAAAAACATTAAAAATAGTATGTTTCCGAACTTTTGATCAGTACTGTGTGTGTGTGGGGGGGGGTTGTATTTCAACTTGTTAGGCTCAATGTTTGACTAAACATGACAGATATGTATTATATTGATAAAGATAAAGTGAAAAGAAATATATAAAGTGTTCCCTGATCTGTATAAAGTTGAAAGCCCCCAGGAATGCTTAACAATTTATTTCTTTATTTGTTTTTTTACAGCGAAGCAGCCGTGTTGGGCTGTTTTTACCCTCTCTGACCCCTAACCCAGCACACCACGCTATAGAAGCGCACCCATCACAATTATTCAGCCATAAACAGCACCAGGGCGACTCACGCTAAGGGCACTATCTGCACACAGACACTCCTCCCACACACACATCCTGTATCTGTGCCTCATCTATATTCATGTATCCAGCACCTTGTGCTTAGACTCCTTCCAATGCTAGGCTCAATTTGTCAATGAGCTTAACGACGCCAATCTCCTGTGCATTAAATCAATGCTAAAGGGATCTGACATCCTCCGCTTAAACTGGACGCTTCGGTTGTTCCTGACAGACTTCATCAGGAGGGCGTGTCAGGGTCGGATAGCGAATCAGCGCTAATTCATACACCTCCGCTTCCCAGTGTGGGAAAAGCGGATGAGTCCCCATCCTCTCTCTGCTGTCTCGTAGAGCTATTTGTCTTCGTGTCCAGGCATGCCGCTAGCGCATTTCCCTTCTGTCTTCCGGGACCTCCAGAGACAGGGGTCCTTCTATTCCTGTCATCAAATTGTCAGGCGTTGATCACCATGGGGAGGTGACGGGCCTTTGTGCTGTACGCATGACAAGACTGGAGATCACACAATGAGCTCTCGGAAGCAGAAATATACATTAAGAAATGCATGGATTATGGTTAATGGTGACGGATTTTTAGAATTGTAATAATAATAATAATATCAAAATATATAAATGAATATTATCAAAAATTATACTTTTTCATGTTTTTTAGATTTTTATGCATTATTATATACACACACAATAAACGTGTTACTTGAAAAGTAAATCAGTATTCCAATAAAACATTTCTAGATAGAAAATCTAGATATTTTTATAAATATCAAAAATATATATCAAATAAACATTTTATCAAAAAGGATATCAAATCTATCTAGATATAAATCTACAATTTTTAGAAATATCAAAATATGTATGTATGTATATATATATATATACACACACACATTTAAAAAAAAAAAATGTTTTTCTAATACAATCTTGTGTGTATTCATACAGTATATACATACATTATTAAAATGTGTGCATGACTAAAATCTAGAATTTTTATAAATATAAATTAACATTTAAATATTAAAAATATATTTTCTAATATATGAATATATATGTAATATATCAATATAGAGCATGTACTTATATGTATTTTAAAAGTAAATAAATACCTAAATTTGTCCTGAAATGGCATGCAGTTCACTTGTTCGCCTCCACCAGCAGCACTTTACAAAGTTTTATGCATTAGCTCGACTCATTCAATATGCAAGAGGTATCGGCTTACTAGCGAGACATGGCACGGTATCTCACCTTCCTGTCCCAGACACAATACTTACACACCTCACCGGCCACATTAAACCTGCATGTGCAACATCAGCTCGAAAACTCTCCGACCTATGAAGACAACAGTAGTGAAGGCATCGAAGCACAACACACACAGCGACTCTAACGTCAGGGCTAATCTGTCTGACGGCACAATGACAGAGTCTAAGTGTGCGCCTGCAGGGGGCCGCTCAGTGACAAGAAGAGCCCATGGAGCAATTCCCAATTCCAGCCGTCAGATAGGCAGCAGGAGCAGCATATGGGTGTCTATTGCTCCGTTCCAAAACTAAGTGAGCTGCCTAACATCCTATCTAACATCGTGGAGCCTCATAAATGACTGATTTGAAACAGCAACTATGTGCCACACTGCACTTCACATGAGACTCACTAGTGATTCCAATACAGACCTTGGTCTGGTGATCTGCTAACGGTGCAATACTCAAATCACTATAAAAATACACAAAATGCACAAATACTAAGTAAAATGCAGAATATGTTCAGTTTTTTACGAAATAAACGTTTATTCATCAACAGTTTTCTTACTTTTTGTAGATTATTTTTTCCCTGTGCTTGTTGCAATGCATTATGGATTTGCATTCTCAGTGAAAGGATACATTCTTGTACTTAATTTCCAGTACAAATATCTAACCATTCCTAAATCAAGATACTATTACTTGAGAAGCAAAACGACATAAGATAACATGTCTTGCTTTCTGAAAAATGCATAAAAAATATATTCTTCCTCAGTATTTTTCTCAGTCTCATTTTCCGGTACAAATATCTAAACATCAAGATACATTTACTAGAGGAGAAAATTACTTAAGACATTAAGTCTTGTTTTCGAAAAAGTGACCAAAATGTGGTAACTTTGTGCTTAAAACAAGAAAAAATGTCTGCCAATGGGCTAAGAACAATAAATTAAACTGGAAGGGAATTTGTTTTTCTTTGCAGTGTACATAAAATCGGTCCAAAACAAGGTATCTTAAGAGGCGGTGTATTTTTTTTGCAAAAGCCTTTCAGTCGGGAGCTCAAGACAATATCTTAAAAGACTGTCTCTGTTGGCAGCTCAGGTTTAGGAACAGAGCAAATGTGTGTGAGAGGCCTCATGTTGTTTTTATGCAGAAGATATCGAGTGTGGAGAAGCTTTATTTAGTCTCCCTTAAATATAACATCAGCCAGGAAGAAAGAAATGAGCCACTGAAATATTCTCTCACACACAAGACAGAAGAGTTCAGCTGGGGGGTATCCTCTCATGAGAGAAACAGTAGCGAAGAGTCTGTGCGCACTGAAGCGAGATTCAGTTGGCCTTATGTCTGGCTTTCAGCTTTTGAAAGAGTGAACACAACAGAGTTATACGCACAGGAACCGAACCTGACTTACCGTCTCAATGAAGCTCAACAGCGACGGGACGTTTTTTCAGCAGTCTTGGTTCGTTAATTATTTTTCTCATTTATTTCCTTTGTTCTGTAGGCACTTCAAAAATGCCTTCAATAAATAGTTCTAAGACATGAACCAATCCAACCAGCTCTGAGAGGAATAACAACATTTGATTCAAACCAGAATCAGAAAAAAAGAGCTCTAAACTAATGAACTTTCTCATTAAGCATTGGATTCAAATGAATAAAAAAAATTACGAAACCGTGTAAACCCAGCAAACAAAAATATGTTCTAAGAATGTTTTGCTAATGTTCCTATTAAGTGATGAAAATGTTATTTCTGAATGTTCTCTCAACATTCAAAACATCCATTAAAAATAAAAGTTATTATTATTATTATTTTTTGGTTATGTAAAGATTAAAGGAACATTCCATTTTATCATTTTGCAAACATTATGGAATTGTTACTTCTGAATGTTCTCTAAAATGTTCTGAAACAAGTAGTGACATTTAAAAAACATTAGACAAACGTCTAACTAAAATGTTAAACGAAATTTTGAGAACATTATTAAAGACCAGATAACGTGCTATTAACATTACTGGAGGAATGTTTGCTCATAACTTTTAGAGAAACTTTAGCTAAAGTCCTGTTAGCTACTTCTTGGCTTATGTTAATTTATTACTGCTGTCAAATCGATTAATTACGATTTATCACATCTAACATGAAAGTATATATACACTCACCTAAAGGATTATTAGGAACACCATACTAATACTGTGTTTGACCCCCTTTTGCCTTCAGAACTGCCTTAATTCTATGTGGCATTGATTCAACAAGGTGCTGAAAGCATTCTTTAGAAATGTTGGCCCATATTGATAGGATAGCATCTTGCAGTTGATGGAGATTTGTGGGATGCACATCCAGGGCACGAAGCTCCCGTTCCACCACATCCCAAAGATGCTCTATTGGGTTGAGATCTGGTGACTGTGGGGGCCATTTTAGTACAGTGAACTCATTGTCATGTTCAAGAAACCAATTTGAAATGATTCGAGCTTTGTGACATGGTGCATTATCCTGCTGGAAGTAGCCATCAGAGGATGGGTACATGGTGGTCATAAAGGGATGGACATGGTCAGAAACAATGCTCAGGTAGGCCGTGGCATTTAAACGATGCCCAATTGGCACTAAGGGGCCTAAAGTGTGCCAAGAAAACATCCCCCACACCATTACACCACCACCACCAGCCTTGGTAACAAGGCATGATGGATCCATGTTCTCATTCTGTTTACGCCAAATTCTGACTCTACCATCTGAATGTCTCAACAGAAATCGAGACTCATCAGACCAGGCAACATTTTTCCAGTCTTCAACTGTCCAATTTTGGTGAGCTCATGCAAATTGTAGCCTCTTTTTCCTATTTGTAGTGGAGATGAGTGGTACCCGGTGGGGTCTTCTGCTGTTGTAGCCCATCCGCCTCAAGGTTATGCGTGTTGTGGCTTCACAAATGCTTTTCTGCATACCTCGGTTGTAACGAGTGGTTATTTCAGTCAAAGTTGCTCTTCTATCAGCTTGAATCAGTCGGCCCATTCTCCTCTGACCTCTAGCATCAACAAGGCATTTTCGCCCACAGGACTGCCGCATACTGGATGTTTTTCCCTTTTCACATCATTCTTTGTAAACCCTAGAAATGGTTGTGCGTAAAAATCCCAGTAACTGAGCAGATTGTGAAATACTCAGACCGGCCCGTCTGGCACCAACAACCATGCCACGCTCAAAATTGCTTAAATCACCTTTCTTTCCCATTCTGACATTCAGTTTGGAGTTCAGGAGATTGTCTTGACCAGGACCACACCCCTAAATAATGAGAGAGAGTTTAGGAGAGCATGTTTGATTATTGGCTAACGTCTTTGCATTGTAAACTCTAAAGTATGTCTACATAGTAGACCAAACTCTTTCCACAGGGCCAGAAAGATAAAAATTTTATGATGTGAAATTAAGCTCTCGTATACTTAATATCAATAATATAAAAATATAAAGACTATAATAACCAGCCTGCACATTTTATCAGCAAATTATAATAAACTCATGCACTTCACTTCTATATATTACTATACTAACAGTTCTAATTGAGACTAAATGGTTATTTTGAATTGTTAATAATCCAGTCTGCATGTCTTTATATGCTCCGACTGAATGAAGGGTGAGATTGAAGTCCTCAGTAACATCTGCAAATTCAACGAGTTCTGATCTCATTAAAAGGCTGAAATGGGAAGATTCTCCTCTGCCCTCAAGTCAAACATGACCCCGGCAACTAATGAGTGCTGTCTGCCAGGACAGAGCATCAACGCTGGTACATCCATTGTTATTTTCTGACTGCTGAATTAGATCTCCCTGCCGAGGGTGAATGCAGATTGCCCCCTTGTGCAAAAACCATCATTAAGCATTCTTTTCAGCTGCATATTAGTTCTCTCCTCAAAGGAGATGCAATTAATCAACCTTCTTTGTCAGGCGGCCTCACCGTTCGGTCACGATAAAGCGTCGTACGAAATCATCCAGGGCGTTTCTTTAATGGCTCCTTTGCACGGGACTTGGCGGGAGGGGAGGTGTCTGTAATTGAAAGCATGTGGGTCGGACTCTGGACATGCCGTGCTCGGCAGGGCAGGGGCCTGATCTTTAGCGGCTCCAGTGCCGTGCTGTTAGCAATCTCGGGAAGTTTAGTCAGCGTTTGAGTGACGGAGTCACTGCTGCTCGGTCCCGGCAGGTGAACACATGGCACAGAGAGGGAGGTTTATCAAAGCCTTTGCCACATTCTGTTTTTTATGCTTGCACATGAAATTTGAGTGACTGGAGGCAGTCAGACTATGAAGCTCGCTTTCTCTTTTGAACAATGTAATCTTAGCCTACAACAGGGGTGTCCAGTTCTGCTCCTGGAGGGCAACTGTCCTGTCCTGTCCAATTAAACGCACCTGAACCAGCTTGTGTAATCAGTTTTTGACTCGAACCGTGGTCTCCAGCGTGGGAGGTGGGCACGCTAACAAGGGCGGTAAAGACCGCAGCGCTAGCGGTCTACGTCCGTTAATCTCAACCCCCTAAACCTCACTCCCATCTGGGTCATGGCACGAAATGTAACCGGTCCTACTCTACCTGCCCCGAGCGGGACTCGAACCGGCGTCTCCAGTGTGGGAGACGGGCCCGCTAACAAGGAAGCTAAAGACCGCAGCCGCTAGCGTCAGTCGCAGCACACCTTTTGACGCCGGGGGAGTGAGGTTTACACACAGCTCTTACTGGCCAACATCAGTTACACTAAGCATACAAAAAACTTCCAGGAGGTGTGTTGAGGTAAGTTGAAGCTAAACTCTGCAGGACAGTGGCCCTCCAGGAATGAGTTTGGACACCCCTGGCCTACAGTATCAGGCCGTCCGAAGCAAATTTGACGCACAGGGCAAAACAGTAGAGTCAGGACATAGTTGCAATCGGGGCTTCAAAAGAGGAAGAACATAAGAACAATGAGAAAAGTGGTGGGGGCGCATTATAAACTTTATCAGTTTGGCTCAAGAATATTAAGCAGTTGATGTAATGTTTGCCCAGTAATTGTAATTTGCTGATAGCAATCAGATTGTCGTTATTAACTGATTCACAGTGAAACTGTGTGACTTGTATGTTCAATAGAGCGCAATCGTTACTGCTCACTTTTTAAGCCACTTTGGATCAAGAAGTAAAGAAATATAAAATAAAGCATGAAAGCATAAAGCCTTTGGTTCTTTCCTGGTCTTGTTCTCCTCTCTACACTCCAATTGTTTCCAATCTCTTTTCCTACTGTCCAGTGAAGGTGAGAAAAATCCTCACAAAAAAAAAAAAATCTCATTCATGTTTCCATAGGGATTTAAAAAATAGCTCTGAGATAAATCAACATTCCAAGCTTTTATAAAAAAAAAATGTAAAAAAAATCTGTTGATTATAAGAGGCAAAATAACAATGAGTCTACTGTAAAGCAATCAAATATACACAAATATGCACTGCAATTCAAAAGTTTAAAGTTAGATTTTTAAATGATTTTTGAAGGAAGTCTCTTCTGCTTTTATTTGATAAAAAAAAACAGTAAATACTGTAATATTATTACAATTTAAAATAACTGTTTTCTATTTGTAAATGTCCGCTGCTGTTCACCATAAATCAAAAGACCAAAAAAAGAAAATCACCCAATGTTCTTGACTTAATAACTTAATAGCTTTAATCAGGATTAATCTGTATTTATACAAATAAATATGTCTGTCTAAAAGAATGAAGAATGATGCATGCAAGAATGCATATATCATTAACTGATAAGACCATGTTCTTGTTTCTTTATGAGAAATGGTTGAATTTAATTTTAAGATAAAGACACGCTATCTGTCACAGCAGTTTGTATGTTCAAACCTTAATATCATCCATATTAACAGGTTAATAGATGTTTTCTCCAGGAGTCTGGCTGCTTGAGAGTAGATCTGTGTGTTCTGAATGCTTCAGTAAACCCGGCTGATCCTTCTCATTCATTAGGCAAGTGTTAAAACACACGTTCTTCTTTCATACCTCTGAATGACATATCTTTCTCAGTCCAATTTCTTCCCAGTCTCTCATACACTAATCCAGATCGGAATGAGTCACGTGACGCCATTAATCAGCCAGTCCATCTAGACGTATGACTACTGGACCAAGGACAAAAGAAAGATCATTTACTAACATTAGGACAGGCTGATCGTTCACATCTTACGCAGGAGCTCGGTGCCGGTCCCAGGTGTGCCGTGAGAAGCTCTATTTTAAGCTCGCCTCTTTCCCCAGCGGCTCGCGGGCCCTTGTGTTACAAGCACATAAAAAGCATGTTGACTCACTGTAATAAACTAATGCAAATTGTGCAACGGCGTGAAGGATTGCACAATAAAGATCCATACATCACTGCGCATGGAGGTCTGGCGGCTGTACACAGCCCAACGCGCCTCCCACTAATTCGCCACTAATTTACCGTGAAGCATAAAAGCTGTTATTTTTACATTATCTATAGTTTCGGCCAAAAACGATTCCCATCTCTCGTCCATCTCAGACCGCCGGAGCATGTTTGTAGAGCTCCACGAACAAACGTTTGCTCAGAGCGACAACAAACATTTGCCTTAGCGTTTGTGCATCGACTGTGACAATTGGAGCTGATATATCCTTAGGAAATGTCAGTGGATTCAATCAAAACGCTTCCATCGGGGTCTGGAAAGGGGTGAAATTCAGTAAAAGAGAGAGACAGACAGAAAGTTTGTAAAAAATGCATCCGCATCCCAATGTTCCAGAGTTGTTTATGAACTGTGCGCAGTCGCGGGCCGTTTTATAGCGGAGAGAAACTTGTGGTGGTGCATGAGGGTTTTTTTAAGCAGCAGCACTGTCACACATGGCTCATCCATTTCAGACAGTCTCAGCACCCCATCAGTACTCCAAAGGGTCTAATGTCATGCCACACGGCCCCTGAATATCTGATCTCGGCCGCTGGCTCCTGCACGCTTCTTTGCTCCGCTCTCTCTTATTTATGTTTGCTGCGAGTGGCCTGAATGTATTCTTCAGGGTAGCAGAAATAGAAGTGCAAGGACAGCAAAATGGTGTTGACCTCTTGTTCTCGGGGTTCCGGGAAGCCAAAACTTCTTCAATGTGGAGAGAGATTTGAGAAAGCCCTATTGAATTGTCTAACCCACCGCAGACAGGTCTTTTGATCCATAAAGAAACAAAGGCACTTCAGGGGGCCTGAACCCTTGGTGTGTCTCAACAAAAAAAGGCAAAATTCAGCTTTCACACAGAACTACAAAACTGAAAGTAGTCACAGTGCTAAATAAAACACAGCCTACTAAGTTTTAAGTCTCAATGTGAACAACAGACAGTAAAAAAAAATGTATAAAGTACAAACTTGGTGAATTTATCAGACCATTTTTTTTTATAGATTTTATGGGCACATATAACAGCGGGTAGTTTTTATATACACTGGTCATGTTGAATGGTTTTGATTCACTAAAAAAACGGTTCATAAGAGACATTAATTTGGGAATCGGGCTGCATTGATCACTCTTTATATTTTTATTTATTAACTAAAAAATACAAGTTTAAGAGTCATTTCTTCAGGAATCAGACTTCACAGTTTGTGCCATTCATTTTTGATTCACTAAAAAGAATCAGCTCATAAGAGTCAGTCATTCAGGAACTGGACTATATTAGTCACTGTATATTCTTTATTTATGTATTTAAAAAAACAACAACAAAAGGCTAATAGCAGTCATTCGCTCAGGAATTAGACTGGTCACGCTGTTTTCTGATTAATATTTTTGATTAATTCAATTATTAAAGGGTTCATTTTTTATTCTCTAATTAAAATCATTAGTTCAGAAACCAGACTATGCAGCTTCACTATATGATTTTGATTCACTAAAAAGAATAGGCTCATAAGAGTCAATCGTTCAGGAATCAGACTACATTGGTCATACTAAATGCTTTTGATTGATTCACTAAAAATGGCTCAAAAGAATCAGTTGTTTGGGAATCAGATTACATTGGTTGTGCTGTATGTTTTTGATTTGCACAATTTAACTTTTTTGAACCAAATTGAACAATTGAACCAAACGCATTTGTTTGGTAATCACACTATACAGTCTGCTCAGTGTGTTTTTGATTGATTCACTAAAAAGAATCAGCTCTTAAGAATCATTAGAACTGCACTACACTGGTTGTGCTCGGTTTTTGATTTACTAAAAAGAACCCGCCCGTAAGACTCTTTTTGCTTCACTATAAAAGAACAAGCTCATAAGACTCATTCATACAGGAACTGTATGTTCCAAAGCTTATGGGTTTGGAAAGACACAAAAGTGAGTAAATAATGACAGATATTTTCATTGATCGAATTTTCATTTGGTCGAAAGCCAAACGCATGGTTTCTAAGTTATCATCAAATTTTATCAAACCTTTTTAAAAGTGAAGGCCAAGTATAGTAACCCATTCTCAGAATTTGTCCTCTGCATTTAACCCATCCAAGTTAGTGCGCACACATTAGGAGCCGTGAGTAGTGAACACACATACACTGCAAACACACACATTCAGAGCAGTGGTGCAAAGAATCGAACCCGCAACCTTCGGGTTACCAGTCTGACTGTCTGTGTGAAATAACCATTAGGCCACGACTGCCCCAAACAGTGGAGGACAAAAGGTAGTTTTACAGCACCCACACTACTTTAATAAGTAGCTCGTCAAGTTACAGATTTGAAACAACTTCACACACACAACATCTCACCTGCACTCTATTGACTGGGTCCTTCTTGATCCACTTGATGACGGTCTCATAAACCAGCTCCTCTGCCTTGGTGTTCAGGCTGTCATTGGACAGGTAGTTGTTCAGGTCTTCTTTGGAGACGCTGAGGATCTCGTCTTGTCCCGCCACATCAGGGAAGTTCTGCAGGGCGAAGGCCTTGGCCATGTTGTGTAGCTCTGTGCAGCACATGGCCTCAGCCATGGCCAGAACCCCCAGGCAGTTTGCTGCAGTCAGCTGCTTTTCTGAAGAAGAGAACAAGAGAGGCGCTCACATCCATAAAAGATCACCGCACAGAGGGGACGAGGGCTCCAGCAAAGCTACCTGTGCTGTATATCTCAAGGCTCCAGAAAGGGGCCCTGCTTTAGGCATTCCGGAGACGAACAACAGAACAAATCAATTGAGCTCAGTGCAGCGGGTTGGGACGCTGTCCCACGGATTAGAATGGCAAGGTGAAGCTCATCTTTAGTCCCGCTGAGTCACGTCTTAAAGTATTTGACCAAGCGGGTGCAAAGGTTCATGTTTTAAACAAGGCAAGTGTGTTTTTGTAAGTGGAGAGCCCTACTTTACACCGCAAGAGCAGAAAATGAGTCTGACACTTGTGTCGTGGTGAATGAATATAAGTCTGGATTGCCAGTCTGAGTGTTTTCTTAAGAGACTCTTACGAATTCAAATTTGAAAAGAATAATTAAAGCTGCAGTCTGTGACTTTTGGTGCTCTAGAGGTTAATAAAACAGAACTGCATGTGTCTTGTGGAAGAACATTGTAGCCGGAGCTACATCTCTGTGTTTATGTCTATGATGAGTCACGCAGGTACTGGGATACTCCACTGTGGAACGATCCGTACCAGTCTAAAATAGTCCCAATATAAACACTTATTATAGGTGTACTGTAGTGATTCAGGATAAGAAAAAGAAAAAAAACATGGTTTGGAAAATGGATTCATGATGTACTCAATTACTATATACATTTTGTAAATTTGAACAAAACAAATTAAGGACTGCAGCTACTAAATGTAAGATGTAAGGTTAATTATGATAAAAATAGTGTGCCTATAGAAAGAAAGAAAGAAAGAAAGAAAGAAAGAAAGAAAGAAAGAAAGAAAGAAAGAACATACTTGTACATTTTAAAATTTAACATTAAAAGTGTAAGTATAATACAATAAAACTGGTTTAAATTGTAATATTTGTAATGTATATTTATTTTTTTACTGTATTTTTAATCATGAGCATAAGAGACTTTCAAAAACATTTAAAAAGCTTACAGACCCCAAACTTAATCATGTCATATGCTTGCATTTAAAATTGTTTAATGGTTCATTAAAAAAGATTGGAACAGTGAAAAAGAGCTCAAAATTTGGATTTCGTTAGGGCAGTATATTTATATTGGCCCGTTTACAACTTTAACGGAAATTTTTTAAATATTGGTACACTACAATGTGCTAAAAAGGTCAATAAAGCATTTATTAAACCACTTTGTCAGATTTAACGCATTCCTTACAGGTGGCGTAAAAATGCTGACTTTCTTCATTCACTTATAACAGCACTTACTGTGAGCACAGCCATAGATATAGAGTACTATTATATAACTCGCATTATATAAAGGGCAGGCTCACATGTCAATAAGTGACAAACGAATAAGTAGTTGGATTCAGCCTCATACTAGACAAACTGCTTTAACAAAATCAAAATTGAGCACTTTTTATTGTACCAATATTTTTATGAACCATTGAACTTGGCATTTAGGACACTGCACACTGAGCCGCCTATGGTGCCATCAGTCCATTTCGCGGCACAGTTTCTCTGCCGCCACAGACTTAAATTCGTTAAAGCGGACATAAGACCTTGAAATATGACATTCTGCCCTAACAAATGCCAAATTTTTAACAGTTTTTACTGTAACAATATTTTTTTATGGACCCTAGAACTTGGCAAATAGGGCAATGTACACAGATGTATTGTTCCATCAGCCCATTTCACGGTGCGGTTTCATGGTCGCCACAGAGGATGTGGACATAAGGCCTTGATACTGCTCTAACGAAAGCCGAATTTTGAGCAAAAAATATCTCTGTTAATTAAAGCACATCCATGCTCTCATTTTTTCCTAGCAAGTAGTAAGATGGCAGAAACGCAAAAAGGAAAAAGGTTAACAACAAATTGTAATGCATGAGCACAAAAACATTTTTTGTGTGCACGTGAAAATTTCTCATGTGCACGCAATAGTTTCTCGCAAGCATTTCAAATTTTCAATGAAAAAACTGTAAACTTCTTTTATTTTAATTAACTGAAATTGAAACTTGTGCTTGCTGCAATGCAAAATGGTTTGTCTCTGTCGACCAGAATCAACTGAACAGATGCAACCTGATTCAGATAAACATAATAAATGTGGACGCCATGAAACCACTGTGACATGACATCGGTGTGACTGTGCAGGTCTTACGCAACCCAATTTGTCTCCAAAATAAAACATAAGAGTACAAATTGTTGTAAAACTGGTTCAGTGAGCGTCTGTTGGAGGCAGATGGGCTTTTATTATGTCTGTGCCTTTGGAGGCAGGCCTGCAGCGTGCCATCACCAATAAGCCAAATGGGCCACTCGTCTTCTTCCACTCCCGGAGGAAGGAAAAATTATTATTTTTTTAGGTGAGGTTTCTGCCAGAGGCCATAAATGGCGTGCCGCAGAGACAGACCGCAGAGCGAGGCTTATGCCCGGCCTGGCATGAGTGTATAGACACGCTCTGAAGTTTCTGAGTCAACGGTGCTGTGTGTGGCATTACAAACAGCAGCGCCCGGCACTAACACATGGGCTGCACCTCGCTATCAATATCACTTCAGCTGATGTAACCTCTTTTTCTCAAACCGATTTTAAAACACACTCTGGTAATAATATGCACTATTGGAATTCCCAGACTATGTGCCGTATAGTTTGGCATTGAGATATAGTTCCAAAAAATGCGCTCCCCTTATTTCAACACTCCCTCGCTGGACTTAATCAATTGTTTTGTACTTTAGTAACTTTGACATGCAATCAGATTTTTTGTTTTGCCCAAAGGCACAAACCAATCTTCAGCCCGTTGTTCCTGAATGCATTACGCTGACTTTCATTTGTTGGGGTCTCACAGACACTTCCTAATATACTCGACCATTTCTGCAGACTCGAAAGAAACAAATCAATAAGTGATCTCAATGCCGGATCAAATGAACCGTTTAAAACAAAAGTTTGTCTTTGTCCGCATTCTTAAGATGTGCAGTATATCAATGGCAGCAAAAACCTCATCAGCATGACTCTTTCATTAGTTAACATTCGCTGAACCACTTCTGAGCTGCTCCACTAGCATTATATATGAGTGTTTCTTCAAATAAGAGCACTTTCATGTCATTTTTATGACATATTTCAACATTTGTTTTCTTTTTATTACAAAGAAAGTCACAATTAAACCATCTGGAAAAATTTTCACCATGTCTTTAACATTTTTTTTTTGGTTCAAATGCCTTTTTATTATTTTACCCATCTCCCAAACTTTCAACCATCAAATAGATGTACATATTTTAAGGCTGAAAGTCTGAGGCAAGGGAAAACAATGAATAATACAAATATATATGATAGTTTTAAAACTTTCAAACTATTTCATTACAGATTGTGTGAAAAAAACATATACATTTTATTTCAGGATTCTTTGATGAATAGAAAGTTCAAAAGCTCAGATTTTAATGCATAAAAATGCAAAAAAAATCTCACCGACAAAGTTTTTAACAGTAGTGTAAATTTGAAAAATTCGTATTGTTTTCCAATCAATCTGGATTTTGTACAACTATTAAAAAAGTGTGAAAATAGGATTTATGATACATAAAACGTTAGCTTTTTATAGCCTGTTTAAGAGAGTTTGTTGTCTAAAGGTTCACAGTGAAGAAACACTCATACTTTCTTAGCCTAAATTTTTCCTCATCTCCTGCCAGAGCTTTCCTCACTCTGATGGTCACATCGGGCGCCTACATGCCATCTGAACTTCCCCCATATTTGGTATTGATCGGAATAATCAGTGCTGGATGAGATTGAGACATTGGGTTTGACATTTCAATGCAATTGTTCCCTGACCTTTATCCAAATGAAAGAATACATCATCCTGCAGAGAGAGAGAAACGCAGCTTGTACATGACTTCATCTGATGGATGTTGGGATCTTTTGAGTTACGTACCTAAGAAAGACACGCAGACTTTGCAGAAGGTGTTGAACTGGAACTTGTTGGCGGCCTCCAGCAGGGTTTTGGCGTTGGCCGAGTGGATGACCAGCGAGCCGGTGTAGACGAACTCCAGCAGCAGCTCCAGCACGTCTGCACCAATGTTAGTCATCTTCAGCTCCAGCTTCTCTCCAGTCCCCGTCTCTCTGGACGACCTGACGACACACACGCACACAGACGTACACCAAACACACAAACACAGAGGTCATGACCTAAAGGAAAGCCTTATGGCATACCCAAAATCCATTACAGGATGATTCTATGCAACGGCTGCCTTTTCCAGTTTGCTAAAGTCATTTTTAAAGGGATAGTTCACCCAAAAATGAAAACTATCCCATTATTCACTCACCCTCAAGCCATCCTAGAGTAGGTGTATATGACTTTCTTCTTTCAGCCGGACACAATCGGAGTTATATTATAAGATATCCTGGCTCTTCCCAGCTTTATAATGGGAGTGAATAGAGCCTGAGTTTTTGAAGCTCCAAAAAGCGCATCCATATTTATATCCAAACATCCATATTTACAATTTTATAAACTGGCTTATAATCACTGGGTTCCGATAACAGCCGTACGTGAGTCTCGTTCCGGCGGAAGAGTGACCTGTGACCCGACGCATGACGTAGGATGTAGGAGTAGCGTAAGTTTAGGTGAAAGTAGACGACTTAGTTTTGCTCTATCCTCTGCGCTTCCGCGTTCGTCAATACGTCATGCGTCGGGTCAGAGGTCACTCTCCCATTGGAATTCGACTCGCCAGTGATTATAGTTTATAAAGTTCTAAATATGGATATTTTTCTGCATTTATTAACCCACTTGTGAATGTCGTATGGATTACTTTTATGATGGATGGATGCGCTTTTTGGAGCTTCAAAATCTCAGTTACTATTCACTCCCATTATAAAGCTGGGAAGAGCCAGGATATTATTTTATATAACTCAGATTGTGTTTGGCTGAAAGAAGAAAGTCAAATACACCTAGAATGGCTTGAGGGTGAGCGAATTATGAGATCATTTTCATGTTTGGGTGAACTGTCCCTTTAAAGTAAGTGTCTGTAAGTTTTTAAACATTATATCAGATATATAATGTGTTCAAGTGTGAATAAAATGCATTGTGCTATCTCAGGGCAAATTAATACATTTTACTATATTTTGGGGGGGTTAAAGGAATAAGGTTTGGGGGGGTCTTAAATAAGGTTGGGGAGTTAAGGTAACTTCACCCTAAAATGAAAATTAAGTATTTTACTCATCCTAATGTTTTTCTAATGCAGTATGAAATTCTTTTTCGGAACACAAAAGGATTTTTTTTTTTTATCTTAAATTAAAATATGACAAATTTATATATATTTTTTTCATTTCACTTTATTTTTCATTTTCGATATACATTTTTTAAAATAAATAATTATTCAAATGAAAAAATGTAATTTTTTATTTATATAATAAAAAGTTTATATTTTAAAAGTTTATATTTATACAATAAAAGTATTATTTAAAATATAATTATAGACATTTACAAATATATATTATTTTTAAATTATTTCATTTAGATTTAATTTATTATCTTAAATAAATAAATAAAATTAGTTTAAAGAGGAAACATATGGTAAAAAAAAAATAGAGTAAAAACAACTTTTTAGTACTACACTATCAACTAAAATATAAGACAAATTGTACAAAATTTTGGATTGGACATCTAAATGTGAATGTTATATAGAGAGTAGAAAAATGGCATTCTCAAGACAAAAAAAGATAAAAATACAAAACTCTCTATTAACAAAGTAAAAGTTACCACTAGTTATGCATTGTTTATCTTTTTTCTTTTCTTTTGTACAGAAAAGGCATCCGTTTTGTAGAACGACCCTACAGGAAAAGCATAAAGCACAGATACAATGCACTCGGTTTCTTGCATCTGAAATTAAACTCAATCTGAATCAAAGAATGAAAGACTGTTTTTATGACACATCATCATGGCATGCTTTGAGGACGGGTGCAGGTGGCGCACAAATGCACAGAAAGAATGACAGGAGGGAGAAAGACATGGAAGGGGAGGAGGGCTGATACGCAATCTGCCTGTCCACGTGGAGCGATCGCACAGTAAACTGGCGGAGATGGAAGCGTTTCAGTACGTTAATAAGATCCGTCCAGAACCCCGAGCACATTCACGACACACCACCTCTCGGTATCTGTGTGTGAGACTCTCAGCCCGGAGTTACCTGCCTGTCTTTCACATGCAATTGCCCTGATCACTTCAAATAATAATTCCCATGGGGGGTTGGGAAATGTGAATAATGAGCAGCATCAGGGGTTTTATGCTCTGAGTGAAACGATAATCCCCTGAAGGTCAAGGGCAGGAGGAGTGAAATGAATAGCCACGCAGCCGTTGATTGTGTTTTAGTGTCGGCTGAAGATAGCACTGATGTGTACAGTCACCAGATAACTGCCAGGCTACCAGACGGAAAGCCGATATATACATGGAAAGGCCATTAGGTGAAAATGAGGTGATTTCTAGATATTTTTCTTGGCTCAGTATCCAATACCGTGATGATCCGCCTGAAGGTTTTCAATGAAACGGTCATTTCGGGTGATTATTTTCCAGCTAATTTATTGATTACACTGCTGGCCATTTGATCTAGCGTTACATATTTGCTTTAAATGTGATGGTGAGCTGTCTAAGTTTCATGCAATTCTAAAATCATCTTCCCACGGTTCCCGGAGAGTGAAAACTCTCTGCAAAATGATGCAATGTTTTAACAACATCAAGTGTGTAAATGCTACAGCATTCAAAATAAGCAGCTGGGAATGCCAGTGTTTCTAAAGCAAAATATTTCATCACATTTTCAACTACTTAAAATGTTTTTTTTTTTTTTAAACTGTCCTTTTAGTCTACAACTGGATGCAGTGCATATAAAGCAATAAAGGAAGCAATAAACAAAAAAAGGGAATTTTTAAATCTGCAGTACGTAGCTGTAATGGCTAGCTACTTCGTTGTTTATGTAATATAATATAATAAATATAATATAATATAATATAATATAATATAATACAATATAATATAATATAATATAATATAATATAATATAATCAGTGCTGTCAAATCGATTTATCGCGATTAATCTATTCTAAAATAAAAGTTTGTGTTTATACTGTATAATGTGTGTGTGTGTGTGTGTACATACAAACACATACTGTATATATGCTTACACAAACATATAAAGTATATATATTTATAATAATATATATACACATTATATAAACAAATATATGATGGAATCGATTAATCATGATTAATCAATTGAACAGCACTAAATAATATATAATATAATATAATAATATAAGATATAATTTGTATAATATTTTTAAATAATGACAAAGTTATTTATTTATTTATTCATAAAATTCATTTAAGGATGGGAAAATAAAACATTTTTCAAACGTTTTTAAGTGTTTTAGTACAATATTGCCAACTAAATGATTAAAATATTCAAAGAGTATATATAAATATATTGTATAAAGTGTATATAAATGTCATTATAAAAAATAAGGTTAGTGGAAAAACCCCAAAACCTTTCAAAACTTGACATTTGGTCATTATTACTCAGCCCATGTTGTTTCAACTCTGTATTATTATTAAACACAAAATGAGTCTCTGAAATTGTGGATTGAGCACCATAAAAGAAGTTTAAAAAAAAGCACCATAAAGGTATTATTAATTTTTTTTATATATTCCAAGTCCTCTGAAGCCATACAATAGCTTTGTGTGAGGAACTAAATGTAAGTTCTGGATCCCTCAAAACTCATTTTGAGAGATCCAGAACTGTCGAAGATCTTTTGTGTTTCCCAAAAGAAAGAAAAAAAAACATCATGGGGGAAGTAAACAACGATAACATTTTGGGGCGAACTACTTCTCGATTGTGGCCTGAGAAGATCCCATCTTCTTGCACTATAGGTGAAAACACACTGAGTATTTTTTAACACAATACTGGCGTAACTTTTGGCAACAATGACTTTGACAGGACACATAACCTGTTGACACACTGACGGACAGGGTGAAGACGCGTGGAGGATGGTGACGGTGAAGAAGAGAGAGTAAGAGAGAAGGGGACGTTAGTTCTGCCACAGGACGCCAGCAGCCATTCTTCTGGTGTTCCATGACTGGATCTTTGAGAGTGACCCCCCACCAAACCTAAACAAAGTCCCCGGTGTCATTTGCACTGTCAGCGTGGCCCTGTGCATGAACATAGGAGTGCGTAGGGTGTCATTAGTCTCCAATGATTGAGTACTTGAGGGAGGAGAAGGACAACTCAAGAGGAGATTGTGCAATTACGCCCCTGGAACTACAGCTGAAAAGATTAAGAAACGCCACTCCCTCCTGAAAAGCAAAAAAAGCCAGAGTTTGTTATTGTTGTCCTCTCTAATTGCCGTGGCGATAGGTTTTAAGATAATAGAATGGGATGTTGGTCCTGGGTTAAGTTATGGAGGTGATAGAGAGGAGAAGGGGGGAGGGGGGGATAAGAACGGAAAAAGACAGAGAAAGAAATAAAACAAAAGCATGTTCATCAACCAGGTCAATTAGTGCAATCTGAATCGGCTAGAGTAGCAATTTGCTTTGTCTGAGCACTTTTATTATGGAAATCACTCTGGCTTTGGAGAGAGGTGCATATTTATGGAGCTGCTGATTGCAAGCGTTGTTTTTCAGCAAGATGGAGAGAGAGAGAGAGAGAGAGAGAGAGAGAGAGAGAGAGAGTGAAAGACAGCATGTCCGTGAGCGATAGAGCAGAGAAAGTGTTTAAAAAATGAGCATCTATTATTTTTCTCACTCAAAGTGCCATTTTTTCAGCATTAGCAGCCAACATGAGGATGAGGATGATTGGAGATGGCCACATGGTGCATGTGTGTGCAAACGCAGATTATAAATTAGCTGGGGACGTCCAATAAAACTGCTGGCTAGTGTTGACTCTTAACACATTTAACCACACACACAAAGAAAAATATTAATTGAAAATATCTGGAGCTCATTTTATCTGTCCTTTGCCAGTAAAGATGAAAA
Source organism: Abramis brama (assembly GCF_963993115.1). NCBI lineage: Eukaryota > Metazoa > Chordata > Actinopteri > Cypriniformes > Leuciscidae > Abramis > Abramis brama. The sequence continues at coordinate 30,491,238 of NC_139980.1, forward strand.
AGGAAAACATGCTTGTTTCACAATAATTATCTTTGTTCATGTATGTTTCCAGACAGAAATGTCTCACGGGGCTACAGCGTTATGTGGTGCTAATTTTCAGCAATAAATGGCCTCCAAGCAGAGGTAAAGGAGAGTGGGGTAAGATGTGTCGCTCATTTAATAAAGTTTTTGTTTTGAATCAGAATCAGAACGAACTTTGTTTGACAAGTGTCAGAAGGAATCTGCTCTGGGTACATACATACCATACTGTACATACATACATATATGACACGAATAGAAATAACATTTAAATAAGTAAGTAATGATAATAATAATAAATAGTGGAACAGAAGACTTATGTACAGATGTGTGCATCATGTACTGTATATACAGCTGTATAAATAAAAATATGTATTTACATAATGTATTATTTTACATAATGTATATGTTGCATGTCAAACTACAAGTAAGGTAAAATACATTTTCTGTAAAAGCAAAATTATGCAAGTCTACAAAATAAATGATATATATCACAAATAAGACTATAATCAAAATAAGGCTTCAAGACTTGATTTTGTTTACAATTATTTTTTTATTTTTTTGAGAATTCAGATTTCTATGGCTGTACGTTACAGATAATTTATTTTCATTTCAGTTGACGGCAAACATCCTGCTATATAATTAGGAGTATTAGTTATACTTCATTTCATCTAATTTCTGCTTGCCTAGAGGACGACTCATATAAAATGTGACACAGTTTACCCCCACTCTCTCCTATGTGCCATTATTTTTAGCACAGCACTGATGCAAAACTAATACTAAGTCTGAAAGAAAAATCTACAGATATAGATACCGAAAAGCGTGATGGGAAAAATAAATAAATATAAAAAAAAAGTCTCTTTTTTGGAGGTTCGGAGAGAAAGTTGTGCAGTCGAATCATTACAGCATGAAATATGAATGAAGGAGCATACTGTGGAACTTCATTACTGTATATAAACTTCAAGCTTCCCTGAAAACCCCTGAGAAAGTGACTTTCCTTCAGTGCAGGAGGTAATTGTGCCTTCATAGAAGTCGACTGTCAAACCCCACGGGATTAATGATCTCCCACTATTCTCTGAATGAAACCTTGCTCGTTTCTCGCACTTGTAACGCCAAATCTACTGTAAAACAAACGCGCGGTCTTATATAAATAAATAAATAAATACATAAATAAGAGTGCGGTGTCGAAGATACTTTGAGCTAGCTAAGTTTCACATTACACACATTCGCTGACGGCTTGGTGCATTTGCACTACCCATGAATTAAAGTGGCACCAAGCATACTTATTGAAAATCCGGAGGGGAAAATGGAATTACTGAGGGCGATCCGTCTCCGCGCTCCACGCGGCAGACGCTAAAGGGGAGGGTAATGGCTTTTCTTCTTCCCGTGGCCGATGGGGAGCGTGTGTGCACATTTAGGAGGTGCATTATATCCTTCAGGTGGCATGTTCTCTCCGCACCCCTCAGATGAGCTTAATGCCAGAGCGCAAGCGCTAAAAATAGCATGTGGCTCAGGCGAGAGCAGGAAAAGGAAACAATGTTCCAACTCGTAAATGAGGGCATGGCATGAATTGATATTATATAATAGACCAGACTCTTACATCAAATTGTGTAAATAGGATTTAGAAATGAATCTTCCCGCCAAAATCATGATAACGTAGCCTGAACGAAAACTCCTGTCGTACAAAATTCAAAATTAAAGAACTGACTGCCTTTTAATTCATGAGTGTGGATTTTAATTGAATTGGCCACACTCTACAGGAACTGGAATTGGACTTTGAATTGGTTTGACAGGAAGTGGAATTTACTGATCATCAATGTTGTGGGGAATGCATTACAAGTAACGTGAGATGTAATCAGATTACTTTTTTCAAGTAACTAGTAAAGTAATGCATTACTTTTAAATTTACAATAAAATATCTGAGATACTTTTTCAAATATATTTTGTAACATCAAATAGTAAATCTATCTATTTATCTATCTATCTGTCTGTCTGTCTGGTTGGCTTTGATAACCTTTGCTTTTCTAGTTATCAATTACAGGTTCATTTTAATTCTTAACTTCAAACATTGGAACATGAAATTTAGGGTCATGGGTCAGAAAGTTTTGGGTCAATTTTGGTCCCAATAGACTTTTTGCTCCTTTCCTTTTCATTCAAATGCATGTTAACCTGAGAGAAGCACAACTATGCGCGAAGGCGTTTTATCTTTCTAAGGTTTGTAAATTCAAATAGCGGAAAAAAACAACGTTTGATTAATAGAGAATGTAAATGTCACAGATTAAACTATTGATTCAATACAAGCAACACAAACCTAAAAGCTACTGTATGTAGTGCACATGTAGATTTGTGGTGAAAATATTTTCACATTTTTCAACCCCTCCCCTCCACCAGCTATCATTAATAAACAGTTTATTGCCAATCCAAATAATTCCCACCCCACATTTTCAGTCTTTTTCGGTTGGAAATATGCCATATTAGGCAAGTAAAATGGGTAGCAAATGCCATTCCATGTTGATTTTAAGGAATTGAACTCGGCAGGTTCATGCCCAGGTGAGGGTGACCCAGATACTGGAGACGTACTGCGATCACAAATCTGCTCTTTTATTACTCTGCCCTTGAGCATGGCACTTAACCCGAGGCTGCTTCAGGGAAACTCTTCTTGCTATTAGCGTGCACAAAAGTGCTTTGAATAAATGCATCTGTGAAATGGCAAGATATTTAAAAAATATTGATAGACGCAAGAAGACAAATTACAGAAACAATGAGTTTTTTAATGCAGGAGCCCATTAGTTGAACTATAACAATGATTTTGTGAAGCAATGAAATCCTGTATGAATTTCCGAGCTGGGGAGGCTAATCTGTGGACAACGCCTGCCAAAACATGTGTCCTTCAGTCTGATATCACCAAACAATAACGCAAGGTCAGTGACGGCAGGCGGATCTTAAGGGGACGTGTGTGCGCATCTACACAGGTCTGGTGTTTACCAGTGTTTCTACATTCAGTTGAATAGAGACGGCCAACTGGACTGAGGCTTTGAATTGTGAATGTGAATAGCCAGCAACTATGCCAAGAAAAATGAAGGGCATCAAGGGCCAGTTGCATAAACATAGCCATTATATTAAGACAGTGTCTTAGATCTAGTATAACCCAGCAGTTAGTCAAGGGGCAGTCAGGCAGTCTTACTTTTCGGTATCAAATTAGGCCAATCTATGTTTTTATGTAACTTCCAAAAATCATGAACAGTCTTAAAGAAAAAAAAAATCAATGACTAACTTGTAAGACTAGCCGCAGCGGTTCATGCACCCGGCCCCTGAGGACAGTCACTCAAAGCTCACACTAACTACTGCATAAAGAGTGCTGGGGAGACTAACTAACTAATGACGCTACTAACTACTTTTTTTTAATTTATTTTTTTTTATAGTGTGACAGTAGCACAAATGTTAATAAAAAGTGGAGTGTAGTAGCTTTTGTAGTGACAAGCTATGTTTTGCATACTCGTTGAATTTACAGTATGTTACACTGTATTGTCTAATAACCGAGCAAGCTGAGCTAATCAAATGTGGTCTGACATTTGAAAAACAAAAATCCCAGATTTGTAACTCAATACTAGTGTGGCATTGTCTGTAGTGAAATAAATATAATAAAATGTTATTTTTATAACAATAAAATCAGTAATATAAGGCTTAAATTGACCTTACCAAATGTGTTTCCTTCTGCTCACCAAGGCTGTGTTAATTTTTGATAAAAAAATACATAAAAAACAGCAATATTGTGAAGTATTTATTAAGATAATTTAAAATAACTGTTTAAACAACTGTTAATTTATTAATTATTTATTAATTTATTACTGTGATGTCTAAGCTGAATTTTCAGCATCATTACTCCAGTCTTCAGTGTCACATGATGATTTTTTCAGGATTCTCTGATGAATAGAAAGTTCAAAAGTACAGCATTTATTTAAAATATAAATCTTTTGCAACATTATAAATGTGTTTACTGTCACTTTTAATCAATTTAATGCATCCTTGCTGAATAAAAGTATTAATTTATTTAATAAAATCATACTGACGCCAAACTTTTGAATGGTGGTATGTGTGTGTATAATGCTATATATGTACACACACAAAAAATCATGCTTTGCTGAAGAAAATATGGATAGCTGTTTTTGCTAATAACTTGAAGTTGTATGACTTTTAATTCAAGCCTGTTAGCTTTAAGGTCATCTATATGCTAGTGTACTTTATACACTGACTAAATGAACCTTTTACAGTATATGGATTTAAAATGTACTGTTGTTTGTCTTCTGTGAAAACAAAACATTCAGATGTCTATTCGCTGTTTATCAAAAAAAAAAAAAAAAGCCTCCAATATTTTGAGATTCTAAAATTATTCATGGGTTTTTTAAATGATGAGTAGCTGGAGTCTGAAGCTTGAACACTGATGATGAGATTCAAAACAAACACATTGAGAGGATGAATGTGCTGAAAATGAATGAACAACACAAACGCACACACACACACACACGCACACACAGTGCAATGCTGGAAAATGTGCTGCCAAAGAAATATTTTAATAATAAAAATAACAAAAAGTGAGCTGGCAATGGATGCAGAAGAGTGTAATTTGGGAAAGCGAGGCAGTAAATGGCTCTGACCTGTGAAGGTAACCATTCAAGAGAAAGTTGCTCGGCTCCTCTCATTGTTTGCGACTCTGAATGCATTCAATGCACCCACCGTGAATGTTTAACATATGAATGGGAAACTTTTATGCCCTATGAAGACCATACGCTTTGCTGATAAAATGGCTGACAAAGCTCATCTCATAGTCAAAATGACAGATACCACATTGCTTTTGGAGCACACTTTCCAAAATGCCTAACATGGTATTTTTTGGGGGGATGATTTGAATACCTATTGTCATTTTGTTTTTGTTCTTTTAAGATCCCTCAGTCATGGAACACATTCTCTGCTTTTAAAAATGGAAATAAATGCTCTATAATGAGGGGAAGAAAAGGTAATAAAAAGGCAAGGATTGCCCTTTTTCCCAATTTAAGATACATTCATTTGAGCGAAAATGGGGAATGGCTGCTGGCCCTGTGATAGAAACCAAAGTCTTCCTACAAACCTGCAAGAGAGAAAAGAGGGAGGGAAAAAAAAATGACACAAATGCGTCCTATGAAAAGAACAGATTGGATCAACGGCTGGTGGGAAGGGAGGAAGGCAAACCTTTTCACCAGGTCCTTGAAATACAAGCTGCAGGAAGCTAGAACATTTTGGTGGACTTCAAATTCTTTGCCTTCAACTATAATTTTCAGGTCTGTAAACTCTTTCTCTCTGCGCTGCTGGTTCAACTCCTTCAACATCTCTGTAGAACAAAGAAGAAACAGACAATGCCAAACACGTTTAGAATTCAGATTTGTTTGGGAACAGATGCAACAACAAAAGCAGACAGTGGCAGAAGGAATACAGTAGATCAAAATCAGCATATAATCAGAATGCAACACTTTATGGACACATTAGAAGCAACGATGCACATTAAACATCAATCAGAATTATTAATATTAGAAGATGCAAAATAGTAATACACAATGGCATTTTTCACACCTTTATTTCAAATATTCAGTTCTCAGTGCAATCCTCAGGTCAGGAACCGACTGACCTCAGTGTGTCAAACATTTCAAATATGCCAGAAATATTGATTTAATATCATATTCCTTGGGGTATTGTGGATTTTTTAACAATACTGCGTAGGAGAACTGTATTGTCTATATTTTAGGACTAAAGAAAAAAAAAAGAAAAAAAAACTAGCAACATTGATTGAATAATGTGTGTCAAAAACTGGATCATTCTTTGAATTTTATAATTTATGAATGCACGATTTTCCAAAAGGAATGTTCTCATACCATTAAAAAATAAAACGAATATAATGGTTAAATCATGATTCCGAATACAGCAGTACGAGACTTCGTTCCAAATAATTGCAGTTTATATTCATTGACAAATACTGGGTGGCAAGAGTTTAAGCTTTGGACCCCAAAAAAAGATCCTAATATCAGCGAAACAGGCAAAACATCTTGTAAACAAACAGAAAGCTTCAAAGAGAGAGAGAGAGAGACGAACCTCAGCATGCAGACGTATTTACAAAAATGTTCTCTGATCTTGAAAAGCGCAGCGAAAAAATTGCATTGACGAGAAAGAGATTACATAGGTTTACATATATATATATATATATATATATATATAAATGATCATATTTTACTGTAAATGAATATATCTGCCGATCTCGTTGCATATTAAACATGTTTACCAAAATAAAGAGAACATTCACGGACAATCAGTTTTGAGCGCAGAGAAAACAAGCAGCAGATGTAGGTTTCAATGCATATGTAAATAAATGAGGCGTCTGACAAACACCGAGGCAGAAGTCCAAGGAGACGAGAAGCGGATACAAGCCCCGTTTAATGAGGATCTATAAAGTGATTCTGACAACCGGACCTCGCAGAGTAACTTTAACAGGGAGCCAGTGAAAGTTCAACAGCCGAACACTGCAGCGTCTGAAGTCAAAGCACAGCACAACGGCAGCCATCTTGTGTCTTTATCCAGCTACAGCTCGACCGCTTTCTTTTTCACAACCGCTACAACATATTTAAGCTGTGGTTTATTACATACAAATATTACCCATTTGACACACGTTACGCAACTCTTTATGCAAAGTGTTATTGCAGCTTGATATTCTCAACCGATTCACTATCGGCTAGTTCAAGCCACTTCCTCAGCATTGTCAGCAAGGTGGAGATTTCAGTGTCGATTGTTTATTTCTACAGCCTAACGGTCCAAATCTGTGATATATTTTATAAATAACAGCTCGCATTGAGTGAAAGTGCCTCTTGGTTGATTTTACAGTGCAAAAAAGCCATTTCTTTGATCAAGCGAAGCAAGATTTTAGCCAAGATGCATCATATAGTGATCAGTAGGGAACAAAGGCCGGTGAAACCATTCTGTACACACAGATAATTACCTCAATTTTCATTCTAACATGAGAGTTCAAGTTTAGAGCGATAGATCAATTTAAAGCATTTAGTTTTAGCATTTTTAGTAAACAAAGCCATGTTCTACAATATACAGACATAATATAATTAATATTCATTAAACTATTTATCTGAATTTAAAATCACAGGACAACTGAGAAGATCCAACAGCAGAGAGAACAGAATGAAATTATTAGAAACAATGTGTAATTCCAGAAATCGATTTAATCTGCAGTGCTAAAGCAAATGGAACAGCATTGTAAACACATCACCAAAATGAGCAACTACATTAACGCAGCGTGCGCACACACACACACACACACACACACACACACACACACACACACACACACACACACACACACACACACACACACACAGGACAATAAAGAGAGCCTTGAGCCACTGCGGCGACTTCAGCAATACAAAACCAAACAAAATGAATCTCAGGGCTGCCTGAAATTACACTGACATTAAAGAGAAAGTAGCTGATTTACTGATGCTTCAACACTCCAGGCTCGGTCGTTTACAATTTGGAATTAATCAATAGATGTAAAAACAAATACAAAAATAAGCTAAATGGAATTTTAATCGCTAAAACGCAATTAAAAGCACACAGATCATTACAGTCTGAAATATAGTTGTCATGCAAAACATTACGTAGTATAAAGACATTCTGGTTATTTTGCCAATTTCTCTGAATTTCTCTGACGATTTAAGTTCTAAATGCATACGTGTGTGTGTGTTTGCTATCATTTATAATATTTCATAAGAATATATACATTTTTGTGTGCAAAAGTATATATTTTTGTGTGAAAACATAACAATTCTTTGCCATTTTTGCAACAAAAAAAAAATATATATATATATATATTGTTTTGTAAAATATTGAATATGTGAGTGTGTAAAAAAAAAAAAAAATATATATATATATATATATGCTAAATGTAATTTGAATTGTTACAAATATTTTGCCAATCCAGTTTCTCAGGATTTATCTGACGATTTAAGTATGAATATAAAATGTAACAATTTCATATATATGTGTGTGTGTGTGTGTGTGTGTGTGTGTGTGTGTGTGTGTGTACGTTTTTGCTATTTTTTTATTTTTTTTTACAATATTTCATAATGGAATTATTAAAAACTAGATATTTTGTGTGGTAGAAAGCATAAAAATTCTTTGCTATTTTTCCATTAATTAAGTGTTAATTCATTGTTTTGTGAATTATTGTCTGTATATATATAACACAAACAATATTTAACTTTTTTTTTTTAAGTAAATAGAAAAATAGCAAAGATTCATAGTTATTTCATAATCATACTATGAATTATTGCAAACAACAGCAAAAACCAGCGCTCAACTTGCACAAATATTCCTCTACTAATTAGCTACGCCAAACCTGACAGCAGTTTTCAACTTGGAATAAAAAGAAACCTTAGAAAAATGTAACTGATTGTGCTTCGCATTATACAGGTTTATATAGAATATTCACGTGTGTGTGTGATTGCGATGGAAACGACGCGCAGCAAGGCTTTGTGAGTCACCGTCGACTGACATGGCTTTCACCTCCAATCTCCTGCGCTGCTCACGACACCCAACTCACCAGCGAATGACAGCGAAAGAGCTACACAGGAGGAACTATAGTTGTCAGTAAACAATGGTTCGCCCCCGCAAGGTCGCAGGACACGGCAGAAACCGATGGAAAAGCGAATTATGCGGTGCGGCCCGGGGTCAAGATCAGTGAGGAACAGAGATCATTAGCACAGGGCACCAAACATCACATGACAGGGGAAGAGAGATCCTCTGCCCGAACTGATAGGGACATGGACGGATGATTATTTGTGATTTGATGGTTTGAACACACACCGAAAATTACAGTGTGTGCTGTGCATGTAATGGGAAAATAATTGTCTGTCTCGCAGAAAATGGTGCAACAGTAACCTACTTTCTTTGTTAGTGCTGAACTAAAGATAAACTCTCCGTGCGGCACACACGTCGATGTTTTGTAGGTGTGTGTGTGTGTGTGTTTACTGTAGCATGAGGCAGTCATGAAGGCTGGAGGAAACTAATGGAGCATGAAACACAATCCTGAGAGACAACATTAACACAAACACGTGTGCGTGTCTCTCATAAACGTATAGGGTCATGGTCAGACATGTCTCACTCTCAGGTCATTACCCGCGATAGTTTTACCTCTAACCTGATTGGCCTCTCAGCGGACTTAAACAGCCAATCAGCACGTCTCAGTCCATTTACCACAAATAAACAGAGAACGTTCAATAATCCAATAATGCACTGTGGAGAAAAACACAGACTCTGAGTGATTCATTCACTGCCTGGACAAATACACCACAACAGCACACAAAAACATCATAATTTAATATAATATAATATGTTTTATTATTATTTCTATCTATTTATCTATACATGTAATTATTATTATGTATGTATCTGTATTTATTAATACATATAAGCCTCTTCATAAGAAAATCCAAATTCACTTAAAATGACTTGCATCTTAATTTCAGAATTAGACCATTTTTTGTGTCCTAAAAAGAGCAAAATTATTTCTGACTTGCTAGATTATTAATTATATTAAAAAGGCAAAGTGTGAATAAAAGCTACACTGAAAGAAAAATATGAATTAGTGACATCCTATACAATAAACTTCTAAGTTGTATTCTTGATTGCATAAATTAATTTAATTTAAACGTAATTAAACACATCTAGTGTTATTTCAAGTGAAATAATTCCTCTAACACATTTTAATTAACATAATCTAATATAATAAGTGCAGAAAATAATTTAGGTCACCATTGATCATATATAATTTTACCAAGACATACACAACTCAATATGTCTCCACTACTAAATGGATATCATTGATTTTGTCTGTGGTTCATTAGAAGAACTTTCCATTCCAACCACAGAATCGGACATCTTTTCTTTCTTTTTTTTTTTATTAAAAGAAGAGCCCTCGAAATCTTTCTTTTCAGGCGTAAAGAGTGCAGCCTGTCAGTCAGATGTGAGAGCTGACTAATGGCAAGGCCGAGACGGGAGAGAGGTCACTGTACACGCAACAGCTTTCACACACACAAAGACTCTTTTCAATGCCTTCCTTCAGCGCACCGCAAACAAAGACCAGATTCAATTCAATTGAACTGTACTGAACCGAAACACGATTACAATGAATGGATAAGATGAGCGGGGTGAGATAGTATAATAAGCATTTAAGTGCAATGGAAAGATGGACATGAAATGGCCCTAGAACAACCTTTTGATGAGTTTTCCAGCTGAGCTCTTCTAAGGTTCACTGGTCAGCTCATGTTTTTCAAAATGGCAGCTCCTAAACGTGCGGATTGACTGGTTATATCGATACACTGGAACGATCCAAGCGTCCCTGCAGGGGTGTGTAAGGAGGACAGAAATGATGTGAGAGCGATAGGTAAACATTTATCCCTGGCTTCCACCGCGTAATAGGGCGTAATGTCAGCATCATTTCTTCAGCAGCTACTGAGGGAGTGAATAAAAAAAAAAAAAAAAAGACATCCAATCAGAAGCCAGCAAAGTGTGTCACCATTACAAGTAATGATAGTAAAAAACAACAGCTTTTGGGGAAGAGTCCATTTGCAACTACATGGGAGGGGAGTATGATTTATGACGCACTATAAAACAACCCTATGAGATGAAGCCTGCAGAAAATATATGTGTGATTTACTTCTGAATTTAACATCAGTCAAATTAAATGTTTTATGTAGAATTTGAAGGATACATTTTATGCTAACTAATTATTTCGTTATATTAATTTATCATTAATTGCATTTAATAGCATTACCTCAATAAATACAATAGAATATAATACAAATTAATCCATTAAAATAAAATAAGAACACAGCAATGCTCTACATTAACAAACTAAATTGACAGCCCTAGTTGTAACTTACTTAATGTATAAAATATATAATATAAAATTAAAAATACGAGAAAAAAAATAAAATAAGAACAAATATGCTCTCCATTAACATGTTAAATTGACAACCCTAGTTGTATCTTACTTAATGTAAAATTTAATTAGAAAATAAAAAATATGAAACAAAAATAAAATAAAATATTAGAAATTAAAAACAAATATACTCTACATTAACATGTTAAATTTACAGCCCCAGTTTTAACTTACTTATTGTAAGATTGAATTAGAAAAACAGAAAAAAAATTTTTTTTTAATTAAATAGAATAAAAGAAAATATGAAAAAAGAAATAAAATAAGAACCAATATGCTCTACATTAACATATACAATTTACAGCCCTTAACTTACTTATTGTAAAATTTAATAATAAACAAATATGAAAATAAAAAATATGAATCAATTAAAATATTAAAATAAAATTCACAAATCTTTCCAGATCACCGTTACATTCAAACTTTTCTTTTTGCTGTTTTCTTCTTCTTCTTGCTTTGAGCAGTGGATTCACGCAGCTCAGTGGACTACTCCTGTTTCTCTCCAGTTCAGTATCCAGGGAGATGTTAGTGCCGATACTGAAGCAGTGAATCTGTGCTGGATGCCTCACTGGACAAATGATCCTTGGCCTCGTCGCATTCAGGAGGAGACGCCTGTCAGGATTCTTTGCTCTCGTCTCCAAAACCCTCCAAAAAGCTGGTCCAAGACCAGAACAGTGTCACTTCATGCTGCACACTGCACACACACACACACACACACACGCACGGCCTTACAAAAACAAATCTCCAGTGCTAACAGCACCGAGGAGGCAAAGGCCACCAATAAAATCCATCAAGGTTCCTGTGGCAGCAGCAGAGTTGTCACTCCAGTTCAAAGATCACCATCTGATATACTATCTGACTCAGAGCTGTAATGGGAAATATATTCCCTGACTGCTCAGAATAATGACAACTTCCAGAAATACAGCCATGCACATAATAGTATATAAAATAAATGAACCCAGGACTACAGGCTAAACTCTAAACCACATTTCTTACAGTCTTATTATATTAAGTCATTACAGATAAAGAGACGCACTCAATATACTTAAGTCAAATATTATCTAATCAACTTATATTAAAACAAGAAGAATCTCTGACATGGCAAAGTTACTGAAACCACAAATGCAAGGGGCTCTGGGTAATTTGAAGCGGTTCTGCAATCTTGTTTGAATTCATCTAATTTATGGGGCTATTTCCATCTGTCAAAGCTGATCTTGCTTTCCTGCTGGATTAAACTTGATAGATTCTGACAAAATGCAGTCAGTGATGAGTGTACAACTGAAGCAGCAGAAAGAGTCGCGGGTAGATAAATGCATAGAAGTGTGTGTGATCTCAGAAGACACATGAACACACACAGAATATTCCGAAAACACTCCAGCCTTCATTCTCAGCTCATGTTGGCGACACACTGATTCACTTTAGTGATTCATTCATATTGATTCTTCAGTTCAGTTCTGTCCTCTGAAACATTAACAAAAACATTAACATTTACAATTCAATATTTAATATGTTTAATTTAGAATATTTCATTTAATATTGTAACATTTTAAGTCCTTTATATATATATATATATATTTTTAAAAAATTACTTAAAATTGTATATATATTCCATTTTAATAATATTAAGAAAGGTAACATTTTCCAGAATTTCTTTATTTTTGACTTGTTCACTAACCAGATTTATATATATTTATATAAAATTAATTTATTTGGCATTTATATGCGTTTATATGCATTTATATTTATATCTATCTGTACACACACACACACACACACACAGAAAGGAATGCGGTTGAAAAAACAATTGAGGTTTGAAAAAATTACAAATCCAATTCCAGCAAATTTATGAAGTGCTAAAATCCTATATTTACACTTAAAAAAAAAAAAAAAATAATAATAATCATAATATTAAGAAGGGTAACATTTTCCAGATTTTTTTATTTTTTGTAAGTGTTAAAATCAGAGGTATTCTACTTTGCATATTAATATATATATATATATATATATATTAATATATATATATATATATATATATATATATATATATATATATATATATATATATATATATATATACATATATATATACATATATACATACACAATTATTTGGTACTTATGCATATTCACCAAAATAAATGTTGACTACCTTAGAAATTAGAAAAATAATGAATTAAGAAACAAATCAATTTCTTTTTGTTTGTTTGTTTGTTTGATAATACATTTTAGGTTCTTTAAAAGCTAGCATGTTTAAACAAGTCCAACAGAAATTACAGAAAGCGAGAGATGTCATAAGTGCTAAAATCCTATATTGACACAAAAAAATAAAAAAATAATAATAATCATAATAATAATAATAATAATAATATTAAGAAGGGTAACATTTTCCAGATTTTTTTTTTTTTTGTAAGTGTTAAAATCAGCGGTATTCTACTTTGCATATTAATATATATATATACATATACATACACACACATACACAATTGTTTGGTATTTATGCATATGCATCAAAATAAATGCTGACTACCTTAGAAATTAGAAAAATAAAGAATTAAGAAACAAATCAATTTCTGTTTGTTTGTTTGTTTTATGATAAATTTTAAGTTCTTTAAAAGCTAGCATGTTACATAAACAAGTCCAACAGAAATTACAGAAAGCGAGAGATGTCATAACCATCACTCAGAAAAATCAAGTCTCTACCAAAACCCACCAGAAGCTGATCAAGGCCAGGTTTAGATCTTTCCTATTGGACAGGTGATAAATGTTTCAACACAGATGAAGTCTGAAGAAGTTTCATATTTCCAGTTTTCAAAAAACTTCTACCAAAAAACCCCATTGAAACGTGGAAAGTTAAACAGAGTGACAGCCTACAAGAAGAAAACATGCACTAAATAATGCGTCACAAATATCCAAATAATGCAAGTTAATGGAGAAGGCATGGATTGGCTTGCTAATGTGAAAATGTGTGACATGACATCGCTCCAAATAAAACATCTTAAAGTGTGCATATATTTCTCATTAGTGGTCTTGGCCCTCTTTTGGTTGAGTACCCTGTAAATTAAAAATAAACTCGTTTACAAGGCAACGTTATGTTCCAATACAGATTCATCTAGGTTGAGGGAGAGGGTAATCGTGACGAAAATTCATAATTGACAAGCAGAGCACACACACACACACACTCGAACACACTCGAACACACGCAAACGCATTTATCTGACTAATTCAGGAACTCATTAACTGAATTAATCGCAGCAATTAGCTCATGGAATAAGCAATTATTTTCAGCACATGGCCACAACTTACCGACGTACAAATACACACACAGACCCAGATCCATTTAAAGTGTTAAATTATATTTGATGGGCTGGTCTTTAGGTTCAGTGTTGAATATGTTTGTGTCTCTCAGTTCAGAGCAAAGCAGCAGGAGTATGCAAATTTACCCTCTATCCTTTTTTCCTTTCCCTGAAACAATATACTCCAACACATTATGCTTGGAAAGAAACCACTTGGTTTCTGGTGTTACTTGGCACATTATATCAGAAATGGCAGTTTAAATGAGAGTAAAAATAAAAAAATAAAAAAATAAAGGATTAAATGGTATTCTTGCAAAAACATCAGCTTCAATTCATTTCAGTTTCCAGAAACGGTTCATGGAGACAAGTAAATGTAAAAACAAAATCCTATTTTTACCCGAGAATTAATTCTAAATTTAATAAATAATGTTTTTTTAAGTCAAGTCAATCTGTACATTATATGTCACATCATCAAAATGATAAGGCTGTCAATTATTTTATTAAATATATATATTTTTTTTTTTAATCAAATATTATGCTTTTTTAATATTACCTTTCATGTATTATAGCTGGTTGTGAATGTAAATGGTCTGCAAATTTTTAAAGATCAAAGTTTACGATAAATAAATGTATTGTCTCCTAAAAATAATAATGATTCTGAAACGAGTTTCACTTCCTGTTACACACTAGAGGCTGACATTTTTTCGGGAATCCCGCGGGTCACGGAAAATCACGGCCACAAAATCACTATTAATCACGGGATTGGGACGGGACAGGAAAAAATAGCAGCGGGAGTGGGCGGGACCGGGAATCGTAATAAAACTATGATACCCAACTTTATACACAAATATACACTTTCAAATATACATTTAATGAACATAATATAGGCTATAGCACGTAGTTGGCAAGAAAAAAAAATAGCTATAGAGAGTATTTTGCTAAATATGTGTTCTATATTACATATTTATTATATTTTTACTTGTATCATTAAATAAAGTTGTTATTATAATAATAAAAAAACGCATTATATATTATATTAAATATATTATATATATTTAATTTGAGTTATTTTTAACCTTAAATAATAGCCTACTACCAGCTGATAGGGCTCTCTGTATGTTTACAGCATTAGGTGAGTTGTTGTTTTTTTCTTGAGAAAAAATAACGCCTATCTTGTGTAGCCTACCTAATATTTATCCAAATGAGTCAATATTATATCAAATCACAATAATTGAATTGAATTGAAATAATAAAAAAGCGTAGTTTACCAGAAATTGTACCATGTAAACATTGTAACATGTTGTCACTAAACCTAATAAAAATCAGTTTAGTTACTAAAATGTTAGTGACAATCACAATACACTTATTATGATGCATTTTTTTTTTACTGTAACTGACAGATTCCGGTCAAAAAAACACAACACGGGAGTGGGAGGGAATAGGAGTCATTCTTCTGGGATTGGGACGGGATTGGATGTTTTTTCGTGGGATTGGGACGGGACAGGATTTGTTTGTGGGAGTGGGACGGGAGAGGTTTGAAAATCCACTCCCGTGTCACCCTCTATTACACACCAACATATCAATGTAATAAATGTTCATAATGCCAGCTTACAGTCTTCATTGGCTGCTGTGAACGTTTACTTTGACCCTCAAAAACTGTAGCTGTAGCCGAGACTGGAAGAGTTTAGTTTGTGTGTCGACATGTCGAGAAGATGCTGTTTTTTTAGCAATGCAAATCCACTTTGCATCCACTTCAAAATGATGAGAACGCACGCTGGAACCGATACGGTAAAACTGACACCAATGTTTCAAGCACAGAGGAAGCCTCCAGAGCTGAAATGAAAACATGGCAAGAGGAGTTTCATTTCCGACATGCGCTGTAAGCGGTCGACCAATCACAACAGACTGGGTCGTCTGACCAATCAGAGCAGAGTAAGCTCTTGGAAAGGAGGGGTTTAGAGAGACCGAATCTTCCAACAAACTGGTTACAGACTCTTTGAGAAATGAGGTGATGCTGCAGTGTTTATAATGAGAAAATTAAAGTGTTTTTGACCTTGGGTGCATGTAAAGCTATTGCAGGAGACTAAAAAAAACTAAATTAGGAACCTTTTAAATTAGGAACTTGTTTTTAACTTAACACAATGTCTTAAAAACATTACCAACAATAACAAAATCCTGCAGTAAAAGACATAAAGTAAATATTTTTACATTGTTACAAAAAAAAAACAATAATATTTTAAATAAATGCTGATCATGTGACATGAAGATTTAATGAAGTTGAAATGTATATAATGTATATAACACGTTATATATACACAAATACTGCACACACACACATTATTATAATTCTATATTATTATTTTCTAGATATAAAAATGCTTGAGCCCTCACTCAGCTATTTCAGCAGGTGGCACTGATATAATAATCTTCATTCTTAGCTTCAACTCCATTAACTCTCAGAGAATAACGCGTGTTGGTATTGTGCTCTGAAATCATTTACTGACGACCCCTGGGTCTGGCCCAAACAAAACCTGCTTTAGAGATCACCGCAACGAGTTATCACACAAATCAATGCGCTTCTAATTACTTCTAATCTTGCTTTCACAATTGTATCTTATTGCTATGCAACAATAGAGCTCCTGAAAAAAAAAAAAAAAATTATAATTACATTTTTTTTTATATAAGATATTATAAGATATTAGATTAGTATTCTAACGGAGGAATGCTCAACAAACTATGACCTTTTCAAAACCCTCAGGCTCACCACATGATATTACAAATATACTGAAGATATTCTATATTCTCTGCACTGTGTTGTATGAGTCAGACTCAAATATTGAAATTGTGTGTGTGTGTGTGTGTGTGTGTGTGTGTGTGTGTGTGTGTGTGTGTGTGTGTGTGTGCACATACACCAACACGTCTCAGATAACAAAGTATTTGTAATATTAGCAGTGAGCAAAAATGTTCAGATGGGAACCAGATCATGTCTTTTAATTAACAGTATCTGCTAATAGTGATGACCACAAGAATAGATATGTTTAATAATTCATTATGACTCGAGACACTTGATCTGAATAAAGCAGAAGCAAACCAATTGTGCCATAAAAGATGTAGAAATCTGGAGAATTCATCTAAATCCGTCACACCATCATGTCCATTTACTACACGAGTTATTTTATTACGCTTTAGCCAGTATTGGGAATCTGCACATCGTTGCCTTTCATTTCATGTACGGTTACACATCATAGAGCTCACTTTGACAAACATAGTGCTGACTTCAGCTTCTGCATCATAAAATATGTCAAAGCAAGCATATTTTACACCTATGCTTTGCCTTATTTCAACAGATGCATTTAAATCGGGCAATGATAATACCAGGAAAACGCTGAGCTTTAGCGGTCCGGGTCTTTTCTCTCTAGCCGCTGAAACTCTGGTTTAACCCCAGGGACTGTACATTACACAGAAACAGGAGAATCACAACAAAAATATAGTTGTTCTCTGAACATGTTCACCGTAGCCACACTCCTAATGAAACGCCAGTGATGGCAATTATGGATTATCTTCCAAACGATGGTACAATTTGGTAACAAAAGCACAAAACAATCACTGCACGCTGTGGAAACATTTCAGCAATAAAGCATTTAATTTTTTCAATATGTATTTTAGCACATCTAGAGTCCGTGCTATCCGTTTTCTAAACACAGCATGAGTGATTAAGAGCCATTTCCACCGACTGCACCCATCATGCAAAGCTTTTCTGAGATCAGTAGTTGAGCTACTAAACTATGTGATGACAGATTGAAGTCTACATGCATGTTTATATGCGAGTGTGTGATTCATACTTGCATTACTCTGCATTCGCTCGCCTTTGTTTCTCGATCCCTAATTATGTGCATTCTCATTAATGGAGAAATGCATGCGTCATTGACGCTCTGTGTGCAGCATCTGCTCCTGTTACTGCAGGATTCATCGCTAATACACTGCAGTCTATTTCAAACCCGGATCACTCCTGTTAAGCAGTTTCATGAGGAAATCATATATGTCATAATAACGTGGATTACATACTCAGGATGGAAATCATATATACATTTATTTCTTTTATCGCAGTGTCAATATTTTAAATTGTTTCTGCTGAGGAAAAATCCAAGTGAGCGCGTCGACACGTTCACTGAGGGGATTAAATGAACATGGAGGTGAATTTTATATCATTTCACAGTGCTTTGAGCAAATGTTGTCACTTTTGACATGTTTATGGATGCTGCACTAACTTCTAACATTAAAAAAGAAAGTTGATTAAAGCATTTTTTCTTTAACTGGTGATTCATTTATAGTTTTTTTCCTGTGTCCTTAATTTCACTGTCCATATTGTTAGCCTTATGTAAAATCACTTTAACTAATTTTTATTTTTATTTTTAAATGCAAGGGCCCAGTTACAATCCGCTTAAGTTAATAAAACCCTTAGTTATCATTTAAGAGTATAATCACTAAGAATTTTTTTTTTTTGGTTACACTTTATTTTACAGTGTCCTTGCTACATATGTTACATGCACTTCCCATAGTATTAACAGTAAATAATGCATAATTACATGCAAATAACCCTCAACAAAATCCTAATCCTACCCTAACCCTATAGTAAGTACATGTAGTTGCTTAATATTACTCAGTACTTAAATATATAATTACACTGTAACAATGACACCTTAAAATAAAGTGTAACCCTTTATTTTAAGGTGATGTGGTTACATTGTACTTACTCAAATAAGTAATATTAATGAACTACATGTACTTACTATAGAGTTATGGTTAGGGTTTGGTTTAGGGTTAGTTACTTGTAATTATGCATAATTTACTGTTATTACTATATTAAGTACTTGTAGAAAAGTGCAACTTATGGGGCTTGTTGGAACCGGCTGCAGTTCCTTAAAGGGAAAAAACTGTCATAATGTACTTCATAAAAATTGTTATAAAATGTCACTTTCACAGAATTGAAAACATTGCTTCATGCCATTCTAAACCTGTATTTCTTTCATTGTATGGACAAAAAAAAAAAAAAAAAAAAAAAACTGCCCCAGGGTGAACTGTCCCTGAACTGCAGCATGCAACAAAACCCTCAAGTAAAAAAAAAAAAAAACTTGTGATGGAAAGTAAAATTGAGGACATAAGAAAAATAACAAGCAATTAAAGCAATATTTGTGTGAAAATTCATTTGGAACATTTTCATTACAGAGTGTACAAAATGAAGAAAACAACTGGAACATCGCCTTAATTAACAACTTCATTTTTGACATTAGTGCAGCAGCCAAGGACATGATAATAATGACAATATCTGCACAAACCAATGTGAAATTATTTAAGATTCACTCCAATAGTATGTTCACCTACAGTAATAGTGATAAAGAAACTAACTTATTGGATTTCCATCAATTTTTATAAGAAATTTTTTAGAATTTGATCATTTCAGCTTTCGGGTAACATTACACCCTCATTTTCATCCTGTGAGGTTTCATCCTATTTGTTTTCTCGTCATTGTGTAAATAATAAATAAATGTTTTAAAATTAAGAAAAAAAATATTTTTACAGAAATACTTCGTAAAATTATAAAACAAGATTTTTTTTTTTTAAAGAACACAGAAGGTTCTGCATATCAGGTAAGACCCAGCCCATCTTCACTACACACACACCATTTCATTATCCAGCATTACAACTCCCTGACAAAACACTTCCTGCTCACTTAACACCTCCAATAAAATCGATTAGGAGGACACAAACTGCCTGTGTGTGTTGGGGAAACAGAGCCGAAATCCCTTGAAATGATAGTGTTTGAAAGCAGGAGTCTGCCCTGAAGAACTGCTAATGAGCGGCACAGCCCATCCTCCATCTCTGCACTTCCTCCAAGACTTCCTGCTGAGAAGAGGGCGGGTTTATCCCGCTGGCTTCCGTCTGTGCCCTGATGTGAGCGTTCCCACAGGAAGGAAAGGCCTGATTTGATTGGTTAGGAAAAGCGTATGCAAACGAGGCACCTCTGATTGCGAGCCGCAGCCTGAATGTCACTTTGTCGGGGGAAAAAAGAACAGTCTCCGGATGAGAATGAAAGGAACTAGTTTGGCATCAATTTTCTCTGACCTCGATTCTTACCCTTCTGATAATGAGAGTTTGAGGGCTGGAAACGTCAGCGGTGCTCAAGTGTGAACTTTTTAAAAAAGGCGTCTGATGCAATGGAGAGCGGAGGCTGATTTGGGGATGTCACAGGAAAACCTACAGTAGATTCTTGTTTTCCAGAGGCTAATGGCTAATGTCTAATGTCTAATATATATATGTATATATATACATATATATATATACACTGTAGGTTTTCCTGTATATATAAATAAAAACAGTAATATTGTGAAATATTATTACAATTTAAAATAATGGTTTTCTATAATAATATACTTTAAAATACAATTTATTTCTGTGACACAAAATGTAATTTTCAGCATTATTACTCCAGTCTTCAAGTGTCACATGATCCTTCAAAAATCATTCTAATTTGCTGATTTATTATCAATGTTGGAAACAGTTGTGCTGCTTAATAATTTTTTATAACCTGTGATATTGTTTTTCAGGATTCTTTGATGAATAAATAGTTTTAAAAAAAACATAATTTATTTAAAATAGAAATCTTGTAACAATATACACTACCGCTCAAAAGTTTTATTAAGTTTTATTTTATTTAAACTTTTATTCAGCAAGGATGTTAAATGGATAAAAAAGTGATAGTTAAGATTTATATTATTAGAACTTTATATTCATTAATGATGAAAAAAAATATTAAGCAGACCAACTTTTATTTTTAATTTTATTTTAACCATTATTTTAAATTGTAATAATATTTCACAATATTGCTGTTTTTTCTGTATTTTTGATCACAAGAGATTTCTTTCAAAAACATTAAATAGTAATGTTTCCAAACTTTTCATACTTTAGTTTATTAACTGACTATTAACTATCTATTAGCCACATTAAACTCCTAACTACTGCTTATTAATAGTTAGTAAGGTAGTTGTTACAGTTTAGGTATTGGGTAAGATAAAAGGGATGTAGAATATGGTCATGCAGAATAAAGCATTAATATGTGCTTTATAAGTACTAATAAACAGCCAATATCCTAGTAATATGCATGATAATAAGCAACTAGTTAATAGTGAGAATTAGACCCTAAATTAAAGTGTTACCAAATTTGGGTAACACTTTATAATAACTGCACGCTATTAATAATTAGTTAAGCATTAGTAAACAGTTAATTCATCATATTTAAAGCATCAATAGACATTAATAAGCAGTTTATAAATACAGCTATACATGTTTTATTCTTGATTTAAAAGCATATCTATAATGTGTTTAATAATTGTATTTTCATACTTTATTAATGATCAATTTATCATTTCTAAATAAAGTATTGCATTAAACCGGTTATTTAGGAGTTGTCAGTGGTTCATAAGATAACTTAGAAAGTGTAAGTAAATGATTAAGAAACTATTTAAATACATTTTATTATTCAGTAATAAGTGTCAAAGCATTAATAAATGCTTTATTAACATGTATTTCTACTGTAATTCATGGTTAATTCAGGTACAGTAGTTATAAAGCATTTAGTTGTGGTCAGTTAACTATTTTTGTGAGCTCATCTAAAGTGAGGACTAGTTATGCCACATAAAGCATTTACAAAGGAGATTTAAAGGCTCTCTTTTAAACAAACAAAAAAAAAGAAACAAACACAACACAGTGACATAACAGAAATATTACTATGTATGAATGTACATTTAAATAGTTTATTAATCATTTACTTACACTTTCTAAGTGATCTTATGAACCACTGAAAACACCTAAATTGGTTTGTAAATAATGCAATACTGTATTTAGAAATGATAAATTGATCATTAATAAAGTATGAAAGTACAATTATTAAACACATTATAGATATGCTTACAAATCAAGAACATAATTTATAGCTGTACTTATAAACTGCTTATTAATGTCTAGTAATGCTTTATAAATTATGAATTAACTGTTTACTCGTGCTACCTGTTATTATAAAGTGTTACCTTATAAGGCATCGAGACAAAGACAACAGACACAACACAAAAGGGGAAAGATAAAGATACAAAGTGAGTGAGAAAGAGCCGGAAAAACAAAGTGAATCCGAGAGGAGTTGGTGACAGTTTGTGGACACGTGGAGAGCGGCTGCAGTTTGTCGGCCGTGGTTCAGTGTCTCGGAGCGAACCTGTCAGGCGACGCGCGTGTTATCTTGAGAAGCGAGTGATTAATGAAGGCAGAGCAGAGTTTGGGTACAGAAGAGGCGGTCTGCGAATGATCAATCTTAATGAGCTCTCCTGCCGACTGCATATTAACTGCAGGGGACGTAATGTATGGCTCACAGAGGGTTGCTCCCTTCTTAAGAACCATAATAAGAAGAGACTGCATCACACCAGCCTCCCAAATACATCTCAATGGAAGATGGCAAAATAATTATCTAGCGTTGACTCCTCGCGCCTCGGCGGCGGTAGACGTTCACACGGGGAGACATGCTCGCATTTACACCTGCTTTCAGAAATTACGGTAACAAGCACTGGGATTATTGGAGGATTTTGAGTGGGCTCGTCTTTTTTCTTTATTCTAGTAATATAGAACATGGATGATCCCGCACAAAATCCTCCGATAATCCACTTTATGTACCCCTGTTTGGGATGGCAAATGGACTAGTTTAATCAAAAGAGGCGAATCAGTCCAGGCACGGTAGTACAAGTCATACGAGATGAAACGATCGATTCTTGTGTCCCGATGCCCATTGCCGTTTAGGAATCACCACAGCACCCTATACATCAAACGGATCGTGCCAAAGTGTGATATCGTGTAGTTTGATCCAGGAATAAGTATTCAATACTTAAAGGGATACTTCACCGATTAGCATTAAGCTTTGTATCAGTAGAAACCCGGTAGTATTTTCGAATGACCGTGCTTCTGCCCTTAATGTCTTCAACCCGCCCATAGAGGGTGGGATCTCACGATAAAACGGCGTCTTTTCAGTTTCGAGTCAACTAGTAGCCTAGTTGTTTCATTTCTTCCGATACTGCCCTCTGTAACCGGTAGGCGTGGCTTGGGAGTGGCCTCGTAGGGCAGCGAAGCAAGTGCATTCTGGGAGTTGTTGTCTTTCATCCACATGAGCCAAAAATACATTTTCTGGCTTTTCTCAGTCTAAAAGGCACCAACTTCTAAAATAATTTCACATTTCTACTACATTAAATGACCCAATTTAAATACACATTCATATTTCCAGCGGTGAAATATCCCTTTAAAATAAGTGGTGTAAAAAAATATATTAATTATAAAATATATATTAATAGGTAATATAGGTAGGTAGGTATACTCTACCTCTAAAAATTTGGGTTCAGTAAGATTTTTGTAATGAAGTCTCTTCTGCTCACCAAGGCAGCATTTATTTGATCAAAAATACAATAAAACCAGTAATATTGAACATTTTTGTTTACATTTTAAATATTGAAATATTTTTTATTATTATAGGAAACGGGTGACATCACTTTTTGTTGACGTTCGAAGTATTGTCAAACAAAACGGAGGCTAGCTAGACCCTCTCTCCTCCTCATCCGCGCACTAACCCCCCAAACCACACCCCCAAATCATTCTTGTCGGTTATTGGCTGGAACACTGTTTGTTACGTTTTGTGGTCCAGGCTGGGCCATTTTGTTTTTGTTGCCGTTTGTGGAGCCTGGGCTGTCTACAGAGACCGCGTTTTTTTACAGTGAGTTCAGGGGACAGGCAGCTAGCGGATAGTGAGGAGATGTTTGCTGTATGTGACAAAAAAAAAATTGGCCTAAAAAACACGTGACATCGCTTAAAGCACCTTTAATTTTTTTTAAAGGTATTCATGTGCATCAAAGCATCATTACTGCAGTCTTCAGTGTCACGTGATCATTCATTTGAAGCTCAAGAAACATTTCTTATTATTATCAATGTTTAAAACAGTTGTGCTGTGATAATTATTTGAATTATTTATATTTAATATATATATTTAATATTTTTAAACTAAAATTATAAAATAAAAAAATAAATAAAAAATGACTTTATTATTCTGTTTTAAGTTTGCTTGTAAGATTATCAAAATATGTCCAAACATTTGACTGGTTTATTTCTGTCTATTCTTGTTAATCTAAAGGAATCTTGGGAGTCTCAAAGACATTTTAATTAATCATTTGATAAGTAAAATGTCAACAGAAATCATATATACTCACACATTATACTGAAGGTAATAAAGTGAGACAAAAATGAACTGACAAAACACAGCAAAAATTACTCGCTGGCTAAAATATTTGAGGCTGCTCAATTTTCTATTAAACCTTACTAAATACTTCTTAATTTTAGCCTTGACATGAAGTCTTTGCTAATAAATTCTCATATGGATATCTGAACACAGCCTCCGGCAGCAGACAGCAAAGAAATTGCAATGAACTGTCTCATCTTCATTCCACCGTCTCCCGATGTTGATCAGGGAAGTGCAGTAGGTAAATAGCATCCGTTCATTCCATTAAAGGGATAGTTCACCCAAACATGAAACTTCAATTTCTTTCTTGTGTTGAACACAAAAGAAGATATTTTGAAGAATATGGGTAACCAAACAGTTAGTGTTTCCCATTGACTTCCATAGTATTTTTGGAAGTCAATGGGGACCAACAACTGTTTGGTTACCCATATTCTTCAAAACATCTTCCTTCATGTTCAACAGAAGAAAGAACTTGATGATCAAATGTTGACAGAATATTCATTTTGGGCTGAACCTTTCACTTTCCTATGCAATAAAGATGCATGACTTTTAATTGAGTACACAGAGTCATTTTTAAGGTTTGGCGAATGAACGCTGAATGCATAATTCATCTATTTTGCATAATTAATCTGTTTTGCCATGCCGATCGCAAGCACGGACGCTCCATATGCATCACGTGGCTTGCTAACCCGATGCCAAAGGAGTGAAAACAGCACTAGATATAATCATAAACCAGATATTTTCCTTCCATTGACAGACAGCAATAACTCAAAATTGCTTCCTGCATTCAACAGACAAACGACTAGTTCCAAACATCGTGCTTTTAAACAACACGCTTGGCATTCACCAGCAGGTGTACAACCATCTGAAATTTGCTATTCAAATGTGCAAAATTTAAATGTGATAAATATGAATGTTTCCCATCATGACAAGATGCGTCCGCAATCAAACATTCGGCTCATTCAATCTTTTTGGAGGAAAATGGGAATAACGACGCAGCCACAACAGCCGGCTTCACATTTTGAAGAGCACATTCATCCTCCTAAACACTACGGGTACGCCGGAAAAGGCTTCCCAATCCCATGAATAGCATTAAATGTTGTTGAGGCTAAATGCAGAGGCACTATTTCACTGTACGGTCACGCAGATTTACTAGAGCAGTCAACCAACATGCAGATAACCCACAGGAGTCAAAGATGAAGCCCACGGGTTCGACAGCCATTGGAGGATGATACTGTATGTGGTTGTTATATTATATTGTCTCATTTTAAAGCTTGCATCTAAAAATTGGGAAGACTTTTCTTGTAATTTTGCACGCCGTTCCGCACAAACTCACCTGGCTCTGTGGGGGACTCCTACAGGTTAAGACAAAGATTATTATGGGTAAAAAAAAAGAATTATACACATTTTCTTCCACTCAATGATCATTAGATATGATAGCTTGACTCAGTCTGACTCAGAAGTAGACCTATCATTAAAATGAGAACTTTCTCTTTTGAACTTTAGTTATAATATGCAGCTTTTAATGATGATAACTTATTGATGATAACATTTTTTATAAATTATTAATTTGATTAATAATTGAATTATGTTTATAAATTATTCATATTTTTATCATAAGCAGTGAGCTGGTTTCTTTTTCTTGTCAATATGAATTTAGTTCATAAAAATAATATTATAAAAAGTATGTACAGTAGATTTTATAATTTTATCATCAATAAGTCAAACTGAATCTGAACACTTTTTCTTGAAAATTTTGCTTGTTAGTTATATTAATTTGATGTATTGTTAATGCAATAACATTCAAAAGTTTAAATGTGTCTTAAGTATCCAAAAACTTTTTAAAGACTGTATATTATATGTATAAATAACATTTGATATACCTCTATAAGGTCTATAACTAAAACGAGATATCTCTTTCGAAATTTTCTGATAATATTTAGCTTTCAAGGGTTAACTGACACTAAAATTTTATAAATGATATACATAATTTATATTACTTTATATTATATAAATTATACATATATTATATAAATAATTTATTTTAATTATATATTTTTTGCTATTATATACAACTCAAAAGCAGTGAGCTGGTCTATCATGGTCTTGTCCAAATAAAAAAAAATAAAAAAAAAATAATAATAAATAAAAAAAAATAAAATAAAAAAAATAAAAATAAATAGTGCTGTCTTAATTTAATGTATTGTTGTCTAATGCAGTGACATTCAAACATTTACATGTATATCCAAATACTTTTTGAAGACACTCTATATAATTAATTGCAATGTACCTCTACAAGGATATAATTTTATTTTTGCTTTAGATAAACCCAATGCTTCAACTGACCTCATTATTTCAGATTATCAGTTAAGACTATAAGGCAAAAAAAGCTATTAAGGACACAAATAAACACGCTCATTAAAATGTCTGAAACTTGCAGTGTGGCTTCCAGATAAGCTCGTAATTAGGAGACACAATGACAGCAATATTTTAATAAATGCACACAAATGCAAAAGTTTATATGGGAGAGACAGAAGCAGCACAGGCCCTGCATGCGTCGAGGCGGGACGCTCCCGGGGTGGCCCTTGTATCGCAGTGTTAATCATCTGTCTAAACTGATTAGTTTCCTAATTGAACAGCCAAAACTACCCGTGCCATTTTAGGTGGTTTGTCTGGAACAGCAGGGGAACGCTACTTGAACACTCTCGAGCTGTTTTATACAACAATCCCGAGCCCTTGTGAGCGCCGCGGCTGTGGCTTTGCTTTAAAACCACAGGCTCTTTATTTACAATGATGCATCATGGGATTTGGTGTACTGTAGGGCACCGAACCCTCATGGAGGTGCTTATGTGCACACGGGGATCATTTTACATATTTCTATTATCATCCAGACACAATATCTGAAGAAGAAAACACATTCCGGCTGCTGGGGGAGCGTTCATGAGCATCGGACGAGCACAAAAAGAGAACATTACGCAACTCTGGATCGATTTTTCCACATGCTATTTTTCGATATAAGGTTATGTCCTCCACCACATGCTTATCCCCGCAGAGTTATGCCATCATTCCTCCAGTCCCTGATCATTAACAGAGATGTGCGTTCATTTATAAATGCGCTCAGGCCGTGAGCGTGTGGCTCTCGAGGCAGGGCGTACGACGCATGGCCCGAGGCTGATCTGTCTTAATGAGACGAGGAATCCTGCAAAGAGTCTGTGTTTGCCTCCATGTCAACGACGCAGTAGCTTGTCTCGACTCATTCCTCAAGACGGACTCACGGGGAGTCTGAACCGCGTCGGATAACACGACTGTCATTTCCAAGCGAACAGATAAAAGTCTCACGAGTTCTAGTTTCACTTAATGGCATTGCGAATGGTGGATGAGCTTTCTGACTCTGAATTCACAAAGTGCTTTAAAAGACACACTTTGCAAATAACACCCAACTTGATTAGTGGGGCCAACATACATAATATTAAACACCTATTATGTTTATTACATCTACAGATAAATAATAATAATGTTGTTGTTGTTGTGCGTGTATACAGACAGACAGACAGACAGACAGACAGATAGACAGACAGATAGATAGATAGATAGATAGATAGATAGATAGATAGATAGATAGATAGATAGATAGATAGATAGATAGATAGATAGATAGATAGATAGATAGATAGATAGATAGATAGATAGATAGATAGATAGATGCACAGACAGAGAGATAGATGGATGGATAGATGGATGAATTGATGGTACAGATAGACAGACAGACAGACAGACAGACAGACAGATAGATAGATAGATGGTACAGACAGACAGATAGAAGGATGGATGGATAGACTGATTGATTGATTGATAGATAGATAGATTAAAATCCATTGCTTTTAACAATACATTTCAAGTGCATAATCAGTGCAGTGTTCTTTTCCATTCTGTTAGGCTCCATTCAACTGTTTATTTTACACACGAGTGGGTTTTATATGATATAACACCTCCTAAGAAACGAGTCTCATTTGGTAAACGACTCTAAAGTAGATAAATTATAGAGGGCTTCCTTAAGGCTGACTAATCATTCAGACAACCCACTGACTAGTCAAGTTTAAAAATGCACATCCCGCAAACACACACACACACACACACTGAATACATTCACTCACACTTCACAGTGCAATCTGATGATAAATTGCCATTTCAAACCCAACGAGTGAGTCAAATCCATTTGTGTTTG
Organism: Abramis brama; assembly: GCF_963993115.1. Taxonomy (NCBI): domain Eukaryota; kingdom Metazoa; phylum Chordata; class Actinopteri; order Cypriniformes; family Leuciscidae; genus Abramis; species Abramis brama. Next base: position 30,520,121 of record NC_139980.1, read on the forward strand.
AACATTTTTCTATTTGCCTGGGAAACAACATAATCCTTTTACTTGTGAATTCTGTCACCGGCAAAAATCCTCCCAAAACAATCTCTGCTGCACACTGAATTTTACAGAGGTTTCTAACTCTCCTCGATCAAATAAGATATTCATGTCTGTTTTGGTGGCAATCGGGGCCAACGTCTTGCAAGTAGGGCTGGGCGATATATATAAAAAATCTTGATATGTTTGCATTTGCTTTTAAATAAAAACAAACAAACATGTTTTTCTTTTGCCCCCATTAAAAAAAATAAAATAATAATTAGATAGAAAAGCTATAGTTATAAAGTAAATACGAAATGTTTAGTACAAATTTAAGCAGTTAAAAAAAAATCTAGACCAAGTGATCACTTACTGCTTTTTATTAAATGAACACATGTAAATGTAACTGAAGTAGTGCAAAACGAGTACAGAGAGTGCGTTCTGCGATGATCTCCCCGGTTTGTTCATTTGGAAAGTAATTGGTTTGCAGACAAGCGGATTTCAGCTCCCAGCCATCAATAAAATGATTGGTAAGACTGATGTAGGGTTCGTAGGTTCGGTTTGTCTATAGATCGGAAGTGATCACGAAGTGCGTTATCTGAGAAAGCTTCTTTGACAGCTGTTCGGGAGCGCGTCCTTGGCAAAGTATTTACAGAAATGCAAATTATATCGGGGGTTGATTGTCTTTAGCAGCCGTTTGAAGCCAGGTTTTTCCACGGTACTGACAGGAATCATCCCAGCTAGCAAAAAGTCGTCTATTAGACGTTGAATAGACGTAAATCTTCAACGTCTAATTACGACTTTTCAACGTTGAAAACAGGTCGATCTTCAACGTCTTGATGGAATATATAAAACTCTTTAAATTAATTTTAGATAATAATGAACATGGTTTGGTAGTTTGTTTTTCTCTGTTATTTTAGCATGTATAACAGACTTATCCTGTCTTAGATTATCAGGTGAAAACATGTGGTATCTTAGATCAGGGATGGGCAACTTCGGTCCTGGAGGGCCACTGTCCTACAGAGTTTAGCTTCAACCTTAATCAAACACACCTGAACAAGCTAATCAAGGTCCTCAGGATTACTAGAAAATTACAGGCAGGAGATTTTTTCAGGGTTGGAGCTAAACTCTGTAGGACAGTGGCCCTCCAGGACTGAAGAAGTTGCCCATCCCTGTCTTAGATGATCAGTTGAAAACACGTAGTCAAACAGTCCGGCCGAAACTACTTAGTTGAAATCATGTCGAAAACCAGTCCAAGGCGGACCGACTTATTTTCAACCATATTTCAACGTTGAAAGACGGTAATTGTTTACTAATTGGGTTCATTGGGATATCTTTGTTATCATTGGCTATGTGAAATGTGACCGCCGAATTTCTTCCCACTTTTCACTATTTCTCACATATGGCACACCGCAAGAGAACAAGTCAACCAGCTTTATTTGTTTAGGGACGACAGGCCTACCAGATTTTTGGGCAGATGAAGAGGCCGAGGCTAGTGATGATGGCTCAAGGAGTTGCATGCATTGCTCGTACTGCACAGGATGATGAAAGAGATTAGTGGTGCGACCACCCTTTGTTGCTATTGTAAGCTCGCACTCGATCGGCCCAAAGCCGGCACCCGACCAGCGCGGAAGGTCTTTACGTGTTACTGTCTTTTTCTCGAGGCAAAGTATTTTTTGATTAAATGCAGTACATTTGAATATGTATTCTCTCGTTATTTCATCTGACTCCATAAATGAAAAGGTTTTAATGATATCTGTGCATCATTAAATGTGAGCGAATGTTTGACTATTCTTTTTAACTCTGATCAATACAATAACATCAAATGCTCTAGAATAAAGAGAAAAGATGCAAACCTAACATTAAAATACATGATGCTAAGAGTTTTGGTCACTCTTAGCATCATGGGCCAACTTGAGTTACAAAAAGGCCCCGAACCCTTTGCTGCATTCCATTATGAAACTTCTTTCACATGGAATTATCTGCTAACAATGGGAATTTACATTCAGAGTTGACACCTTTTGGGGGGTAGGAGACCATTTGTCTTGAGAGACCACCTTCCTTTGTGTGCCAGTTATCTCTAAACTCTTAAAAACCTTATTACCTTTTGTTTTACTTATTTGGAAATGAGACATTTGCACCAGTCGCACTGAGACATTTCAAATGATACCAAACATGTATAATACTCGATGATAATTATTCACATCAAACCATATGTATTTTGGGGTAATTTTCATGTGGTCTCAGCATGAGAGAGGGGGAGTGGGGAAGAGGGGGAGAGATGTATTCTGAGGTGAGACTTTGTGTCTCAAATGGTGAGTTCAAATGTTAATTTCCAGAGAGGTCCTTTGTCCTCTCAGGGCCTCAAGTAGACAGCCTGGCATTTATCTAATTTCTCTTACACTATTATCTTATTGCAGACCCCCACCCCCCCCACCCCCACACACACACGTCTGTTGCGCGGTAATACGTGACAAGACGAAAACGGGACTTAATATTGGACGTTCTTTGGGAAAGTATGCCTGAATTTGAAATATTTGATATTCACGATATTTTCAAATTTTACATCAGCGTCAAAAATATTGTGATATTATCACAAATATTCAATATATATCACCCAGCCCTACTTGCAAGTCTATAAATATGGGCCCAGTCTCCAATCTGTCTTGTTCTGTTGCAAAATGTAGTGTTTTTAGGCAGCTGCTCATTGAGAAACAATATATTTTGAAGCGTGTCTTCCCTTCTGAGTGCGACAGAGCAGTGCCACTGGCATCTTTCCCAAAAACAGCTGTCGGCCTTAAACATCACATGTCACTGGCAAAGACTACACTTCCCCCATTTCTCAAAGCCGTATATTTATGCTGAAAAGACACTCAGAAAATTTAAAATCAGCTCAATGGCAGTGAAACAACCCCTGGGCAGCCTTAAATGTCTTCAACTTTTTGAAGTTTTTCTTTTGAAAAAGAATATGTTAAAGATTCCACTGATCAAGATACAATGACTGCAATCTGATCTTTCAATCAAAAGCAGAAGACAGACTAGAAACAGATCCATTCATGGTCAGAGATGTGTGATCACCTTTTAGATGAAATGAGAGATTCGATATGAACTAGAAATCTGATCTTATGAAAAAGGGCACATAGAGGATAGAAGTGCATACTGTTACACTAATGAGTCCCTCTCTGCCAGACTTTAATATGGATTTTATTTTTGTGCCATAGATTAAATGGATGTGAACTAATGATAAAATGTAGCAACACTCATTTGTCAATGGATTTGTAAACCGCAGTGCCTTTCCTTTAATATCACTGAGCAACTTTTATGTGTAAGCTTATATTCTAGTAAATTGAAATCACTCTGCACAAAAGTTGGGGGTGTGTGTGTTCTTTGAAAAAAAAAAAAAAAATTGGCACTCAGATAGAGGATAGTCTGAATATTAACCAGAGCAATTTTGGAGTCTCTATCTCAATCCCTCTAGTGCTACAAATTTGCAACCGTCTTCATGCTAATAACTTTTGAACCGTAAGGGCTAGAAACAAAATTCCTTTGCCCAGGGCTCGCAAAATTTCAAAATCGCTGGTAGCCCTTCGGGCAGGCACTCTTCAGATTTTGGTAGCCCCGAAATGAATTTTACTAGCCCAGATAAAAAGACAATTTTTAATGTAGAAAATTGGTTAGGAGTCAAAACAATGAATCAAAACACAAATATCAGCAAATATGCATCTGGTTCTAACTGAACTGAAATGTGTGTGACCAGTATGGAACATGAATCAGTCTGTGTCTGTGGCTCAGCCCCCAATGAGGGTATGATGAAAAAAAAGAAAGAAAAAAAGGTAACACTTTAGTTTAGGGTCTAATGCTCACTATTAAGTTACATTAACATGCAGATGGCAGGGTTTTATCATCACTGAGGTCCCGAATGTGAGGTAGGCTAGTCAGGGGGGTTCGGGGGCACCCCCGAGAACATTTTGATTTCTCTGATCTACATATGTGCATTTTAAGATGTTTTGAAGGCCAAAAAAATTGGATAACAATAGCTTTAAAACCATGTCTCGCAGCTGATTATTTTTCTCTCCTCATCAGCATCACACTCTTTTTCTCTTTGTTTTTCTCTTGCTCTGTCTCTTCCCCTCCTAAAGCTGAGCTTTGACTGATAAAGGCTTTTCATTTTTGTCTGTCAGTGAAGTAAACATAGGGTCAACTGATAGATTGATTTATGAATCATTTTCTCAGACGCGTTAATTTACTGAAAGCTACTAAGAAAGCTAGGTAGCCTAACTAAGTTTTTATTAAATTCATTCACAGTATGTACACATTCATTATTGATCTTATTCCTAATGCAGGGCCGTAGACAGGGCTTTATAATAAAAGAGGTCCTAAATTTAAGGTTGTTTGGGGGTTCAAATTTTTTATTTCTCTGATATGTGCATTTCAAGATGTTTGAAGGACAAAAAAAGGATAAGAAATAGCTTTAAAACCATGTCAGTGGGCAGTAGATTATTTGTCAATACCTGCTCTCACTTCTTATCCATCACTCTTTCTTTTTCTCTCAGTCTCCTCATCTTGCCCTGTCTCTTCCCCTCCTAAAGCTGAACTTTTTTAATTTACTGAAGGCTACAAATTGTATATTAATTCTCAACATGTACACATTCATTATTAATCTTCTGCCTAACATGATGAAAACGGCTTTGTTAATGCTCTGTTAATGTCCCCTCACAATGACAGTAAACTAATTATTAGTCACGTTACATAGGCCTATTTTCAGTTCAAAATGGCGAAATTCGACAAAAGTATATTCGTTTGTCTGATTATTTTTGTCATTCGTTTCACATTTATGACCTAAAAAAGCTGTCAAATATGAAATGTTTAGTTTAGCTACTTACATCTTATCTCGCAATTGACTGTAAACTGAAGCGAGTATGGCAAGCCGTTTTAACTTTTATTCATTTCCAGGATATGAATTGTTGATATCAAGAATTACATTTTTGATATCAACAATTAAATTGTTGATATCTGTAATTATATTTTCACTAGTGAAATGTCACCATAGGCTGCCATTCAAAATCAATTGTTGATATCAAGAATTGATTTCTTACTAGTAGAAATATAATTTTTGATATCAATAATTACATTGTTACTATGCGAATTACTGATATCAAGAATTCAATTGTCACTAGTTGAAATGTCTATTCTTGATATCAACAATTTAATTGCTACTAGCAAAAATTTTAATTTTTGATATCTGAAAATGTATTTCTGATATCAATATAATTTCAGATATCTAAAATGGCTTTCTTACTAGTAACAATCACATTCATGATATCATAAATTAACATTGTCACTAGTGAAAATGGAATTATTGATATCAAAAATGAAAATTTAATTGTGGATATCAAGAATTAGCATTGTTACTAGTGGAAATGTAATTTCTGATATCAAAAATAGCCATTGTTACTAGTAGAAATCTAATTCCTGATATCAATAACTATCATTTTAACTAGTGAAAACTGAATTGTTGATATCAAGGATTCATATCCTGGAAATGAATAAAAGTTAAAACGGCTTGCCATAAGCGAGTCGCTCTGCTCAAATTTGCGGTCAGCAGCTTCTGTGTATATAAAGCCCGCCTACTTTGATTTGATTGGTCATCTCAAATATTCTGACATTGACAGACCAATGAGACTCAGGTGAACAACACACACACACACACACCCTGTCCTCTGTTTCTGACGTGTGCTCTGCTCGGCGCCGCTGCGGATTGAAGATGAAGAACGTGCTGAATCTGATTATAACAAGACTGAAGCGAACACTATTTCAGATAGCCCGTCGGGCAGGCCGGTTATGCATTTTGGTAGCCCGACTGGAAAACACAATAGCCCCGGGACGTCGGGAGAGCGATTTTGCGAGCACTGTTTGCCCGTTGATTCCTTAACTCAAGCCAATTCGATTAATTTTCCGTCATTGAAATCTTTCAAAAAGCTGCACATCAGTGCCAGTTTGCAACTGGCTGAAAAGAATATTATGATCAAAATACTGTAATGATGTAATCAGAATTTATGTCTGTCTAAATCCAATAAGTACATATTATTTTACAGACATAACTACCTAAATTTAATGCCACTAACCAGACACAATTTGGTAAATTTTTCAGGTGTACTGGTGCACCCTTTGACTCCTGAGAGATGCACCGATTGCAATTTTCTTGGCCGATTGTGTGACCTGCCGATACCGATTTTTGCAGTTTCCGATTTACTTACTAAGACCTATGATTAACAGCATTTACAAACAAAAATCTAATTTTCTTCAATGCAAAATTTTATTTTCATTAAAAAAAACACAAGTAAAATGTCAGTAATAAAATAAGAACAAATAAACAAATTGCAAAAAAAAACTAAAAACAGCACAAATAAATGCAATAGAATAAAGAGGGATATGAAATAAACACGGCTTTAAAGGGTTAGTTCACCCAAAAATTATGTCAGTAATTACTCACCCTCATGTTGTTCCAACCGCGTAAGACCTTCGTTCATCTTCGGAACACAAATTAAGATATTTTTGATGAAATCTGAGAGCTGATCACTTCTCCATAGGCTGCTAGGTGACCGAAACTTGCTGGCCCAGAAAAGTTATTAAAGAGATCGTTAATATAGTCCAAGTGACTACAGTGGCTCAATCTTTAGTATATCAATCGACGAGAATACTTTTTGTTCGCAAAAACAAACAAAAATAACGACTTTATTCCACTATTCATTTCCTTCTCTCTGGGCCTCGTAGTGTTTTTGCGCTGCGCGTCTGTGTTGCACGTCACCACGTAGGCTCACAATTGGCCGACGCTGGTCATGTGTGTGATGCGTGTTGACGTGTAACACAGACGCGCTGCGCAAAAACACTACGAGGCCCAGAGAGAAGGAAATGAATAGTGGAATAAAGTCGTTATTTTTGTTTGTTTTTGCGAGTATTCTCGTCGCTTGATATACTTAAGATTGAGCCACTGTAGTCACTTGGACTATATTAACGATCTCTTTAATAACTTTTCTGGGCCAGCAAGTTTCGGTCACCTAGCAGCCTATGGAGAAGTGATCAGCTCTCAGATTTCATCAAAAATATCTTAATTTGTGTTCCGAAGATGAACGAAGGTCTTACGCAGTTGGAACAACATGAGGGTGAGTAATTACTGACAGAATTTTCATTTTTGGGTGAACTAACCCTTTTTGAAACCAGAGTTTTCCAGGTGGGTCTAACAGTAAGTTAGCACTTTGGTAAGAAATACTACAGAAATCAAAGTAATCAAAATGTAAAATAACACTGGATAGTCTTTATTGTAAAAATGAAATACAGATCAATGCGTATAAATAAAGTTACAAAAGTTATTCAGTCAAGAGCAGAGAGTGATTTTCTTTGTCTTTTCTTCTTTGATTAACATGACAGAGAGCAGCAGGAATATTAGGCTGCTGTCACTTTAAGAGCTTATGTACAGATCCAATATACTGTTACACAACATGTGTTATCTTTCTCAACTAAATGAGTTCCAAAACTGACTGTGTTTAACTGAATACTCTGTGTATTTGCCCGTTTCAGCGCAGTAAGAGAGGCGGCTTTATGTCGATCGGTGCATCTCAAGTGTAAAGCCAGCCAATCAAACTGAAACTGTTCATCTTCTGTGAGCTTTTGCCATTTTGTGTTCAGTATGCATGATAATGGTCAGTGAACGGATTGAGGCTGAGACAGTTTCCCAACTGGACGACAGCCAAATGAAGCCAAATCGGTCAAACGAACCAACATAAAACACACTGTGTGGAACAGAGTGTTCTTAGAAAGCATTCCACACTCAGAACTATTTGATGGGAACATGTTCCATTTAATAACAGCCAGAAGCACAGAGAATGGCCCTCCAAATCTATGGTAGCACAGAGTGAGGCCAGACGGTCACGCTGCCACTGCTGCTAACCTTGCCCACTGCACTTAAGCACAACGCAGCTTTATTAAGAGAGAAAACTCGGACTCTTCATGCTGCTTCTGCTGTGTGCTGACCCATGAAGGATCTGCGCTTCTTTAAAAGGATGTAGCAGCAGGAATCAGAGCTGAAAGCGGCAGGGAACCCAAGTTCTCCGTCAACCAGATCTTAGAATTAAAGTCATCCGATGTTCTAATTTGGTCAACAAGGTGAAACGTCAGCTGACCATCAAAGTCAAGAGAACCAGAACGTTTCTAGCTAATTAAAAAAAGTGAACGGTACAGTATGTTACTATTCAATCCATTGCAATTCATAACAAAACAACTGGATCGCAATTGAAACTGCAGCAAATGAGCGAGAGAAAATAAATCTTTAGTTTTAGTCTCTGACAACATGGAGAAACATTAGATAACCAACTTCTTCATATACTGAACTATAGGAAATTATATGAAAGAACAAACAAAAAAAAAAATTTATACAAGGACCTAAAGTATCAATGTAATGCAATAAAGCAAAAATTCCAATCAAATATATCAATATATGACTGCATCAGTAGAGTACACTGAAAACCCTGCTGATCAAAATAGCTTAAACCTGACTTGCTGGTCTAAGCTGGACATCAAACTTGTTTACAACTCAAACCAGCTTAGACCACCAAGTCATGTTACATTGGTTTAAGTTGTTGTTGTTTTCTCAGCATGGAAAAATATAAAAAGAAAACATTTGCTAAGACTGATACAAACAAGACTTAATTTACAGAGACATAAAGCAACTGGATTGCAGTATTATGTAAGCGGTGCCTTTCACATGGCACATTAGTCTGCTATAGTGCTCACGACAGGAGAGCTAAACCTGCTTCAATGCCACTGCTTTAACTGTTCTTTGAGCAGTTACATTTCAAAAATGCATGCAAAGTCTAATGTAATTGGCTCTTTTGCATCTTAAGAGACAATTGCAAGTTGCATCGATGTGGAAAGTAAATTGCACTCATTTTATAGAGCTCATAAAAAAAATCAAATGAGCTTCGAAAGCCAATCTAAACCTAGATTAAAAGCTTCATTAAATGTGAAAATTGCTCAGGGAATACACAACATCTGTTTCTGGACTGACAGAGTCTCGTCCAAGGTTATCTTGTACAAACAACGATTTACAGCTTCGAAAGCCGTCAAGAATTCACAGCAGGAGACTCTTAGGAACCGGCATAAAAGTTTGCAAGGAAGAGGCCCTGATTATGTGACAGTTGTTTCAGGACTGAATCCGCGACCTTGGAGATGCTTTCATACCGTGGGTTGTTACTCAAGAGGTTTTAACAAGGTCTCGCTGACATGTTTGTGGTCAATTTCCTTGCCGATATCAAATGCAATTCCCTGGAAAAGATATTTCAAGACATCCTCGGGCACGTTCATTAGTTGCAAATGCATAATCTAAGGGAAGCGCTTACCTTTCGGATGACTCGGGTCCGTGAACTCGTACTTCCCCATTCCGACTGTACGGAGCATCTGAAGCCCGTTCTGACTTTCTTGATTCACAGAGGCCGGCGTTGGCTGAGTCGTCGCTTGCCCGTTCGTTAGCGGCAATGCGGCGGAAGGCAAAGTCGGAGGCTGTATTAGTGGGTGCGTCATGTGACCGTTTCCCATCACACTCTGAGGGGCTGGGTGGACTACCTGGCCGGCCGTCGTCAGGGGCGACGGGGTGATTTGCGGTTGGCTGGTGGCGTAGGGCGACTGGTTCTGTATGTTGAGGACCAGGCTGCCTGGCGGTTGGGAAGAGAGGGGAGGAAGCTGGAAGTGTGCGGTCATGAGCGGATGGTGTGGGGGGATGGGCGATTGGATGGATGGGGTCACGCCGATGATGGGAGACTGGACGGACACTCCTTGGCTGTAGACGGGCGGCTGTGGCATCCCGTACGAATGAGCCATCATGCTGGCCTGACTGACCGAGACCACTGGAGGCACCCATGGGGGCCCTGCGGAACAAGAACAGAAGAACCAAGTCAAGGACAGCCAACATCCCATTTGACATTCAGCCACACACTTTATTTGGTGGAAAACCATGTGCTACTCATTTTTTTTATTATATGGAATCACAAGGTGATAAACGAACCTTTGTCATCTTTGTGGATCGGGAAAGTCTGCTTCTATCCTATAGCTAATTTTAAGAAAGTGTCCGCTAAAATAAAAAATAACCAAAAACCAGAATAGAAGGAACTTTTGGATGTTATTTGGAGGAGATTGATTTAACGTCTTTGTGAATTGCTCTTCATATTACCTCTGTAAAGAGACAAATTTTCAAGTGATATTCAATGAGGGGATTGCGAGATATATTTGGCTGTTGTTTACATTATTCAATAGCCTGCATGTCCTATTGAATGGTCCACAAAAATATTAAGCTGCCAAACTGTTTTCATCATTGATAATAATAGTAAATGTTTCTTGAGCAGCAAATCATCATATTAGAATGATTTCTGAAGGATCACGTGACACTGAAGACTGGAGTAATGATGCTGAAAATGTTTCAGTGAAACCAGAACTAGTGTTTGGTTCTGGGTGTGGGATTTCCTCATAACAACTCCATTTTCCACTGTGAAGGGGCATTCACTGGGAAATATTTATTTCTTTATGCATTATTCATCTTTTGAGGGTCAAATCAGAGTCATTCATCAATGCAGTAATCCAGCAAGGTTACGACAGATGAGTGTACGCAAGAAGCAAAAACTTACTCGCTCTTACTGTTTATATTCATCTCCACACTATCACTATAATTTCAGAGACAGACAGAGTTATGATAGCAGATCCCAAGGGTGCTTACACACTAGAGAAACGTTTGATTTAAAGGAAGGTGTAAAATCTGTTTTGAGAGAGTGGGAAGAGCTGGGTCAGTCTAAAATCAAGTGGGAATACAGAGAATTGGATATCTGAAAACCTGGACCTGTCTGAGCTTCACATTGGTTGATGGATGTTTACGTGAGTGTATCAAAATACACAATTTTCACAAACCCTCGTGTTTCTCCTTTGCCGCACCAGACGCATTGAAATCAATGGATTAGTGTCCTAATACTGGACTAGACGTTTCATGGGTTTGACATTGGTGTACACTGAAATATTTTTTTTTTAAAGTTATCGGTCTTTCTACTTCAATATTAAAATGTTACTTCTTGTTTCTTTGTATGTATTTGTGAATTTTATCAATTTCTGAGTGCATTTTTTTCAGTGAATTTACCTAAAATTGTACACTGTAAAAAAAAATTACATCCCCAAGTCAAAAATTTCTAGTGACTGATAACATCTAAATTTTTCAATTAGTCTGACGTATTATTTCTCATTGAGCCAATGTTAACAGACTATTGCAACAAGAATTGCACTTGGGCCAATTAAAAAATTTAGATGTGACCAGTCACTAGAAAATTTTGACTTGGAGAGGTTAGAAATGTTTTACAGTGTATAAAGATCATGAAAAGTTGTATTGTGGTGTACTTATGGCTAACCCATTTTTAAATACAATGACATAGAAAGTTTATTTTCAGTACACTGAATAAAAATATGGCATAGAAACTATTTTCACTCAGAAATTGCTAATCATTTTAAATATAAATTACAAATTAAATGGCAAGTGATAGATGATGTGAAATTTTGGAGTAGAAAGACTGACTGTCTTGTATGTAAAACATACTTCCAATTTTTTTTAATTTTTTTTTTACAGTGTATAACAGATAATATGATTCATTCTAATCCCAAATCATATCTCATGCTGAAAAAAGATATCAGAGTAATACATCACATATTAAAGGGATAGTTCACCAATATGTGAATAAAAGACTAAATTAAATCTGTTCATCTCATAAAGCGATCGAATCTCTTCAGAAAATTTGGACTAAACCACTCAACTCAGATGGATTAGTTTTTCATAGTTTTATGAACTTTTTGATGTGTCAAAGTGTCAGTTGCGTAGCTGTCAATGGAGGGACAGAAAGCTCTCAGATTTCATCAAAAAGATCTTCATTTGTGTTCTGAAGATGAACGAAAGTCTTGTAGGTTTGGAACGACAAGGTGAGTAATAATGATAGAATTTTTGGGTGAATTATCCCTTTAACTTGGTCTTAAAGGGACAGTTCTTGCAAAAATGAAAATCTTGTCTCACCCATCATTTACTCACCCTCAAGTCATTCCAAACACGTAGGACTTTCTTGTGCAAATCAGAAGATATTCTGAAGAACATTGGGGTCCAAACAAAACTGGACCCCATGAACAAAAAGCAATGTTTCAAAACATCTTCTTTTGTGTTCCACTAAAGAAAGAAAGTAAAATGTGTTTGGAACGTGTGAGTAAACGATTTTTAGGTGAACTACCCCTTTAAGTCTTCAATTTTTTGAGTATTTTAAGCATGAGTTCACGGGATCGAAACCATATTTCTACTGTTTACCAGACAGCTTACTCACAATGCAACATGGCAGATTTATCTCATGAATATGTGCTCTTTGTGGACCAGCGCACTTCCTCCTCGGCTGCAAAAATAGCTCCTCGACAATGATGGTCCATAACACAAAATACACCAGGCGGGGAAAAGATTAAAAAACATTAATCATGACATTGGCCTTCACCGCACTATAGTCTGAAGAGACAGGAATATACTAGCGGGAATAGATTCGCTGCAGCCTGAAATGAGGTGCGTGCATAATTCAGAACAAACTAAAGGATAGCTGCGCTCAATTTCAACCACCGTGGACGCGCTAACAAAAGAAAGTCCAATATTTCCTAGTCTATTAGACACAAAAGTGCTATTAACCAAAAAAGTAATTCACAGCCCATTTAAGCATTTTCTGCAGATTTGTGCACTGCAATCAAGTCTTTTGATGAAAAATCTATCATTAGATTATTAAAGAAATAAATAAATAAGAATGAAACTCAATTATAGCCCTAGCCTCAGTGCTGAAAAGCTAATGAAATTAGCAGTATGGATCCTAGTGTTGATTGCTCATATAATTACAATGTTCACGGGGATAAAATAGTTGTTTCATAAGAGTGCTTTTGTCCTCGCAGAAGAGTCTAGATCTCGTTTTTTCCCAAAGTTAAATCAACCACTAATTCTTACAAGGTTCTATTTTGATGCATTTAAATTAAAGCGCAAATCAACGTCATGCAAAAGCCAAGTCTTTGTGAAACTTTTGGGAAAAGTTTTTTTTTCTTTTTCGAAATGACTTGCTCACCGTGCGCTGCTAACCGTCATGATTAATGAATGCCTGCAGAGTCGTTACGAGATTTCCTGATGCTTTTTTGTCTCTGAGCTAATGGGACGCTGATCTCGGCTCCAGATATGTCATATTACACCGAGCGCTGTCGAATGGGAAGAAGTTGAGTGACATCTCACTTTGTGTTTCGGGGAAGGTGCCGGAAGCGGGACCCTGTAGAGCTCACAACAATGCTAACAATCCCTCCCTCTGTGAGACTTCGGTTCCTACTTAAACGACACAGCGGGGGGCCCTGTGGAGGCCCCGGGGGGTTTCAGAAAACACACACAACTGCCCTCCTCAACACTGATGTCCAATTTCCCATGTATAATCACTAGGTAGGGTAGTCAGGTCAACAGTCTGTCTTTATTACCACCTTAATTCAGATTTGATGCGAAGAAATGTCCACGTAACGTGCATTACTTTGGTCGACCCTTCATTATCGGCTCAATTTTGTGTGTATTTCCCCATGCTACAGCATAAAGAATCTCAAGACGCATGAGCCCATGTGAGCTCACTTGAACACCTCGTATCTAGGTGCATGTCAATATGGTAATTTAATGAAACTGAGAGCAGTTCTGGATGCTGATTGGTCAAGAGCGCATTCCAGCTGTGTTAATATTCCATCTGAAGACACACCTCTTCCACAAGCAATTTACAAAGAGAAACATGATTGTGATGTACCTAATTTGTAAGTTGTTTGGGTTCATAAGTAAATGTATAAAATACACAATATAAATATAGAATGTTCTATATATAGAATCCTGGAAATGTACAGTTTCCACAAAAAAGGCAGCAAAACTTTTTTCAACATTGACAATAATTATGATAAATATAAATAATAATAATAATAATAATAATGATTTGGATCATGTAACACTGAAGACATGATTAATGGCTGCTAAAATCTTAGCTGTACTGTCACAGAAATAAATGACATTTTAAAATGTACATTTTTAAAATATTTTAGTTATTTTTTGGTATTATATATATATAATATATATATTATATAATATTTTTTCAATATTATCAATTTATTTATTAAAAATTCATATTTTTATGAATAAATTCATAAAATTGACTTATGAATTTATCAATCAATTTATTTATTCAAATAAATGCAGCCTTGGTGAGCATAAGAGACTAAAAATCATACTGACCCAAGCTTTTAAACTGTAGTGTGTGTGTATTTTTTATTAAAAAAATAAATAAATAATAATAATAATCTACACAGCCATATAAACTGTATGTATGTATGTGTATATATATATATATATATATATATATATATATATATATACACACACATGGCTGTGTAGATTTTATTTATTTTTTAAATTAAGCATGGAAAAGATTTTTTTTTGTTTGTTTTTTTGTCGTGAGATTTTGGCCATTAAAGGGAAAGTTCACCCAAAAATGAAAATTCTGTCATTGTTTACTCACCCTCAAGTTGTTCAAAACCTGTATGAGTTTCTTTGTTCTGCTGAACACAAAGGAAGATATTTGGAAGAATGTTTGTAACCAAACAGATCTCGGTCCCCATTGACTACCATAGTATATTTTTTCCTACTATGGAAGTCAATGGGGACCGAGATCGGTTGATTACAAACATTCTTCCAAATATCTTCCTTTGTGTTCAGCAGAACAAAGAAACTCATACAGGTTTGGAACAACTTGAGGGTGAGTAAATGATGACAGAATTTTCATTTTTGGGTGAACTATCCCTTTAACCAAATTTAAAAATAAACAAACAAGCAGCAATTTTATCCTAAATGACTTTCAAATGAGGACATAAGCAACATAAGCAACTCATCCAAAGCAAACAGACTGTTTCCTGTGTGTTGTTGTCATCTGTAGGAACAGAAGAACACAGAGGTACACACACCTGTGGTGTCACCGTCTCTGTGCTGCTTGGTGGGGGGCTCGTCGGTCTCCCACGGGGTGGACTGGTTGATGGGGGTCTGGCCCCATCTCACTCCAGGAGCCAACAGGAGACTCGGAGTCTGCGTCTCACCGGGAGAAAGACCTGCCGCCTGCAAAGAGAGAAAACATATGATGGAGATCAGACTTCATGACACAAAACAGCTTTTATCAACACAGTATGATGCTAGTTAAGCATTTTGTGTTGTCTAGTGGTACTTTTCCATTGGTGCGCACACAATGAACGGACCGTGTGAATAAAAAAAAGAAAACCTTGAACAACACAACAAAACAAAGAGAAATTACTACATAAATAAAAAATTTAAAAATAAACCTGCAGAGCCAATCACTGTAGCTTCAAAACGAATCCATAAACCCTGGATTAAGTGGGTCCCTATAAAACTCATTTTGTTGAGTCAAATTTCACTCTATGCCATTTATAGATTCTGATTACGTTCTATTCACGAAAAAGAAATAATATTCTACCCTAATATAAATTTGAATAACTGTAATTAAAATATGTAAATGACAGTTGTGTGTGTTTATGTCAGGTTTCCGCTATAGCGTTTGGTTTTCACGTTTCCCTCTGCGTTTTCTGCATGGCTGAAATTATGAGGCTCTAATTACACATTGTGAGGGAGTCTGGCTCTTATAATCAGTATTTCCCAAGTTCTTAGAAGTACTCATGTCAGACTAGGATTGGTAATTAATTATTTAGCACAAGAAAACTAGAAGTGTCGAGGAGACAGTTACTAAATGCCTTCATTAAAATTCCTCCATTTACAGTGTACCATAAAATGAGATTTTAACACACACAAAAAAACATTAGAAATAATAAATGGCTTTATAAAACACTGTAATCCGAGGTTTTTATATTTGGATCAACCTCAGGAGGTTTAATTAAATATTACGAATCATTTTATTTTACATTTATTTCATACTGTATAACTTGTTATTTTTTGCAACTGTTGACAATATTTGGGTCTGAATACAGTTTAAACCCCTCATTTATCTGATTTTTTTATTGTCTAGCAAATTAAGAATTTATTTTATTATAAAATAAAATAAAATAAAATAAAATAAAATAAAATAAAATACATTGTATTTTTTTCCTGAGTACACAGAAAAAGGCCAAATAAAATGGCAGGGTTGCACATTTATTCCAAATTAAGCTCTAACTCATAAAATTATCCAAGTATCTTCACCTTTAATGCTTGGATAACAGCGTTAATACTTTATTAAACATTATATACAGTGAACAATGAAAAAGCACAAATTGCACTGCAATAAAAAGCATTTAAGGCAGCCAAATGTACTGAGTTCATAGAAAGTGCCAGCTAACTAAGATTGAATGATTGCTGATTACATTGTATGGAGGACTGGAAAGAGGATTTTTTGCAGGTTCCAAAAAAACAAAAAAACAAGCCGGTAACATAAACAAGAAAAAAAAAGAGAACGACATTTAGACCCAAGTTAAGATTAATAGCATAGGAAGTTTGGAGACTTTGCTTCGCTCGCTTTTCTTTGCTCAACTTTTATTGAGTTGAGAGTCGGTGTCAAACAGGCAGGCGGAGTGACGGGGCAGCGGTGTGATCCAGGCAGAAGTACGAGGAACGAGTGAACGAGGAGGCTTCCAGAGAGACGAGTTAACCTCACCCTGCTCCGCACCCCTGAGTTAATGGAAAAGACCTCGTCATCAACCCTCTGCTCCGGCCTGCGAGTTCTCCTCTGTTCCATTATCCTCCCTGACCTGCGCTTTACTTCATCAATTTACCCATCATGCATCTCTGTCACCTCGGCCCAAAGCCAATTTGTTGTGGGGTTACACTACACGTTGACATCATCAACAAACGAAACTTCTCATCATGACTGGTGAGTGCAGATGCAAAAGGCCGACCTCCAGACGGTAAGTGCTGAAGCTTTCTGTCCGTAAACCGAGAGAAAGTGTGCATTCGTCTCACAGTGGTGGTGATTTCTGTGGTCGTGGCTCCTGAACGCTGGTCCTACGTCGGGCAGTGCGACCAATTAGCCTTCGATAATTTTCACAAATTTAGCATGATCTCAATGTGTTTGCTGCTACGACCTCTGCTACTGACTAGCCAATAAAAATGCAACATTTAAATGACGTATTGATCAACGCGGCATTACCGTCTTACCTCAAGCTCCATTTGCAAAATTGGCATGGCCTCATTTCCCTAGCCATGACCGCGTCCATATTCTCCTCTTTCACTTCCTCCTCTTTTTTTCTGGCGCACATAAAATTGCCAAATTGCGATTCATCTTGCTCTATTTGTTTAACACTAGCGCATGCTGATGACGTTTTATTCTTCTATACTAACTTGCGTCGTAGCCTCGGACTCAACAGGTGCATGACGATGATATTATGGTTGTGAGAGAAAACATAACAACGATTAATTACTAACTAATTAACTAACTAAATACAGCACCTAATTTACCAGTTTTACCAGTAATAAAATTAAAAATAATAATTTAAATGTAATTAATTACTATATTATTTTTAATTAAAATAATAAAATAAAATAAAAAGTCTGTAAGTTGTTGAGCACACGCAAAAAGGCATATAGTGCCAAAGTTCATTTCTTCTCATCCTGAAAGCATGAAATGGCAAAGCTACATCCTTAACTTACAAATATGAACCTAATTAGTGTTGTCAACTTGTAAAGATGTAAGCAATAACACAAACAAAGTCCACTTTCCACCAAAACTCTGCAAAAAAATCCCAATGGAGAGATCCAGGAAAATAAAAAAGAACTTATTAGATTCTCTGCCCCTCCAGACTGTTGTAACCCACCTATCTCAACTTTGTCCTAGTTCACAAAACCTGACAAACTAGAAAATAAAGGAAGATATAAAAAAAAAAAGGAAAATGGAAGATATAAAAGGCCTGAGACTAAACAATGCTGTTATTGTCTTGCATGTCTTTATGGGTCAGACTCAGGATCGATGTATGTCTTATGTTGAGCAATAGTTACAATGTTTCATGATCACAACACGCTGGTGAACACATACAAAGCCTAATAATTCTTTCCCGCCTCTCGCCTTTTTCCATTTTTTGCCTTTTTCATCTCCCGAGTGTTTTCTAATCCTCGTAAAAATGCATCATTTATGACGTGGTATTTTCTTCTGTAATAATCCTATGCATTTCCTACGACCAGCTGTCACGAAACGTTAAATCTTCCTCTCCGGCTCGGATTTTTAGAAGCACGTTTGTATCAAAACACAATATTGCATATCAAATTTTCCCGCAGTCCTGTGAGCAACGCATAAAATGCACATTTCAGACTTTATACGGGCATCTGCTGACATCAGTGGGGGTGGGAGATGACAGACACTGTAAAACGTGGTAGGACTTGAGCGTAGCCGAGCATTCTCTATTCTCTTCTCAGCGTTTTAATTCATCTCTGGTTATACCAGGCCCCGCGTCCCTGGCGGGCCATTATCGCTGTGTGGCAGATGGCTTCCCTGACTCAACAGAAAACAGCCTGGGATAGTGTGTGTGCGCGTGTGTCCTGTGCAAAACCAAGCAGCCAAAAATAAATGAATAAATAAATAAATGCACTCATGCTCTTCAGCACAAAGAAGTTTAACGTTTGTAGTCAGCGGCGGCCTGGGATTTTTCTGTTGCAAGAATCTAGTTACAGGGAAGATTGTCTTTTCTACTCCATGGGGACTGAAGGACACAGTGAGCACTCAACATGCATATAATGCCAGACAAACAATGAGGACCGAACTCACAAAACAGTTCTATTCATGCTATATCAGTGCAAAACCCATGTTATTCACTGACAACCAATAGAGGATCAGAATAAACAGATATTACAAATAAATACAGTTTTTATGTATGTATGAATACATTTATAAATACAGACCTTAATTTAACAAATAAAGTAAAATAATAAAATAATATAAAATAAAATAAATCTTTTAAAAAAACTTATAAGGGATGTCTTACAGTCAGGACATAGCAATGTTTCTTTGAAAATCCCATTTATATTTGTTTTTTCTTTTTAAAATCAAAACAATATATTAACAGGTTATTCCTTAATTTTTAATCTATAAAAATAAATGTGCTTATGCTCTTTATGTGTTGTAGAAATATTACAGTAATGTTATCATTTGCAGTTACTTTTAAATTTTCTGTTTCTCTGCTGTTTTAATCACATTACTGCTTAATTTAAAGAAAAACGGAAGATAAAAGAGCTTTGCTTTGTCACAATTTGTTTCAGCCAACATAAGAATAATTTCCAAAATAAAATAATTTAAATAAATTTAAAAAACAGCTGCAAAACCTTATAAGAGGTACCTTACAGTCAGGACATAGCAATCTTTTTTCTTTTTTTTTCCATCCCATTTATCTTTATGTTTTTCTTTGTAAAATCAATAAAAAAATGTGTAATGTGTAATGTTGAATTCATTACAGGTGAAATACATAGTTATATTTATAAATTACCAATTCATTCCTATGGGAATATATACAAAGCTTGTCTGAATTGGCAACAGAAACCAAGGGGGCGGAGTTTACCGAAGGGTCAATTCATTCTTAATGAAGTGACATGCAAGCAAAGATGCTCTCAGATGAAAATGAACTCTGCACAAATCATTTCTCATCAGGCTAATGGTGTCGCATCACTCAAGAGTTTCCTCCATTAAATGTATTCACTGCCACACATTACAAAGACTTCAACTTCAACTTCTACAATGTAATCTCTTAAATGTCATTTTTATTGCATGAGTAGGTAGCCCGACTTCATGGCACTTATGACGGATCAATCACTCCTCGGCCATTTGAAAAATTTAATCACTATGATTTTCCCGTACAGGTACACAAATGAGGTTCGGGGGACGTGTCTTGCTCTGGCAGGAGCCAGATTGGTCAGAAACTATTCCAAGAGGACCTTATCTGAGCGCGCCGCAGCCAAGCATGGAGCTGAAGTAAATATCACCATGGTTACCCGCTTCCCGAACGGCACGGCTCTAAACTACCTCTCTTTATAGCAGGCTAGCATGCATTCAGTAATCCCGTTCCATCCTGCAATGCCTCGACATACGCTTAGCTCAAACACAGACACATTCACAGCAGAAAATGACCGACATCTGCTAAACAAAACCAAAAAATACTGCAAAGCTAACAACAACAATGCACTGGTGTAGTTTACAGCATAATTGGCAAAATTCGCCATTGCAATCCGATCATGTTTTCACATCATGACAAAGAGCTTCTATTTGTGTTTGAAGGAATAATGAATGTGATTCAAGACCCTCTTCACAACCCCCCTGGTTTTGCACGTCCTGCAAAGCTCTCATGTTACAGCGAGGCTCTCTACGCATGCCAGCCGACGTGAAGAATACGGCCGTTGAGTGTGGCGAACACAGGCTCTTTTCTCAAACAAACAGAGGGGACCGGAGGCGAGAGGGGCCGTGAAGATCCAGCGCCAATAGATCTCCTTCCACTCCACCATCCTGTCCGACGCTCCAAAGAACACCACACATCAACGGCAGACAATGGCTCTCTGTCCAGCGGGGGCATCAAGGGCTTCTTTACGCCACTATTGTTCTACTGCCCCGGGTAACCTGAGGACTCTTGATCAAACGAAAGCCAAGATGAATAGCAATGTCGAGCACTTGAAGAACCAATTCAGTTTGTTTCTCTGGCTAGGAGAGCTTTAAAAGGCTGTGCACACAATGACCTGTGGAGCATTAAACACAAACCTTAGGATTTCCACTAGTCTACCAAAGCCAGACATTTATCAGCAGTGACATTCACTTTGCAACCTTATTCTCACCAAGAATCGACCACTTACAGGGCCCTATCATACACCCGGCGCAATGCAGCACCAGGCGCGATGCAAGTGTGTTTTGCTAGTTTCAGCCCGAAGCAGTTATCATTTTCACATCCTGCGCCACGTTGTTTAAATAGCAAATGCATTTGCGCCCATTTGTGCGCCCATGGGCGTGCTGGTCTGAAAACTACGTGTGTTCAGGTGCATTACTGGCGTGTTAATATTTTGAGGCAACTGAAATACACTGCGCCATTGATCAACTGAAACCTGGTCTAAAGTCAATATTGTTTTTGTTATTTGAAGAGCGCGTTAGTAATGTGCACCTATAGGCGGGTCCACAACGCGCGTACACTTTGTCCCGTAGATGGTCTGCTCGCGCGCTTTAACCTTGCTTGCTAAAGAAGCATTCAGTTTTTCTGCTTGCAAATTCCGCCATGTAAATAGCGAATCCGCCATGGCGCAAGCGCAACTGGCGTTTATGGGAGATGAGACTCTGGTTGGTTTATTACACGTTATGCCCAAAACACACCCATTACTCATTAAGAGAATAGGGACAACCCTTTTAGACCATGCACCGGGTGCGCCAACCTTTTTCCCGTCGCTAAACTAGCAAAAGTGGATTCGGACACAGCCTAAGATCATTACCATGCGCTTAGATCATTAAAATAGAGCCCATACAGTCAGACCTTCATATAATGTGACCAACCACAGTGCAATTTTTTCATATATAGGGCCAGATTTACTAAACAGGGCAAATCAGCGTAAGATGGCAATCTCATAACAGTGCTGACAGTATGAAATAGACTCGCTGTTATATCATGAGCAGCTCTAATATAGAGAGATCAGTCACATGCCATTTTACGGGTTCAAGCAAAGCTGGCAGCATCCAGATCATGTACTTCTTAGAGCTGCCGGGTACCTGGCATCCAGATGAATGGGAATGCTAACGGATCACTCTTTCCAGGTATATTACAACTCCTTGACTAGAACAGCCTTATGCATACAGCATGCTAATATATATGTTGATCTCCTCCTGTTTATTTCTCTAATCTGTCTCTCACCTTCCTAAGACTCTTCATTCACAGTGGATCATGAAAGGAGTGATTATTCTTGGGAAACAGAGAGAGCTGGAGGGAGGTGGGCGAGTGACTCAGTCGGGACCGGCAGGATAGGGCATGCAGCAGACATCTGCTCCTGCTGGGTTAAACGTGCTGTTCAAGAACACGTTATCTGACTGACATGTAGGAATGCTGCAAGAACGAGGCAGAAGCCGTGGAGATAGAGAGAGAGATAGAGAGAGAGAGAGAGAGATAGAGAGAGAGAGAGAGAGAGAGAGAGAGAGATAGAGAGAGAGAGAGAGAGAGAGAGATAGAGAGAGAGAGAGAGAGAGAGAGAGAGAAAGAGAGAGAGAGAGAGAGAGAGAGAGAGAGAGAGAGAGAGAGAGAGAGAGAGAGAGAGAGAGAGAGAGAGAGAGAGAGAGAGAGAGAGAGAGAGAGAGAGAGAATGTGTGTTTGTGTGGCAAGGTGTGCCTCCTCGAAAAATTGGATGAGAAAAAAAACGCATTACAAAAATAGAGCAATTCAAATATTACAAATTGTGACAGTAAAAAATATAAATCACTCGTTTATATAAAGTAACACTGTTCAACAGCGACACCAGCAGGTAAAGTTACAGCGGGATGCCGTGTCTAAAGTGGGGGGTAATTGAGAATGAATTGGGGAAGTCACATGAGAGGAGGCAATGCCTCCATCGCGCTATGGCTGAATCTGGTCGGTTATGGTTGGATATGATTGGTTCGTGTGATAAATCCTGCCTCTTGTTTTGGGGCGCGTTCACGAATTGGTCTGAATGAACAAAATGATGGTGTTTTCTTTTTGTGAGCAATCAACTTATCGTTTCTTTGACAGTGTTTACCGAGCTTGATGAAATAAGTTGATTATTAAAAATAAGCTGAACATCAGCTCACAAAAAACAAACAAAAAACATATTGTTTAAATTGTTACTGCAGTTAGTTATTATTTAGGAATAAATGTAAAAATGCATAAAAACACTAACATGATGAGATTTATACTTGATTTTAATAAAAAGAACAATAATTACATAGTATAGTTCATGAATACGAAATAGAAGTGTAGGTTTCTCCTTTTTTTGATGCAATGTTTATTTAACCAGGAAAATGTGACAACATTAAGTGTAACTGGAATATGAATTTACATTTGATTTACTAAAAAGTGAGAGGACTTTGCCACCTAATTTTAGAACACCACTCCACGCAACAAGGATAATAATACCAGTAAATGTTGACCTTATGGGGACATTTTTGGTCCCCATGAGGAAAACAGCTTATAAATCATACTAAATGAAGACTTTTGAAAATGTAAAAATACAGAAAGTTTTCTGTGATGGGAAGGTTTAGAGACAGGGTTAGTGTAGGGGGGTCGAATATCCAGTCAAACAGTATAAAAACTATTACGCCTATGGAATGTCCCTATAAAACTTGGAAACCAGCATGTGTGTGTGTGTGTGTGTGTGTGTGTGTGTGTGTGTGTGTGTGTGTGTGTGTGTGTGTGTGTGTGTGTACCAGAGCCTAGAAGAGAGCGAGAGAGAGACGAAGAGAAAAAAGGCTTGAGTGAATTAAAGTGCGATTTAGACAGAAAGAGGGTGCCGGGTCAGCAACAGGGCAGTAATAAAATGTTAATCACTCTCGTGCTTACCAGTATAAGGAAGTTGACATTGAGACATTAAAAAGCTGCTCTACACTCCATTAACCGGATCTGCTGCATCTGCTCCCATCAGATGCAAACACAAAAACCTTCCTGCATATTTACAAAATGTAAAAGATAAAAAATAAAGATTTAATTAATTTACTGTAAAAAATGTGAGTGCGCAAACTCGCTACCACAATGCTTGGATGTGTTCTGTGTGGTTACCAAGGTGTTGCTATGCGGATGCTAAGGTGTTTGATTTGCAAAATGGTTGCTAGGGTGTTCTTGGTTGTTTCTGTGGAGTTGCTAAGGTGTTTGGCAGAACCTGATTCCACCAAGTGCAACATGTTCCTGGATCAACATTTTTGTCTTTAACACCATCCTAGAACAACATTGTAATCAACCAATCAGTTTTGAGGGGACAGGTTTACAGTTTATGTCTAGTTTAGGCTTACAACCAGGGTTAGGTGCTTCTATATCAGTGTTATTTACCTATCATTTCCCTCTGATTTTAGGGATAAGTTATGGGTAGGGTTAGGCTATGTGGTCGCTATGATGTTATGGATGGTTGCTAGGGTATTGCGATGAAGATATTGCATGTATTGCATGTTGCTATGAGGTTGCTATGATAAGTTTAAGTAGTTTCTTGCATGTTGCTATGTGGTCGCTATGATGTTATGGATGGTTGCTAGGGTATTTTGAGAGGTTGCAATACGGTTGCTAAGATGTTTGAGTGTTTACTAGCACATTACTATGAGGTCTCTACAATATTCTGGATGGTTTCTGGGATATTGCTATGCAGCTGATAAAGAGGTTCAGTGGTTTCTAGCACATCACTATGTGTTTGCTTTGATGTTCTTGATGGTTGCTAGGGTGTTGCTATGAAGTTGCTTAGGTGTTTGAGTGCTTTTTAGCAAGCTGCTATGTGGTTGCTATAGTGCTGCTTCCTGATCCAAGTGAAAAGAGCCCAATCCCAATTCTCAAGCCTTAAGGTGCAGTCACCTGCAGTCAGTATCACTGACATTCCTTTTGCAAAAACAGGTTTATTGTCCATTGTCAATAGGATAGTGATGAATGAAGCACTGCTCACACAAAAGTCACTTTCAAACCAAGCAGCTTTTTGTTGGTCAGCATGGCAAATTCCCCTCAAAAATTTGAACATGATCTAAATTCCTGATTGGATTTTCATGACTGGATTTCGACCACAAAGTTTCTCTGAGCAATGGTAAATGTGACCGCACCTTAACTCAGTAGATTACATAAGAAGAAAGACAATATTTACTCCCACACACAGATGCAACTAGAATTGTACATTTTCTGAAGAAAATGAGAGTGATGCTTGCCAGTGCAAAACTCACCGGCATGATGCTAGGGTTTTCTGGGAGTTTGCTAGAGCATGGATATTACTTTTTATTGTCAGCCACCTGGTGAAAAACACAAGTCCACTCGCTATTTAAAAAAACAGCACAAACCAGTTTCATATCGTCGCTGTCGTGCCGAAACCTTGTAAATCATTTCTATTGGTCAACCTTCACGTCTTTCTGTGGGTTTTGCAAATATTTAAAGTCCCCCCTGTGGTGAAAAGTTCAAGTTTTTTAATGTTGTTTATATGTCTATGTGGTTTTTTGTAATATGCTTTTAGACTCACCATGTGCAAATTCATACCTCAACACCATTGCTGAGTATTTTCTCCTTAAAACTGCAGTGAACCAAAGACAGCCCCAAAAATGCGGTTTGAAATCACCTCTGTTCTCTACAGCCCCTTTCACACAGCGCGATGATCCCGGCAAATTGCCGGGAAATTGCCAGAGCGCCTTCTGTGTGAACGCAAACACGACCCGGGATTGATGCCGGCATCGATGTCTGGTTGGGGACCTAGTAACATTGCCGTGTTCAGTCCCGGAACGAGCGCTGTGTGAACAAAAGCCGTAATAATGCCGTGTCGTAGTGATTACGCTGAAGGCGGGATCGTTCGCCAGCTAATGAAACGGTACGTAATGCGCAAGTTTATGATCGAATCACGGGAAAAAAATGCACAAGCATGGTTTCTCGAGAGAGAAATCGCAGCTCATAAGCAAACTTAAGACGCTGCTGAGACATTACAAGTCACATCGATGTCACGTGTCTTTACGGGATGTGTGTGAACGCACTCTCTGATTCCGGAAAATCACTGGCAGTGTGAATGAACCAAAATCAAACGAACCCGGGTCAAATCCCGGGTCACTTTATCCGTGTATTTTCCGGAATCTCTGTGTGAAAGGGGCTTAAGTCACAAATATGTTGTAACCAATCCCATTAAAGTGCAAGGCAGGCTTTAGCATATTATTAAATATGCTGTGAAACGGGGGTCTTAAGAGAAGCCAGGTTATCCTGGTATATTTTTCTGTTGATTTGAAAAACATGTGATGTATATTACGATGTTATGATGAACTATACGCCTTTCTCCACTGACATTCTGAGATGTACAAAGCGTTTATAAGGATGCTGATTTTTAGAGGGCAGCTGTCTGACTCTGAGATGACGAATGGGAATATGGTTTGTGTAGCATAAGCAACACATTATTAGCTGTTTAATAACGTAGTCAAGCTAAAGGCTAATCATATTAATTTCCGTTGTGTGTCCAACGTTGTAGAAAGCGAAACATAAAACACATTACCATTCTGATACAGCGACTTGTAGACAAGCCTTTATAATTGCTCTTCCACTTCTTCTTCTGAATCAGTTTCTGGTTCAAACATATAGTTGGCTAAATTAAACCAGTGGAGGCGGGGCTAATCTGCATATTCATGGATCCGCGCATACTAAATGAAGCAAGGGTGTAGAGTTACATTCAAGCTAGTTTAAGGCATGAAGAATTTTTTTCTCACAGGAAAAAACTTTTAAATAAGTCATTTTGGTGATCAACGATAAGTTTTAAGGGATACAATTATTGACTACAGCAGGGGGACTTTAACTAAAGAAAAGTATAAAAAAGATCTGGTGACTAAACCTCGTGAATCCATTGGATCCTCTAACTGTCAGTCAAACCTCGTAGCTCTACCCGCCTCTATAAGTGCCGCGCACCGTTTGGACAATCTATTATGTGACATAGTAAGTTCAAAAGCCCTATATCTACAATTTTAAATGGCATTTAAGCTATTGTGAAAAAATGGATATATGCCAGTATTCATTTAATCATATCATCCAGCTATAATGTTGTTACATCAGCTCATATGTCAGATCTATTCTTCCCTTATGGCCATAGTGATTTATAAACAACCAGACAGGTCACAACAAAACAACCCGCAGCTCATGTGCCTCATCTGAATCATAACCTCTGTGGTCCCATTTCAGTGCAAGAAGCATTTCGGAGAATATCAGCGTACATGCAAATTCAATCAGAATCAAACATTTCAATAACTCCACCTGTTCACTGATTCAGCCTGGCACAGACAATATTCTCCACTTATTCCAAACTGCAGGGATCATGCAGAAACTAGGAAAATGTTGCCGGCAAACACGAACCAGAGGCGAAATGGGTTTTTCGATTTTATTTCATTTTTCCTTTTCCAACATGTTGCAGCCAACGAGAATATGGCAGCACAGTCGGGGGGAAGCAGAGAGAGAAAAAGAGAAAGCTCTATCCATCATCAGGTGTCACATCATCTCCTTTGACATGCTATTTTCACTTGGCCCGAGACTGCCTGCTCTGATTCACAAATACATAACTACCACTTTGACCCAAAGAGCCTTAAAAGAAAAGTCAATTTCCTTTTTCATTCTCTTCCCTTTCCTTAACCCACACAACTGCATGCCCGGTAAACAATGGGCACGGCAAAATATGCGTGCAATCTGTTCTGGACAAGAGCCTTTAAAGTGCTGAACCACTTGAACCAGGACCATTAATGTAGAGCAGAGTGCAAACATCTAGGCAGGTCATAAGAGGACGGAAAAGTGGAAAATGTGTCTGACATTCGAATTCAGATCTGTCGGACTCGGAACTGTTCTGACACATTTAGCTGAGCTGCGATACATTTCATATGTCGGATATCAAGCGTGAAATGTAAGTGCTCTGAAAGAATGGTTTTTACACTAAAATGTGGGTTGCCAAGGTTCACTTATCATCCGGCTTAAAAGAATTCCCAGCATTCTTTGAGAACTGACGAACTACTGCTGTGAGGAAAAGATCATCAAGTCACTGTAGATGTTCCTGTATCAAGACACAGAGCACATTAGCTTCACTGTATTCGCCATCATGGGTTCTGGAGGTAAAAATCACATTCATTTATACAGAATTTGATTTTAACCCTAAACCTTTTAAGAATGAACTGCCATATTGAGTATGCCTCCCTACATACATCCTTTATTTGATATTTTTATGTATATATGTATACTCTATCATTCATGTTTGGGGTCTATACGATATTTAATGTTTTTTAACTCTTGTATGCTCACACAGACTGTATTTATTTGATTAAAAATACAGTAATATTGTGAAATATTATTACAAATTAAAATAACTGTTTTCTATTTGAATATATTTTAAAATGTAATTATTCCTGTGATCAAAACTGAATTTTCAGCATCATTACTCCAGTCTTCAGTGTCACATGATCCTTCAGAAATCATTCTAATATGATTTGCTGCTCAAGACACATACTGAAATTCAATCGCATAAAACACAATGTTAAGTGACTTTCAAACACGTCATAGTTCATATTAAAGTTTTAAATCTGTAACAAGAGAAAAGCGAGATAATTGATGGAAAAAATAGCAGAACCGAGGCTGGTGAAATAAAAGGTTAGCTATTACTAATCACTGCTCTTTTGCATTACACTATGCTGAAGTAGAAAGGGTCGCTGTCATGGCACCTCAAATCACCAACTCTCATTGAAAATGCATGACTTCCGGTTGTTTTGCCACTGTCAGTGTGAATATGGGCATCCTAACCAAAATGAGCCTTCATAAATGACTGATTTGAAGCACACAACATGCGCAATAACTCCATTAATGGAGCTGCAACACAACAAAAGACATTAAAGGAACACTCCACCGTTTTTTGAAATAGGGCTTATTCACCTTCTTTCCCACATTTAGATAGGTGGGCAAATGCATTTTTGTCTCAGTGCATGCATTGTTTTAGTTTGACAGGGTCGGCACTAGCTTAGCTTAGCATAATGAATGGAATCCTTTGTTGCCAGCTAGCATGTCCTGAGTAAAAGTGATATAAAAAAAAAAAAAAACACACCTAATTACTTCTTGTGACCTGCGTATTCACAACAAGTACAAATAGCGATGCAGATTAACACTAGGCGATTTCCTATGCAGATATTGACTTGGGACTATATTAGGGGGAAGCACAGGCGAAGCACAGTGCTTCGCCCGTGCTTCCCCCTACACTGTAAAAAAAAATTACATCCCCAAGTCAAAAATTTCAAGTGACCGATAACATCTACATTTTTCAATTAGTCTGATGTATTATTTCTCATTGAGCCAATGTTAACAGACTATTGCAACAAGAATTTCACTTGGGCCAATTGAAAAATTTTGATGTTATCGGTCACTTGAAATTTTTGATTTGGGAGGGTTAGAATTTTTTTACAGTGTAATATAGTCCTCAATATATAAGTCAATATCTACCTAGGAAATCGTCTAGTGTTAATCTGCATCGCTATTTGTACTCGTTGTGAATACGCAGTAATTAGGTGTTTTTTTTATTTTTTTATATTACTTTTACTCAGGACATGCTAGCTGGCAACAAAGGATTCCATTCATTATGCTAAGCTAAGCTAGCGCCGACCCTGTCAAACTAAAACAATGCATGTACTGAGACAAAAATGCATTTGCCCACCTATCTAAATGTAGGAAAGAAGGTGAATAAGCCCTACTTCAAAAAACGGTGGAGTGTTCCTTTAAGTTCAACTGCAACAAAAACAGAGCTTCTTATGTGAAGAGGAGTAAATCTGTTACAATAACAAATAGGGATGCAACAACATTTTGGCTAGCGAACATTTTCAACCGAAACAGCTATTTTTCTTTTTCTTTCTTTCTATCTTGTCCACACAACGTGGATACGCTACAACAGTTAAACATATCAGCTGTGTGGACACTAGCTCTGGATTGACAATATTCATTTCTTGATTTTAATCGGTAATGATTTGGTTTCAATCTAAAATCTTTACGTTTTCTGTTGAAGCGTGAACAAAGCTTCACTAGATATTTGTAAGGCATCTGCCATCTAGTAATCGCAAAAAAAAAAAAAAAGTTTGTGCTTTGTTACTTTGAATTTGAAGCAAAGTCTCACCTTTAAAATTCTGTCGATTTTATTATGAAAGTCAAACAATAAACGTCGCTCTTTAATAAGGCGTGACAGATCAGGCGCATGTGAACCTATCATCTCATCTCCTCTTTTAATGATTTATTATTCATTTATTATTGTTTTCGGTTTCTGTGCATTCAGAATTTTCAGTTTCGACCCAGAATTTTCATTTCGGTGCATCCCCAATAAAAAAACTCATGGTTTATTCCGTCTGTGGCATTATCATGCTGCTAAGCTCAATACTCTAACAAGCATAATTCATTTACATTTAGGCATATTGCACATCCTGAATATATTAAGCAGATGCTTTTGTGTCCACAATAATAACATATATTTCTAAATCACATTTACCTCGTCTGCCATTGCGTTCTGGGAGGTCTCATCTGTGAATGCTGCCTTATATTTTGGTCAAAACCAGGTATTTTACAAGGCCTATCTACTGTTTAAAAATGTCTGACATAAAAATATTTGAGGGAAAGTAAGACTTCAGAGCTTGAGTCACACATGATCATAATGGACTCCTGACTCACAGGGCTGATTCAAATTTAATAAAGACTCATTCTGAGTCATTTAATCTCAACGATCGCTCTGTAGTTTTGTGACAGACATTAAGCATAAAAAATCTTGTTCACGTAATTATGGTTAAGTTGAGTCCCTAGATCAATCCGGAGCGAGTGAAATGCCTTGTGTTGTGTCCTGTAAATGCCATTGACGGCCACTCGTTTGGTCACAAAATATCTGGTGCTTGTCAATAAAAAGACCACAGGGAGAAAGTCATAGACAGGCAGAAGATGAACTTTATCCACTGTGACATTACAGCAGCACTGAGGCGGGAAGACTGCTGCACATGAGAACAGATGGACAATCTGGATTTATTTTCTCTCTGACATTGCTGTGCTACACATGCATATATAAGATATAAGCTGTAGATTGTATTGGACAAAATGGGATTTTGAGTCGAAATGATGAGTGACAACAAATGTTTGTTTTTGTCTAGCAATGTTTTTTAATACTTACAATGAAAGTTTGGTATAAAATTGGGATAACTTTTGCTATTTTTTTCATTCAAATTTATGCTTGAATTCCAGTATTATTAAAATTTGTATTTTAATAAACACAATAAAACATTTGCAATACAATAGGGCAAGATTAAATTAAACAATAAAAGTAGATTCTTTGTACTTGTCACATTTGTATAAGGCCAGGTGGTACCATATTTAAATTTAGTAATTTAATAAATGTATAGTAAATGTATTAAATTAGTATTTAGTATCAATTTACAATATTTGTTAACCAAAAGAATGTTTTTTGGTTCAAAATAATCATTTTGTGATTCATCATAACTATTAATAATTCAGCAAATTTGACTGAAAACACACACACACACACACACACACACACACACACACACACACACACACACACACACACACACACACACATATATATATATATATACTGTAGTTATATAGATATAGATATAGATATAGATAGATATATATATAGATATATATAGATATATAGATATAAATGAACACTTATGTCTCAAAAATCGAACAGGATTTTTTCACAAAAGTGACAGCCCTAATATATATATATAAATGTATTATTTATTTTCATAAACACCTACCCCACATATTGTTACAACATGCCCCAGTTGTGTTCAAAGTAGTATCTTAGTAGTATCTTGAGTATCGTAGTAAAGTAATATATATATATATACACATACATATACATATCTCTTTTTTTTATACTTAAGTTTTTATTATTATTAATATCTCTGTAATAAATCTTCAAAAGAAACACACAAGATAATACAAAATGTGACAACTAACCCTGATCACCTCTGTTTGTTACAACTTTCTATATGTTTTTCAAAAAGGAAAGTACATTTATACAGGTTGGGAACAAATTAAAGGGAAAGAAAACACACTCAAAGGCAAAAAAACAAAACAACAACAGAAAACAGTGCACTTGTATCTATTTTTGGGTTGGTGGTATTTGGTCCACACCGCCTAAGGCTGTGAATGTATTTAAAGAAAGAAAAGCTGACCGTGGCAAACAGGTGCATCTAAATGATGTTGACCGGCACCATAAATAACAGTACACACCTCCTCAGAGTGATGACGTCATTTTCCCCAGGAACCTCTTCACTTTTTTCCATCCAATTACCAGTGGGCAGAAATAGCCTGATTCTGTCCTGGCCATGGCGTAGTCAATGCAAGCACATAGGCAAGGAATCGGGTCATTAAATGGAGGAGAAACCACAGCAGACTGCCAAACATCAGCTGGCTCCTCCGTCCCAAACCACATGACTGTCAATCACGCAGAAAAACCACAGAACTCCATAAAGAAACAGCAGCGGGAGTTTGGGGGTTATTCACGCTCACAACAAGCACCTGATGCTTTTTCAGCCTCAAAACATGCAGTGTAAATGCAGTTCTGCCTAACTTTTGTTTTTCTGAGTGGAGTGCTGAGAGTTTCATACTGACCCTTACAAAGAGCTCTGTGATGTATGAGATGCTAATATCAAAGTGTTTGTCTCAGTAACCCCAGAGAAGCCACATGATCAAATTATTCTGAACACCTTAGGAAATACACAGTAATGCCTTGACAGCCAATCACAACACACTAGCATAATGACCCACAGTTTGCACTGGCACGATTCACTTTTTCTTCACAAAATATAAATGTATTTGTGGGTTTTTAGTTGATGTTTTTGGGGACCCAATGTAAAATCTGAAAACTACTGGACCGCATGACAAAAACAGCTCCATAAAGGGTCTAGAAAATGTTTTATTCCACCTAACAATGGTTAGTCCAGCTATGCTCGTCCAACCTTAGTCGCAATGCTCAAATATTGTGTAAAAACATATACTATTTTTTTATTATGTTGGTTTACATCTCCATCAGGAATGTCATGTTCTCATTTTGAAAGCACTGTGTGGGAATGATCTCATGATGTGGATGAGCCCTGTATTACCTGCATTAGTGTTTGCTGTTGTGCAGTTTACATCCATTCCACTCTTCTGCAGATGCTGATCTAAGCAGAGGCATCATGTGACTCATGTACAGATGGACTGGGACTAAAAGACTGCACTTAACAGATACAGCACATATATACTACACACACATACATTATGTGTGTGTGTGTGTGTGTGTGTGTGTGTGTGTGTGTGTGTGTGTGTGTGTGTGTGTGTGTGTGTGTGTGTGCCATATTTTCTTATGTGGAAAAATCATGGTTAAATTGCATTGTATAAACAGAATACAAAAATATGGTAAATATATTATAATATAATGTATATACAGTATATATATATATATAATACAAAATTTTACACAATACAAAATGTATTATGTAAAAATAAACAATAAAATGTAATTAGAATATTAATACATTTCAAAGTTAATTATATATTAATATATTAATTATATATTACATATAATGTGTAATAATGATTTGATGTTTTATTATTATTTCATTTTCTATATTACATTTCTATTAAAAAAAAAAAAAAAAATATATATATATATATATATATATATATATATATATATATATATTTAATAATATATGTAAATTTTTATATATTATATTTATACTATTTTTGTACTTAATATGTTACTATATTATTATATTATTTACGTTTATAGGTTGCAATTTAACTGTGATATTTCTAGGTAATAAAAGCATAACAAAATCCACAATTGAATTGCATCATATAAACAGAAATGTAATATATTATAAAATACAAATAAATTATAAATATAATATATATATATATATATATATATATATATATATATATATATACTTAAACAGTAGGCCTATATAATTCTGTTTATACTGTGCAATTTAACTGTGCTTTGTCCAGGTAATAAAATAGTTTCTTCTCCTTTTAAATCCTTGCATATACTTTTACAAAAATCTATATAGGTTTTGACAGCGAGACCACAAGACCCAGTGCTTCATACGGCCAGGGCATCTTTGTCCCAGTGTTATCTTTCCAAGAATAAAAATTATTCTGCCAACCCCCATCAACTCTAGCATACAGGAAGATTAGAAAAATCCAATTACATAAATAAGAATGAAATTCACTGTGGTGTAACATTCAGACTTTTTTTCCCCCTGGTTGTTTCTAATTTTCTTGACAACTAAATTGCAGAATTTCCAGCAAGCATTAAAAAAGCTAAAACACATCAGACGAACGCACTGCACAAAGATCAAACTCTTCTCCCACAGTCTTGCCAGGTGTTCAGTTCCCATGAGCTGTTAGTTAAGCTTTAGTTTGTCCTCTCTGCACACACACACACACACACACACACACACACACTAATGAGACAGTTTCAGTCCTATGAGATATTGTGCAGAAGTAATAAAATGATGGCAGAAAGATCAATTACAAACGTGTCCCTCTAACTAGCATCCACTTATCTATCAGGAAAATGAAGAAGTGTGTCTCCCACCGCAGGATGCAACTGCAACATCAGGCCAACTGAGCACTTCTGCTTCAAAACTCTACCAATAAAATAAAATTATAATTAATATTTGCTTAAGTAATGATCATAAATTAGAAATGGCTAATTAATTGTAAGTCGCATCCAAATTCCAAATGGTGATTAATCGACACAAATCAAACCCCAAAGTGTATCTATAAACTTCTTAAATCAGCTGGATTCAGTTTGTTGTAGTAAATATGAAATGCTGCTTAGATGCACACCGCCTTAAACAATGCGTCACTTTGGCATATTGATGTATGGGACTGGTGTCCTTTTAATGCGCACTGGCGTCTACACTGAAGCTAATTGTTTGTATCATTCACGTGGACCTCTTCACCGACAGTAATTAAGTCTAGATACACTTTATCTGATTTAAGTGAGCGAGTAATTAAAGGCTTTTGTAATACCTGAAAACAGTTCACTGAGTGCAGATTAAGATCCGTGAAGAGCTGCAGAAATGAGCCGTATATGAGCAGAGACGCTGAAATTACATATTCATAAAACACTCTCGTGCTGTGACTGATGTTTCAGAAGAAACTTCACCCTCATGTGGTTCTAAACCTGTAAACTTATAGTTTTCATGGAAAACATTTTATGAAGATTCCATACACTACAAAAAGCCCAGAAGATGTAGTGCATGCGACTGATGTATTATATTCCAAGCTTTGCAAACAAGTGAGCAGCAACAAAAATAACGTCTAAACGTGAATAAATGTACAAAAGGACTAGGATCTTTTTTTTTTTCAATAGGAGTAATCATATGAATAAAAATAATAAAATAAAGCATTGTTCAAAGTCCTGTGATATCAACAATAACAAAAAAATAATAAAATAAATAATATCATACATTTATTATTATAAATATAGCTGCAAGCAGCAATACGGGGCCAAGCCCTGCAAGGCAGAGCAAGCAACAGCCGCTGTAGCGCAATGCGGAGCCAGAAGAGCAAAACATCAGAAATTTAATGTACATCAAGCACAGTAAGCACATCAATTACAGCAGCACAGCTAGCATTTAAGCACCAACAGCAGTGCAGAGCCGGAAGGAATTTAAATTATTATTTTATACACAATTTCAAAGTCGCCCCACACTGGTCTCGAACCCACGACCACAATGGTTCGGGATTCATGACGCATGGTTGAACCACTTGCGCCACCCAGAGGACATGTTTTACAAAGCTGCAGAGGAGAGGCTTCAGTGTGTGAATGAGCACACAAAATCATGTTAACGAGATTAGCATGCTAAGCTAACTTAATGCTAATATAGCTTATGATGTGGTACATCCAATGCTGGCAAAATAGATATCCTCAGATTCGACATGACGCAAGGAATCGATAGACACCAATTTTATGATTTTGTGACAAACTGTTCACAAGTTACAGCCTCTGAACCAATTATGGGTTGACCTCATTAAGTTTGCGACATCATAACTTTTTTTTTCCAGTATAGCAAAAAAATCGGGGACAGTACTTTTATGCGGCTCAGTCCGAAGATCATTTGAGTACATGTTTGGACAAAATTAGACCAATTTTGAAGGAGGAGTAGCGAAAAAACTGTTTTACATTCACTCCAATATGGCGGCCAGTCACATTGTTGATAAATAACATATGAGATATCGTTGAAATCGGCATAAGCCAAGGAATATATTGACATAAAGAAATCAAATTTCAAGCAATGTTAGCAAAAGTTATAAGCGTTTTTTCAAAAAACAATGATATCTCTGGAACACTAGGTGGCGCTGTGATCAAATTTCTCAGGTACCTTCGGGCCATGCTAATGATGATCCATACCAAATTTGGTGAAGAAATTTCAAATAGTTTAAAAGATATTGCAAATTATGACATCATTCAAAATGGCGGACACGTGGTACATCCCATCATGGCAAAATCGATATCCACGGATTTGTCATGACCCAAGGAATCGATAGACACCAAGTTTATAATTTTCTGACAAACTGTTCATAAGTTATTGGCCAAAATATGCATTTTCCATATCTCATGACCCGTAGGTGGCGCTGTTCCCAACTTTGGCATGGAACCTCAGATCATGCTTCCGATGAAGTGTACCAATTTTCGTTTCGATTGATCAAAGTTTGGCCGAGCTATAGCTTCTGAACCAATTTTGGGTCGACCTCGTTAAGTTTGCGACGTCATAACTTTTGATCAGAGAAGAATAAAAAAAATCGGGGACAGTACTTTTATGCGGCTCAGTCCGAAGATCATTTGAGTA
Source organism: Abramis brama (assembly GCF_963993115.1). Taxonomy (NCBI): domain Eukaryota; kingdom Metazoa; phylum Chordata; class Actinopteri; order Cypriniformes; family Leuciscidae; genus Abramis; species Abramis brama. The sequence continues at coordinate 30,556,765 of NC_139980.1, forward strand.
CATGTTTGGACAAAATTAGACCAATTTTGAAGGAGGAGTAGCAAAAAAACTGCATACTGTACTTTTCAAAATGGCCACTACTGTAATGGGCGGAGTCTTAATGTAAGATATTGGTTCTAATCAGCATGATGAGATGAATCAGGTGTACTAAGTTTCATTTTTCTAGATCAAAGGGTTCAAAAGTTATAACCATTTCAATGTTGAATTTTTGAACTGCTGGTGGCGCTATAGAGTTGGACCTAGAGACTCAAAAATTGCTACAATTACTTTTCATTACCATCACTACAAGTGTGCCAAATTTCATCATTTTCCTATGTATGGTTCATAGGGCTGCCATAGACTTCAAGAGGAGGAAGAAGAATAATAATAATAATAATAATAAGAAAACTAACAGATACAATAGGTGCCATAGCCCCTTCGGGGCTTGGCCCCTAATTATATACTCTCCAAGGCTGAATTGATTTATCAAAAATACAGTAAAAACAGTAATATTATGAAATATTATTACAATTTAAAATAATAATTTTCTATTTGAATACATTTTAAAATGTAATTTATTCTGTGATGTTAAAGCTGAATTTTCAGCATCATTACTTCAGTCTTCAGTGTCACATGATCCTTCAGAAATCATTCTAATATGCAGATTTACTGCTCAAGAAACATTTCATATTCATCTTATTAATATTATTATTATCAATGTTGAAAATAGTTTTTCTGCTTAACATTTTTGTGGTAACAATGATACCATTCAAACATTTGTGGTAAAACATTAATTTGATCAAAAGTGACAGTGAAGACATTATAAATGCTTCAATAAATGTAATAAATAAAGCTGATAAATGCAAATAAATACTTTTCATTGAACTTTCTATTAATCAAGGAATCTTGAAAAAAGCATCACAATTTCCTCATAAATATTAAGCAGCATAACTATTTTCAACATTGATAATAATAATAAATGTTTATTGAGCCTCAAATCATCATATTAGAATGATTTCTGAAGGATCATGTGACACTGAAGACTGGAGTAATGATGCTGAAAATTCATAGGAATAAATTACATAATAAAATGTATTCAAATATGTAATAATATTTTGCAATAATACAGTATTTTTTTATTAAATAAACAGCCTTGGTGAGCAGAAGAGACTTCTTTCAGAAACACTATAAAATTGTGTAGCGTGTTTGCGTCGATATATATTTAGCCTTGTTGAGTATATAAAAAAATAAAATAATAATATATGCATGATGATAAAATATGTATTTGTTTATATTAATATTGTTGATATCACAGGTATTTGACATTGACTTTGAACAATGTTTTATTTTATTATTTCTATAAATATGACTGCTGCAACAGCTACTACTACTAATAATGATCAACTAAATTATTTACTGAAAAAATAAATCGAGAAATAAGCCAGTAACCATACGGCTACTAAGACATCATCCACCAAAGTCTGAATCCATCTCCCATTAGAGAGAATCCAGTAATCATGACAAATCACCTGCATGGAAAAGTAATAAGAAAGAAGAGTAAAAATGGTAATGTGAAGTAACGGCACTGTAAGAAGGCTCCAAAAAAAACGAAACGGTTACAAACAGCCACAGTGTTTTCTGCAATGGCCTTTTACTCTACGGCCCATAATTGGTGCGTATCTGCATTCTAGTGCGATCGCTCTGTAATGGAGATGCATGCGGATGTGGAGGACACAACCCTCGGAGAATAGCCTGCGAATCCATTCCTCCACCCGGACATTTGGAAGAGTCATTAAGCGCGTTTAAATGAGGTTGTTAAAACTGATGAAATGAGGCAGTATATTTGAGAGTGGACGCAGAGACCATTTTTCAGCGTTACTCACTCGAGGCCATCATCCATCTTCTGCCACGGATGGCAAAAAGTCCCGCGACCGCAGCGCTTAGGGCCAAATGTCAAAGAAATAAAACGCACGTAGGCAGCCCCATAATGTCCCAATAACAAAATGATTGAAATATTTGTTTCAATTACATCACGACTGCGGCAAACAAGAGCATGATGCACGCTGAAAGGACATGATTTGGTTACAGATGCATTTTGCCGGTCAATGGTGAATTAGTTGGCTTTATCAGGGGAGCGTATGCTACACACATGAAGACATGGCGATGTTTCTCTGGAGACGCTGTCGTCCTGCATCAGTGAGCGTGGCGGGGCCCGAGGACGTGATGACCCCTGAGGGCCAGTCGATCGATGCGAGCTGGCACACTCAGCAGCGACCCGAGGTGACAACTCTGAGCGGCCCGACCGTGGGGACACAACACACACACACACACACACACACAGGCTGAAGGAGTGAACACTCGCACAAGATATTTTAAAAACGCCTGATCATGGAAAACATCCTTTAAACCATTAATGAAAACTGAGCTCGTTCAGAAACAGGGCCGTAACTAATGATAATTTCGATTTTTGATTCATTTGTCGATTATTTCTTTGATTAGTCGGATGTAAAATACAAAAATTATTAATTTTCTTAATTTTTTATCTGTCAAAGTGACTGCAGGGCAATGCTTTAGTTTGAAGCGCTTCATATAGCATTCTCATGTTTCATTCTCCTCATTCTCACGCACCTTTACTCACTCTGTGTCCTCCGTGTTTTGTCCATAAAATTGTGATATTCACTACTTTAAAACGACGTGACTGCGGATGATTTCCGTGCACAGCGTGCAGACTAATTGAATTTTGTTGTTGGAAATTATTGTCATTTTCAATTATAATCAATTTTATTGATTAGTTGTTGCAGCCCTATTCAGAAATCATGATGGCGAAATCATAATCATGAACGCCCATGTTTATATATCAAGACCTATTCAGCAACATACTGTACATAGCATGAACTAGGCTGATACAGAAAAAGCAAAAGCTAATTGCAAAGATGAAAGAGGTGGTGGGAAAAAAATCATAAAAATATCAACTATGGCTGTTAAGATTATAAATGAATGAGTTTGGGGAAAATGCTACAAAAGTCTAAACACACTCACACACACACATTGTGTTTTCATGATTTATGGGGACTTTCCAAAGACATAATGATTTTTATACTGTACAAACTGTATATTCGATCCCCTTACACTAACACAACCCCTAAACCTACCATCACACAAAACTATCTGCAGTTTTACATTTTCAAAAAACATCACTTGGTTTGATTTATAAGCAGTTTTCCTCATGCACTCTTAACCCGAATTAGTTGACTTTACTCGCAAATTGCGAGGAAACCCGTTGCCTTATACCACTTTAGTTTTTACACAAGCAGAAACTAAACATGTTGAGTTGTATTAACATGGAACCCTAACCTTTTACACAAGCTGAAACTAAACATGTTGAGTTGTATTAACATATAACCCTAACCTTTTACACAAGCTGAAACTAAACATGTTATGTTGTATTTACATGGTTTAGGATAATAGGTTAACTATTGGGTACACAGCATGCATTGCAAGTGTCACCATTGTTGAGATTCATATACAATTCCATTGGATTTTCTGCTGGAAAATAACAGGAAAAGTCAAGTGCTACTGACTTTAGTGACTTATAATCTCTATTGATAACAGCATTAATAGGCAGTTACAATCAATTGATCAGTTCACTCTTGGCTTTTTGCTATAACTATTGTGCCTTTCAAAATCACAGTTAAAGCAGCCAGAGAAAATATAATGTTTAAATGTCAAAGGCAAGAGCCCAACTAAAGCCAACACCTTTCACCATCATGGTGACTACAAATGAAACAATAAATAATCAACATCTAAACCTCTGTTGATTCTCAACAAGATCTTTTGTAGACGTCTGACAGAAATAAAGTCAGTCTGTTTAGTAATAAGTTAAGCTGGTAATGTTCGACTCTTCGGTTCAAAATTTAAATGGCGCACTCTGCGCACTGTCACCTGTTTAAATAGGCCACGCCCCTCCCTTACAAAAGCTTAACATAGCGAGTTATCTCAGCTTAACATGATTAGTGCAATGAATCTTTCAGCTAAATAGTACAAACAACTAATGTTGTTTAGTAATGATAGCAGGTTTTTACTAAACATAAAAGAATAAGTAATGATTACTCGTAAGTTTAATTAGAAACAAAATCTGGGTTTACAGTGTGGGGACCAAACAATGCCCCCGCAAGGACAAGGATTTCGGATATTGCCAACTTTGTGGGGACATTTGGTCAATGAGGGGTTTACCAGGCCATATGTATATATATATACAGGTGAAGCTCGAAAAATTAGAATATCGTGCAAAAGTTCATTTATTTCAGTAATTCAATTTAAAATGTGAAACTAATATATTATATAGACTCATTACATGCAAAGTGAGATATTTCAAGCCTTTATTTGTTATAATTTTGATGATTATGGTTTACAGCTTATGAAAACCCCAAATTCAAAATCTCAGAAATGTTGAAAATGTTTTTGAAAATGTTCAAGATATTGCTTGAAATATCTCACTTTGCATGTAATTTTCTATATAATATATTAGTTTCACCTTTTAAGTTGAATTACTGAAATAAATGAACGTTTGCACGATATTCAAATTTTTCGAGTTTCACCTGTATATATACACACATTTTTATGTGTATACTGTATTTTCACAACACACACTGCTCACTCTAAAAAATAAATGATTCAGTTTTGATAATACTAACAGAGAAGAGTAATCTGCTCAATTTAAACACATTCTCTTTGTATGAACGGGTAACTTACTCTGGTGATTTACTCTGGTGTTAACGTTATACACCCCCGCTGTGATCTGAGTGGAAAGACGATTCGAAACGCCTGCATCTATGAAGCATCCTTTAAGCTCGCACAAGGCATTCGCTCCCAAAACTCTGCTTATGAACACTTGTGCATGTTCAGCTGCTAAAAGAGTTTCTCTTCCTCCCTCCATCACGCTGTTCATACATCTCATTAACCAGCGGCGTATGCAGCTCACATCACAGTTCTCTTCAAATTTTTACCCTACATATTACAAATTTAAATGATCTGAATAAAAACAACTGCCTAAATGTTTCTCCACCCATCACAGTGTATAAATATTAATAGTTTTTTCTCTTACAAGAAATAAATCAAAATGCCGGTGCCTAAAGCAGGAACATATTACCTTGTAATGATGTGTCACCCTGCCTCTTGAAGGGCACGGGGAGTCCGACTCTCTAGAAGTCAAAAGAGAACAAAAAAGAAAACCAAAACTGCCTTTGCCGAGCAGCATGGAGACGTTTTCAACCCTCCAAGACAGTGTCCACATATTTCATATCAGCCCTTCGTAATGGCAGCAATAACAGCCATCATTTCTGACTCATACATGATGGTTAGTAGTTTTTAATAAGACAAAAAAAAAAAGTAATTAAATGTTCTATTGTCACACCTTGTTCTAACAAATGGGTCGAACACAAATACATAATTACGCTAAGTCTCTTTAAATAATTAGTCGCCATTTGTTCAGAACTAATTAAATTTCTCTCTCAGCCCTGTATTCGTTACAATAACATATTGAAACTTGAAGGCTGTTGATTTAAAAGCCAATATACGAGACAACGAATAAAACGATTTGAAATGATATCTTAGGCTCCGATTTGGGAACATAAAAGAGCATTAGTTTAATATGCAAATAGAGTGTTTGCTACAAAAACCAAAATTTCTATAGATATATATATATAGCTATCATGATTTTCACAAAATTTTAAATGTTTTCAACATTGATAATAATAAGAAATGTTTCTTAAGCAGCAAATCATCATATTAGAGTGATTTCTGAAGGATCATGTGACACTGAAGACTGGAGTAATGATGCAGAAAATCAGCTTTGCATCACGGGAATAAATTATATTTTAAAATATATTCAAATAGAAATCAGTTCTTGTAAGTTGTAATAATATTTCACAATATTACTATTTTTATTGTATTTTTTTTATCCAATAAATGCAGCCTGGATGAGCATCTTGCACCTTCTTTCCATAAAACAAAAATCCCATTATATAGTTAAAATGCTAATTTAAAGTGTATTGGTTAAAGAACCTTCCTCTAACACATTTGCATATATATCACTACTGTTGCTACATTAGCAAAAGCAAATAAAAACCCAGAATTACCAAGAGCACAAACCAGAAAGCTTTATTTCTGATACTTGCGCCAAGATGCCACTATCCGAGAGAGGCGTCCGCCCATTCAACCTGATATTTGCATCTCTATTAGGCATTACTTGCAAACTTTGCTTCAGTGATCTCACAGTGAAAGAGTAAACGTCAAGGACATTTTCTCACAACGCTTTCTTATGGTAATGCCAGTAACCTAATGACACTGTGCGATGTGGGCCTTCTCAGAAGCTTAAAAAATATGAGCGCATGAACTCAAACAGCATCGATTTAATCCTTGATGAATCATAAAAATCTATGTTGTAATACCTTCCCAGCAGCACAGGTAGAAAAAAAATTACACTGATAATATATCACACAGAGTGGAAAGAAATGATCGGGCACTGCCCTCGTTCAAAAATATTTATTGCACTCTCTTGCGCTTTACTCTCTCCACAAGGGCATGATGAAATACTTCTAATTTCATTATGACCTTCAAACGTCTCTGCTCCATTTGTAGATAGCGTTGATAAGAAAGACAGGGGCACGGGAAGCGCACGCCACAGAGCGGCACACACCAGAGAGAAGTGCCACGCAAATAACTCCCCTAGAGAGTCTACGGGCTGTTTGCTTTTCTACAGGCACAAAACTGAGATATGACTCATAAACTTGGCTGATGTTTATGTCTGCGACTAACGCTACCGGTAATGGATTGAATGAATGGAAGGGGTTGCGTGTGTGTGAGATCAGGGCAAATACAGTATGTCAATGTGATCGTGCAATAGTGTCAGGGGAATCACAAACATGCTCCAAAACAGCGCATTGTTCTTTTCAACCACTAGGATACAACATCATTTATGAATTTATGACTGTAAATATTTTTTGGGAATTTTTACAGAAGAATACTGTGCTGCATTAAAACGTGAACTGGTTAAGTTATTTACGGGGAAAACCTGTAAATGGTTTATCAGTGCATTATATGTAATTTTACTGTTAAATACTGTCAAATTTATGAATTACCATATGATTTAGGGTGGAAAACAGTAAAAGGACATTCCCAGAAGCTGGGTTATTATCGCTAAAACATTTCTGTTAATTGAAATAAAGCTGAAATCAAATAAAATATAAATTCTAGTAGGAAAAACTGCAACTAAATGGCAATAAAATAAAATTATTAACTGGAAATATATAAACAGTAAAACTAGCTAAAACTGAAATAAAAAAGTAATTAAATCTAAACAGCAATATTTAAAAAATAAAAATAATATGACAAGCACTTAACAAAATGGCAAACTAAAATTAACATAAAAATAAAAGCTAATTCAAAATGTTACACTGCCTGCGTTACACATCACATATTATTTATATTTTATTTAATTTATTTATATTATTTTTCTTATCAGTCATGTACATTAGGGTGTTTTGTGTAATATTTTAAGTAATAAGTAATATTTTTTATTATTATTGTATTACTTTAGTGTCATGTGTGTTTTGACCCTGTCCACAATCTATATTTGAGCATTGGCCATGTTTTACAACTCTGATTCATCATGTGACTTTCTATTGAGTTTTAATGTGGAGGTTATCAGTACATTTTAAGTAAAAAAGGCAGATTTTGGTAGCTCAATATTAACATTATATCACCTAATGAAATATATGGTTTAAAGTTAAATATACATGCATTATATGCATCCTTTGAAATAGAAAACCTGGTGAATTTCTGGCAACCACAGCTGCTAGTTGTTGTTGTTGTTGTTTTTGTTTTGTTTTTTTACTGTAAATTAAATGGGATTTTTTTAATAATATAGTAATGAAGAATGACTGAGTTGCTACTGTACTCAACCACGACGACAATGAGAACCACATCGGTCTGCCAGGATTGAGCCGCCGCCAAACTTCACATGATGTTCACGTGCATCTTAAAGCTCATCTTTTATTAATGTGTTTCTTATTAGGATGGCAGCTCACGATCAGGCTTCTCCTGAGAATTCGCATGGGTTGAGGAGCATATATGCAGAGAAGAGATAAAGACACTAGCTAGCAGTGACGACTGGTGCTGCTCAAGAGCGGAGAAGCACAGATGTCACCAATGAAAAAACAAGTTCCTCCTACAATCTTCTCAAACCACTACTAACCAGATCTTTACAATATTTAATAACAAATATTAATTAAAAATTATTAAATGCATGGCATGCATGTAGAAGAGAAATCTTAAACTTGATTTTCGCAGCAATGCCATAGAGAAAAATATGTTGGGTTCCCCAAAGAACCTTTCAGTAAACAGTTCTTAAAATAAAAAACTTTTCTTAGTGTAAAGAACATTTTAATCATCGTTAAGAACCTTTTTTTCACTATATGGGACTTTGTGTGCAAATAAAAGGTTCATTGCACACAAAGGTCTTGTGCGTAACACGAGAATGAACCTCATTGGTTCTTGCTGAAGCTCAAACGTGCTGCGTAACACGAGAATGAACCTCATTGGTTCTTGCAGAAGCTCAAACGTGCTGCGTAACACGAGAATGAACCTCATTGGTTCTTGCAGAAGCTCAAACGTGCTGCGTAACACGAGAAAGAACCTCATTGGTTCTTGCACATCAAGAGAACATACTTGATCTTTTGTTTACTATAAATTATGTGTGAGTTGATCAATGTTTATATGTGAATAAAAGCTCCAATTAAATCTGTTAATCATATAAAGTGATCGAGTCTCTTCAGAAAATCTGGACTAAACCACTCGATTCATATGGATTAGTTTTTGAAGCGTCAAAGTGGTAGTTGCGTTGACTGTCAATGGAGGGACAGAAATACCTTATTTTATTAAAATGTCTTAATTTGTGTTCTGAAGATGAACGAAAGTTTTACCGGTTTGGAACGACATGAGGGTGAGTAAATTATGACAGAGTTTTACATTTTTGGGTGAACTAACCTTTTAACTGGTCTCCCACCCTTACCAGACTTTCAGGTAAATCAAAAGTACACTGTATTGATTGAAAACTTCTGTCAGAAAATTCTGTCAGTAATTACTCAACCTAATGTTGTTCCAACCGCGTAAGACCTTCGCTCATCTTCGGAACACAAATTAAGATATTTTTGATGAAATCTGAGTGCTGGATCACTTCTCCATAGGCTGCTAGGTGACCGAAACTTGCTGGCCCAGAAAGTTATTAAAGAGATCGTTAATATAGTCCAAGTGACTACAGTGGCTCAATCTTAAGTATATCAAGCGACGAGAATACTTTTTTTGCGCAAAAACAAACAAAAATAACGACTTTATTCCACTATTCATTTCCTTCTCTCTGGGTTTAGTCCAGCCTAAATGGTACACAATAATAATAAAACTAACAATTTATTATGAATTATACATACATTATATGTAAATATTTCAACTATTATTAATAATATTATTTCAATATTTATATAAATAAGTTTATATAAATAGACAGAGACAGAGAGAGAGAGAGAGAGTAACACGAGAGAGAGAGTTAAAGATGCAGCAAATGACTACTTCTACTTCCATAGCAATGCATAACTACAGGCTGCGTGTGCAGCATATTTTTCTATCAAACTGTATTTACTCCAAAGACAATATTATGTTAAACAATGCTAGCCTCTTTGTATACTTTGGAAGGACAATACTGATGAAAGTCTTTCCTTGAACCTCTCATGGAACAAAATTAAAGGCTATGAAATCACGGTCAATTGGTTATCGATTTCTCCTGCTGCACAGTGGCCCCAGACAAACTTTAACAAAGCACTGCTACTGCCATTAGACGCATTCAATTGGAAATGTAGACAAATGAATCTGGTGTCTTTCAAAGCCCGGTGAGGAGCAGCATTACTCACCATCGGCCCACGTGAAGTCAATTCAGTCATTGCTCCTCTTTGTTTCAAAATCAAATGGAGATCACGTACAACCATCAAGCCTCGGACTGCAGTCTGATATATTTTATGAAATACTTAAAGGATCTGTTCATTTTCAAATGACTTTGCTAAGCTAAAGCCTTTAGAGGGTAAATAATGGATATGCTTTGTGTTGAAAGTCCATGTATTCATAAAATAGGCAGGCAGGGCAGACAGCAGTGCAAAACAATGCTAAATGCAAATAATAAAATGCAATTAACCATATGAGGATGCACAGTTGAAAGAGCTAAATGAATAGGCGTCTAAAAAACAAATATGCTTATTTTTTTTAATTTTTATCAGGCTCAGCAATTTCACTTTAATTGCAATGAAAATTATTTTAGTCCGATACTGAGATGCCTTTTTTGCAAATGAGAGTAAAATTAAAAACAAATTTAAAAGAAAAATGTCAGATGGACTTAGAGGTTTTTGCATTTGAAGTCTTCATATAAATATGAATATATTTATATTTATATGAAGACTTCAAATGCAAAAACCTCTAAGTCCATCTGACATTTTTCTTTTAAATGAGCATTTGTTAGTATATGTACATGTGTACAAGACTACAGTACATTACACACTATATAGTTACTTATTCATAGCCACCAGATGTTAAATGTAAAACCCTGATTTAATACATGCAATGACTTTTTGCATACACGTGCGTTTGACCCTTTGCATTGCGTAAGATCTTCAGCTTTGAAAAACTCATCTTAATGATATTTTACTCCGCAGGTTTGAAGGTGCTGTTATCAGCTTTTCCTTAAAGTTAACCTTAAAGATGACAGTCCACTGAATGTCAACTTTTACTGTCTGGACCTTTTTTAAATGGCAGTTATTTATTTTGCCATGGTGGAGTGACCTGAGAGACGCCACTTTTTCCTGCCAATGAACCAAATGACACAACGCCTCAGCCCAGCATGGGTGCATTCGGACACTGGGCTTTTTGAACCAGGCCAGAGTTCCTGCTGTTCTTTTTGAAACGGCAGAAATTTGATTGAATAAATGGCGATTTGAAAGGCCTCGTTCCCATCAGTGGATCCTTTGGACGAGCCGAATGATCGTGATTGAATGCCAAATGCCAAATGCAGGCTTCAGATTCCAGCGGTCTCATACTGGCTTCGCATTTTAAACTGATTTGATTTTCTATGAAATTAAAGACAAGAAAATGAAAGGTTACCGAACCTGGTGGACTTGTATGTGGCGTATTTTTGGACATGAATGACGGCTGTTAGTTGGAATGGTTGGGGTGGAAGTCTATGAGAGCAATTCTTCAGCACAGAAACAAGACTTTGTGTGACTTTTGCTCTAATTTACACTCATAAAGGATGCTTTCCTGACACTCATAAAGGACCCCAAGGACATCCTGTTGCAATTCAATCTAACATGCAAAATGGAGAAAGAGTTCTATGTGAAATTAATGGCCCCATGGATCGTCATTTTTATAGTTGTTGGCAAGAGAACCTCCGGGTATCCGTGAGGCTGCAGTAATGGTGTTGCTTACAAAGAATCTGTCAGTGAAAACGAACTCACTGCATTCCTCCCAGACGTCCATTAAAGCGCAGAAGAGACAGCTCGTCCTCTCGCTGTGCGCTGCTCAAGAGGTCCTGTGCTTCAAAATGACCTTTTTAAATGGTGGCAACGAGCCACTGACCTTTTCAGGTAGAGGCAGCGGAGCAAGATCAAGGGTAACCTCACATTCACGGATCAACACTGAATAGTAATTGTTCATTTAGAAGCACATTCTACATGCAAACTCACTGTGAGACTAAACTCAGTGAGATCTATCTATTCATGCATTTGTTTACCCATCTATCTATCTATCCATCCATCCATCCATCCATCCATGCATTTGTTTACCCATCTATCTATCCATCCATTCATCCATCCATCCATCCATCAATCCATCAATCCATCAATCCATCCATCCATCCATCCATCCATCCATCCATCTTACTTCATTGCATGCATCCTGTTTGCTACGTTGGAATTTAAATCTGAATGCCATACAACCCTGGTTTCCAAACAGTTTCCCCAAACACTCCTTCTGTTCCACCAACATCTGCACGATTAACATAAAAGCACTGTGAAAGTGCACAACAGTAGTTTGTTGACTTTACCTTAACCCCTGGATGTTTGACATCCCATCGCCAAAAATAAACTTTCTTCCGGATGCATTAGCCGGTCCTGACGGTTCTGCAGATCCAGAGGAGGATCTGAGACCGACACTATCATGCATTACATATCTGCCACTCAGAAACAATGGATGAACAAACCAATTTCACACAGGCATGCATAAGGTCAGACAACTCCTACAAACGCCCTCCACGAGGAAGCGCACGTACCGCCCAGATATTTGGAAACGGAGACAGAGCAAGTGCAAGAAAGAGGGGAGCAGAACAGGAAAAGGCTGACACGCTTGCTGCTTATACATGTACGTCACATTTCTTATTTCTACAACTGTTGGAACTGTCAGTTCCACAACACAGCCAGAGGAAAAAAGAACAAGATCTACACTTGTCTTCCAGACACTCTGCCAGAAACACACTATTAGGGCAATACTTTTGCAACTCACTCAGCACCAGGGCTCGTCTTTTGGTGTCGAGAAATGCTAATCAGGATGCTACCGCTAGTCTCTCTCGGAGGCTAGGTGCAAAAGGTTCGCAAACAACCTCACCAGTCTCTTTCTGCAGCCACTGGAGTGTCTCTACAACATCACAGATCGGCTTTGTCTTTCATATCAGACTGAAAAATCAATCTGGTGGATTTCACAGCGAGACTGTCAGAGTTTCTATGAATCTTCCACACAACTGATGCCCATACGCCTCGAGGCCCTCTCTCTCTCTGGAACATTCTTCAACGGAGTCTCGCTGTCAGGTCCACACTGAGCTATTTATAAAGAACAGAGGTTTCCAGAATGGAATCCAAGATGACCATGTAGGCCTGCAGCAGGGCAGGTCCATCCCACGCGCTTCCCTAAGGCTCTGACCTTCTGTTCATCGTAACCGTCCAAATCAACGAGACCCTACCACATGTTTTTCGACTGTTCAAAAAAAGGACACAAACCAAAGCTGACAGGGATGGGCAAATTTTTGCAACAAAATGCAACATTTTACAATGATTTTATTTGCTTGGATGTCTCATTTTTCTTATGAAGGATTCAGTGAGTGCGTTTACATGCACGTTCTTAACCCGATTATGCATAATAAGCCAACAATGCATGAGTTAACCCGTTTTCCTTTATTGGAATAAACCGACTGTCACAGCGAGATTTTTGCCCCTTACGCCAATTTCGCCCAGCATGTAAATGCATTAACCTGTTTTCTGTCGGCTTACTGAAGTGCACATGTGTAAGGAATGCATCCTTACTGTGGATTTAGGAGGAGAGAGAGCAAGCGTTTTGCAGAAAGTGAGGAGGAAATATATCACAAACCCAGACTGTTTCTTGACCCCAAAAATTATAAAAGTGCTCTCATCTCGTGCAGCAGAAGAAGAAGTGGGAGCCTACAGTCAAAATGCTGCATCATTAAATGCATGAGAGGATAATATATGAGCCGTAAGTTTCCAGCTGACATGCTGCAATACTCTTCTTCGGTTTTTAATGCTTTATTTAACATCACAACCAACACATGAAATACTCTATACTAGTACTACTATACTACTTAAAGGAGAACTCCGGTCAATTTTAACATTGAGCTCATTTTTTTGTAAATTTGGAGTGCTGTCAATACAGAGAACAACGACAAAAATCGGTGTTGCCTACACCCTGTTATCCTCTTTTTAAAATTTGCACCCTGTTGACTTCAATGGGGCAAGTTTTAAACCTGCTTTTAGCCTCTTAACATCCTTGATGTGTCATTACAAGTGCACAGCCAATGTGAGTGATTCCTTCAGAGTGAACA